>NC_069141.1:64422346-64755175 GCF_943734755.1 Anopheles moucheti
GAGCCATCATAACGACCGGTAGGGCGAGGGAAGGGCTCACTCTGTCGAACATGATGAGTTCGTCCGTGCCAGTTTTACACTTGGATACATTCTAACCATTATACTCAAACAGTTAATATTCTCGGCGAACAAACTCAACCATGTAAACAAGTCTACCGTGCATTTTAAGGTTTTATTATAAACAAAAAAATCATCAAACAACAGCGACCACGCAGTAACACTGCTTAAAAATGATATAAAACAAGCTTGATAGTGATCACCACCCGGGAGGAAAATGATTTCTTTCGCTTGTAAAAAGAACCCAAATTTTGTTAAAACCTAACCAGCAACAACCGGGAATTTATTTCACCTTGAATTCTTCTCCCTTGACAGGGAAGGGTTGCCACAAAAGACAGAACTGGTTGGCTGCCTGTTCGGGTATTTTTTTTTTGTTTTTGTCTCCCGGCATTGAATAAGGCATCGCATAACATCACAAAAGCTTCACAAAACGCACAATATTTACGCACGGTTAAGGGCACCAAACTAACGAGAGCGTTATGGTTGAAGAAAAAAAAAGGGTAAAAGGGATAAGAAAGTGCAATTTGTCCACGAAGCGACAACGGGGTTTCGATGTGTTGTGGGTAAGCCACCATTTTACCGGCTCGTGGACATGGACAACGAAAGTTTTAGGTTTTGGAATTGAATGAATTCCGTTAAATATTTAAGTAAAGCAACGTTCAGCGGTGGTAGAGAAAAGCTTTCACCATTCGCCCGATCCATTCTGTCGGCAAATCCTCACGGACGAGCCTTAACGATCTTACGCAGAAAAGGGCCATCTCAGATCTGTGACGGGTTGGGCGATGGCGGGGGTTTAGAGCAAAATTAATTCGAGTGATTTGTAATACGTGTCTCATCCAAAATGATGAAAGCTTTTCTCGGAAGAACATTCTAGGTTCAACAGTCCCCAATGTCCCCAATGAGCTTGTGCGTTGTGGTCCAGCAAATAGTTTGTATATCTTTGCGAATTACTTTTGCCGCTTGTTAAGGAAGGTTTGCTTTTCAAAAAAACAAAGCAGTTGAAAGTGGTAAATAATTGCTGAATGAGCTAAAAAGCTCTTCTTGTTATAAAACAACTGTATCCAAAAGAATGAAGGTTTCGGCTCGGTTCAGACGACATAAAGATTTAACAATACATCTTCCGTCCATCTAAAGCATGCTTAGTCGAGCTTAACTGATAGCCGTGTCTTTCATACATCTCCTTCCATCCCTTCAAGATGGCACAGTAATGAAGTTCTGCCATCATTTCAGTTTTAGGACCCATACCGGATCACCACAAACAACGTCTCGGTAATCTTGTTTGGATTAAAAGATTGTGGTCGGCATTTTGGCGTCTTCCTTCCCGAATCTATGTGTTCGTTTGCTGCTGTCATGTGCTCTAGCGGCACAAAGGGACTTTTGTTATATGTTGCGATAGAAAAAAAAAACATAACTATACATTGTGCAAATAAATTGTCTGCCGGTTTGGTGGAATAAGAACGTGGGCTATTTCAATTAGCTCACCAACAGCTAGAAACATTCGTCCATTGCCGGTACGTACGCGCTGTGCAGTTGTTGTATTGTGCTCTAATGCGACACGATAGTGCACTTGTGTTGATCGGAGACACACGCATTTCGTCAAGGCCGTGCAGGGAGCGAACTGAAAGCTGCAGCACTGTGTGCTAGACGTGACAAGCGAATGCTAATCCAATTAATGCTACGGAAGCTGTACGTGCCGTAAGCAAAATAAAAATGACCAGCACGTGACAGTAAGCGCCGAGTGCCCATGGGTGGAAAATCTAAGGGAGGAAAGGCGTGAAAATGCGACGCTACAAAAACACAAACTAGTTTGTATGGCGCGGCATAAATAGAGAGGGAGTAATCAATCCATGTAATGCAGAAAAAAGGGAATAAACAGAATTACAAATAATAATATTAAAATGTTAGCAAACTGCGCGGTTTCGTCCACCTCAATTGCGTGATGCGAGCGAACGGTGTATAGATTACTCAAAGTAAAAACCAAAACTGTCCAAAAACAATAGGTTAGTCACACGAGCACACAATCATCAATCCAGAAAGTTAATCGAATTAATCGAACAGAAAGTAGATCGCAAGTGATGCAGTAATTAAATGGAACAATAATTAAAAAAGAAAGAGTGTTTAAGTGGGTGCAAATCGGCAAACCAAAAACAATGATCAAAAGGAGAGAAAAGGGGAATAAACATGTGAAAAATTACCATATTCTAATCCGTGGTCGTAAAACTGGCCTAAAATGTACAGAAAGGAATGTTGGTTTTGGTTGTTTGAATAGTTTACACATTACACACGAAGACGGGACAAAAAGAGAGGGGGAAGAGAAACAGAGAGTTGGTAAGTAAATGAGAAGTAGAAGATACGAAAACCGGACAATGCATATACGAACGATGGTAAGGTAGGAGAAAGCAGTAGACAGCAGTAGGTAAAAAAGGGAATTGAATAAAACAAGTATCTAAAACATATTGAGGAAACAATTTAAATGGGTTCGTTTTCTTGTACGAAGGCACTGGAACATTCAACAATTCCGAACAAGTAAACTTAGTTTACAAAAATCTAACACCTCCGCTGGACCAGACATGAGTAAAACAATGAAAATTTGTACTGTGGATCTGTGATACTGACTCAATGAGATATGAAAGTTGGAAAATGTACAGTTTAAATGAGAAGTTTTCGGTGGAAAACGCTTTCTGGAAATGGGGAAATGACTCTACGCCGCTAACAAACAAAAAGGTTCACCGGTCCATTATCACTAGAAACAAACGAGCAATAGATGCCGAACAGCTCTAGGACATTCAACGATTCCACACTAGCCAGTGCGCCACAAAGGTTTGGGAATTCGTGCTCCGATCTACTAGCTACCAGAAAGTTGTGAACTAGCCGGGCGAAAGTTCGTCACGATTGGGGGGGGGTGATCGGGGTTGAGAGAAAGGAATTTTGTGTGGGAAACTAAAGCGAAAGCTCGCTAGTTCGAAGCGAAAAACCTGCTTGACGCACTAAACCTTACGCGGGGGAACACTAATATGGGTAAAGTTTTTTGTTTCCTCCTCTCCTCGTTGGGGTAGCGCATCCACTAAACGGTAAGCTCGAACTTACTTGATCGTGGCTGCAGCCGGAGGATTAGTATCGTAGCGCACCGCCAGCGTCCGGTTGTCCTGCGTCGGGGTGCCCGGGTTGGAGCCTTTCTTCTTCAGCGCAGACTTCAATGGCACCGCGTTAATGTTGGGCTCCTTCGCCGGTATCTCGTCGATCCGGTTCGTGTCGATGTTGGGGTTCGGCTGGGACATCGGGTACATGTAGTCTTCGTCGGAATCAACCTCTTCTTGATCATTGTTTTCATGATCTGTTGATTGTCGGTGGGAGGACAAAAGCAAAATAAAAGAGATATTATTATATAATTGCAAGGGGAATTAATAATATATAAAAATATATTTAACTTTTGTCAAGAAAATGTATGATTAAAGTTAAAATATGTGGGTTGAAGTTGGACAAAATTGGACATCACATTCCAATTAAACTTTGCAATTGTATACTCGAGGTTTGATTAATTTTTTTTTGGAACGATGTGCTGCGGTCTCAGACATTTTGTCATGTCAATTGAATTTCATTCATGAATACCAGGAGCATTTACCACGCATGAATCAGGGACACATTTCCAACTTCTAGTCTAATTTTAAACCAATCTGCCCTTTTTCTCGTTTTCACCCATTTAGTCCCATTCCAACAATTAGAATTATTTGGTCAAACTATAGCTGCTTGACTGTGCATGGTTTTTTTCCCACAGGTCGATGATTTAATACCGTTTAAATGTGTGACGTGATGGAGCAGAAGGGGGCAAAAAACATATGCACATCACGGTCATCATCCACCACCACAAGAAGCGCATTTGTGACGACATTGGTATTGGCTTCAATTTAAATAAAAAACAGACAAACCTTCTACCACAGCAACGTGCAGCAGCAACCGATTGACGTAGCGGTCAAAAAGCAGATTCTCATTTCAATGTCATGTTGTTACGGCCATTTCTTTTAAACGGCGAACGGGTGTTCGCAAATTTCTGTTTTTGCTACCCTGTTTTTTTTATTTATTTCATTCACAAAAATGGCGCTTCACTAAACAGAAAAGCAGACCTAACCAGCAGCGGCAGTAACAGGTTCTGGTGCAGCAGCACACAAGTTGCCGGGGTACCGAGCGGACGGACGGGCCGGTTCCATTCATTGAAACGCTTGGATGGATGTTTTTCCCGGAGGAAAATTAAAAATAATAAACTCACGTGCCCCCAGAGTCCCCCCAGAGAGAGAGAGAGAGAGAGAGAGAGAGAGAGAGAGAGAGAGAGAGAGAGAGACAGAGAGAAGGAAAAGGGAAAATTTACCACGCGTGAAATTCGCCAAAACAACTTCCGCCCGACCGGATGTTGGAAGTTATCATCCTTCGCGGAAGGAGCGTTGATGGATGCAAAATAGCACGAAGCGCGGACGGATATTCTTCCAGTGCACGTTACGTAAATACATTCATTAGCGTGTCTGGTGAAGCTGATTAGCCACGGATATACCGGTATACCGGCAAGGCACCTTTACAGCAAACAACATTCCATCTCTACACGAGGTACCGCCGTTCGGGTTGTACGATCCGGCGATTTGGTCCGCCACCTGTGCCACGGTGTTGTCCCGCTGGTTGTTTGTCAGCTGTTGCTGCTGCTGCTGCGGTTACTCATTGCCCCATCCATCCAGCGCAAGCTCGTCTAGCTCTGCGCCGCGTTGTAGCGCGATGAGGTATAATTATACGGCAAGTCAGTGAAGCGTTCTGTTTCGTGACGGTTACAATATTTCGACCGTGTCTGCAATTTCCCGGCCAGGTTTTGCCATATGGCAACCTTCCACCCTGTGTGTGTGTGTGCTGTGGATGTCGGGGGTGTTGGAAAACCGAACCGAAAATTTTGCAAACTCCTTCCCGATGCGGGATGTTTGGCTTGAAGGGGTGTCTGACGATGGGTAAGTGCGTCAGTAGAAGCAAAGATAAGCAACAGGAGAAGAAAAAAAAAGCAAGGGACACGAGTGCGATGATTACGTGTAGTTGGTTCTCATCACGAAAACTCAACGCTCTGAGCAGGATGGAGTTTTGTTTACCGCTTTACCACCAACACTGACGTCGATGGTTTATTTTCAACCAGTGTCGAGTTAATTTGAGCTTATTTAGATATTTTTGGGTGTGTGTGTGCTTTTTTTTTGTAGCTAACCTTTGGTTGGAAACCTTTGCAGATATTGCGAATGAAAGTTAACAACTATTTATGTGGTTAGTTTAATTTAAATTTGGTGTAGGGAGTCTCAAAGCAATTGCACAAAAAACTGCTTTGAATCAAGAAGAAATAAATTCAAAAGCTTTTTTTTTAAATTAACTATAGAATAGGATAAATACATCTTTTTACGGGTTGTATAAATCTATCAATTCAACAAATTTCACCCAACAGTTAGCAAAAAAATCAACAAATTATTCATTAAGAAAACATATCCAACCACTCAAGGGTTTACACATTCCATTGTAAACACCCTCCGATGGCCGACACGCTTTCACTTCACAAACATCCTGTTGCATAACTTTTGAGCAGAACGTGAAAATAAATAAAAAAACACAAAGATTTAGCGCTGATCGTGGCCACTACACACACTCGACGAGGCGAACGACGGAAAAAGTGACGAAACAAAAACACACAAGTTCGCGGTCCAGTAGTATATTGACGAACGGCGGGAAGAAAAACCAAAACGGCACGCCGGAAACGCGCACGAGACCCATCAAATACTGTATACGGCAATGGGGCGGTTGGGTTTTTCGATATGTGTGGGGTTTTTACCCCAATCTGTAACGGTTACACGATCCGGGAAAGAATAATTCTCAAAACGCTTGTGTTACTGACGAATGAAATGTCGTATTAGAGAGAGAATTGATAATTCTTTTTAACTGTTTCTATAGATTTAACATTGTTCGATTGTTCGAAAAAAAGGAAGAATGGAGTTCATTCATTCATTCGCCCAAATCACGAAAATTAAATTGGAATGATTGGGATATGACGCACTTTTGCGACGTCGTTAAAAATTGTCTTTTTTAAAAATCGATAGCAAATGTCAAAACTGCCATTAGCATCCAAAATTAGGAATAATTCCATCGTTCGAAGCAGTGATGAGTAGTTGGAGGTGGATCGGTTGATCTGAACCGATCGAGGCTTGAAAAATCTGAATCAATCCTATAATATGGGATCAAATGATCAGGGATCACTGTTGAATAGCGCTGTTGATCCCTAGCGATCCGGGATTACCATTGCATGGAATAAGTGATCTCTTATAAGGAAAAGTGCATTAACTCCCTCCCCCTTTCCCCCTCCCCCCTGCCTCCCATCCTCCCGCAAATGTTAGAGATAATTCGATCCCATCCGATCCGAATTTTACACGATCCGATCTTAACTTTGGGATCATTTTCTATCACTAGTTCGAAGCGATCCAAGCTATTCTAGACTTTTTTAAGTAAGACACGTCCAAGTCCACTGATAAAGGGATTTGTTTTACTCTCTTTCTTTGCGTAACGGCCTTCTTGCTCATACCTGTCATTTATGGCTTACTAGACTTCATTTTATCACGTGGTTGAATAGTCAAGTCCTTACTAGGATTGGTCCGGATGGTCTGCCGCAATCAATACACCACCGGCCGCCCCAAGATAGCGGTGTTTTTTTATTTCTGATGAATTCATCAATTCCAAGAGAGTTCCGTCCGATTTCTTAACATACTCCCGAAGAATATAAAATTAAGTAAAATTGTTTCAGTATGTAATGGACCTGATCACGATCTTTAACTGTCAACAGATAACTGAGGACACTCTTCATCTCTTTCACCCACATCAGATCGGATGGAATGATCCATCTGATGAATTAATCTAGCTTTAGTTCAATTACTGCTGCATCAAAAAAAAACCCTAAAAGAAACCTAATTAATTTTGCATAAAACAAAATGGGACTTATCCATACAGCCCTCGAGTTGTAACAACTACTGGAGACATTTTGCTCCGTGTCGCCGAACAATTACGGTGTGTGTTGTCCACCAACAAAGCAACCAACCCTACGGTCCTACTCTCATGCTGGGGTGCGTTAGTGTCGGCCAAAGCGTTAGTAGGTGCAGTTTTGTTTTTGCAAAGGAGGATGATAGTGAACAGCCGGCGACAAAAAGCCACACGAAAGAGACGTGCACACACAGGAAAGCAAGATATGCGCTATATGGTTTCGTGTTTTCTTTTTTCTTGCAAAAAAAAAGAGCCCATTTTTACAGCACTTCTGGTGCGGCTTTTGTGCGATGAGTGACGGGCGTTCAATTTCCGCCGTCGGTCGACCAACTCGTGGGGAAATGGAAATGGGTTTTGGTTCTGGCAGCCGTGCATATAAGCAATGCACGATTCGTAGAAGTTGGGAGAAGCTTTTCGCGCTAGAAGATTACACTGCTCAAATCCCATGCCAGCACTAGTGCGCTAGTATATATGCAGAACCTGTACTAATAGTAAGGGGCTATTTGGAGGACAGTTCCCTCGTCTACATACATTCACATGTACTTACCGTCGTAGTCGTAATCGTTCATATCTAACGGTATAATGTTATTCATAATACTACTATTGCTACTAGTGGAATGCACATTCGGTGGTTGGCCGCCGCCACCGCCACTGCTGCCACCACCGCCCATGCTTACGCCCCCACCCGCGCCGGTACCGTGCGAACGCGTCCCGGCCAGCGTTGGGCTGGGCGTGGAGAACATGGGCGGTGGCGGGATCGGACCAATCTCCGACACCGGAATCGGCGGTTCCGGCAGCTCCGACAGCACGATGTGGTTCGGCAAACCGTGGTGCCCGTGCGCATGCCCATGTCCATGCTGCCCGTGCTGAGCCAGCTGCTGTTGCGCTTGCTGTTGGGCCTGGTGCTGGGCCTGTTGCTGCTGGTGATGTTGCTGCAGCTGCTGCTGGAGCGCCTGGTGGTGGTGTTGCGCCTGTAGAGATTGCGTTTGCTGCTGCAGCTGATGATGCTGCAGCTGGTGCTGCTGTTGGCCATCGTTGGCCGGCGGTGGTGTTTTCCTTTGATTATCTTGAACTGTAAGCGAAGGGGAAGAGAAGGCAAAACGGGGATTTGGATTAAGAACAAAATATAGTTAGTTTCGATTGTGCACAAATTGTTGCGCGATGAGCAATGTTAAAGTTTTGCGATACGTTTTGCACGACCTGATGTTTTGGCTTTGCGGTTCGTTTAGCACGCTCAACAAAGTTTTGGTTTGATACTATGGGAACTTAAACTGACTGCCATTAACGATACTACAACAATTATTTCGATCAATGACTATTCATACAAAATGTACATTCGTTTCATATCTTTTTATTCAAAATGTAAAGATTAACCCTTGACATACACACGCAAATAAAGTGTAGTTGAGCTTATATGTAGCAGAATGTGGAAAGTGATTCGTTTAAAATTAATTTTATAACATTTTACATATTCTTATTAACAAAGAATACTTCATTAACCCTTCAGTGCATGTATTATTCATTATTTAACCCATTACAACCCAGGAGTAAGAAATCTTCAACAGGAAACTATGTAATAAAGCTAGTAATGACCCAAAATGAGGGTCCTAGGACTTCATTTTTTATTCAGTTAACTTTAAAAGTCAAAATATCTACAGAACGAAAATTCAAAATTTTCATGTAACATTTTTGATTTTGCGTTTTTTTATTCGAATTTTGTGCAAAAAAACAATTTCTTATGGTTGTCTGTTATCTTTTATTTACCACAAATTAAAACATTATTGAATTATTTAGAATGATAATCTTTGACATATTTCATGAACAATTATTTGACTCTATTTTACCCAATTTAGCACTAATCGAACTCTTAAATCATCATCTATTATCATTTAAAACAAGCTGTACAGCTTTCTAAAAAATAATATTTTAGAGCATGTAATTAAGCTGGGATGTAATGGGTTAATATACCATTTTATTTAAAAGATCATTCCACCTCGAATGTCATCTTCGAGACTGTTTCGAAAGCTCAAAACTTTAGCGTATTGTATGCCGTTGATCGTCCCAAGAATGAAGCTGTTTAACGGTAGAATGTTCCTACAAATGTTGTTCCGATCATACTTACAACCATCGCCATGATAGCAGACAATCCGTCGCGTTAGCTTTGACGGTCCCAAACTGTTCGGGCGCTCCGGCTTTGTTAGCGGCTGATGTTGCGATACGATTGCATAGCCTGCACCACTACTACCACCACCACCACCATTGCTTTGTCCGGTGCCATTGTTGCCACCATTCGCACCGCCACCACCATTGTTGCCGCCACTGGCATCGGTTGCTGTCGCATGTCCAACCGCACCGGAACCGGAACTACCGGACGACTGGCCGGTCGCACTGGAGGACGATGTGCTGACGGTGCCACCGACTGCACCCGTACCACCACCGCCACCACTATCGCGATGATGACGGCTGTCAAACTTATCCTTGCGCGTTTCTGTTCGTGTGTCGGACCGGACATCGGTCGGTCATCGGTTTTTTTTTTCGTTTCGTTCGGTTCCATAATCGTGTTAGTTGTGGCGCATTGGCGTATGTGCGGGCGGCGGGTGTGGGTTTTGTTTGTGTACAACAGTGACAGCGTTGCAAAGCATTACACACGGGTGGGATGAAGGTGTGTGTGCGGGCGTGTTATCATGAAGGTAAACAGAGAGCCGGTGTGTTATTTTGATTTGTTTTTGTGTTGCATTTTGGTGAAAAAATCATTTTATCAATTGTGCGATAAGCGGTTTTGCAGAATCAATTGTTTTGGTGAGGTTTTGTTCGCGCAATAATCGTGGAATCGAACGGTACGGTGGTGCACCGCAAATGCGTTCGATCAACCCCCGTGCCAGAGTAACAATACCATTCCAACAACACAATGCGTGTGTGTGCGTATTTCGACGAAGTACGGCGAGAATTGAAAGTAAAAAAAAAGAAGGAAAATAGAAAGACGGACTCAGCACACGTGTACAAAAGCACAAAAGGATGCGTGATGAGTTCCGGCAAAACAGAGCTTATGTTACAGATGAGACTGATGAAGGTGAATGAAGGCGCACAATAATGAACAAGCAAATGGAGATGGATGAAACATGGATGGATTGTGTTACATTTTTTCCGTTAGCACTCAGCACTAACTAGTGTTTTGCTAGTTTTACGTGCAGAATGATGCACTTTTAAGCGATGCAAACAGATGCAGTTTTTTAGTGGTTTGCTAGGGTCTAGCATCTAGTCTAAAGGGAAAAGGCTAAATGCTTTGCTTCTAAAACATCTCTATTTATGTTACAATACGTAAATATTACTAAATGCTATTTCGTTCCACATTGGGACATTCTTCACTGCTGCTACAAGTGAATATTTGAGTGCCGAAATAAATCATTCAAGAGATCCTGAAAATATACACATCGTTCTAATAATCATTTAGAGAACTTTAAATATACGTTACGATCAGTCAATGTCTTGTACGGGTTATTCCATTTTGGAAATCAAAATTATCATACTTAATATCCTGACCTTACGTGTCCTAAGGAAGACCCAATAGAATATGTTTGATGAACTGCAAACGGGAAAAATTGTTGCAAAAATGTCCAACGCAATGTAGAAATACTTTTGAGTAGAATTGAGAGAACGAAGGAGACACACGATCACGATACTAACTCATCGTGGAAAAGGTGAGAGAAACGCTGCCAACATATTCCCCACATTTCAAGTGTTTACCAATTTCTTACACTTTTTCATCGCCCATTTACACCCTCAGTGGTACACAGCTACACCGTCCAGGGCAATGGGCAATGGGTCAAATTAACAGCACGTGTAAAAGATGATTTGTTTTCTTTCCCATTAGTCCACATGTCTACGTCGTCGAACGAACTGCAGCAAAAAATTCCCTAATTTTTTAGGAAGAAAGCAGACAAGAAGTTGATCTACTGTCAATTTCGTTCGTGTCGCGTTGTCTAATCATAGGTCTAATTATACATGCCCGAAGGCTGTTGGGTAATTAGTGTCTGGTTCAGTTTTTTTCCACTAACGCTTAACCGCGTTCAGTGGGATGGGTTGGGAGATCTTACAGTTGGCACCGAAAAAAGTGGCCAAAAAAGGGGAGAAATGTATAAATCTAAGTTGTTACTTGTTTCCTCCTGAACCTCTTGTTCATTATTGAGTGTTCCATACATCCACACCAAAAAAAGAACTTATTCCACAGCCAATTCCGAGTGACATTTGCTCTAATTAAGGTAAATTCTGATGCATAAAACGCCATTTCAAATCGTAGAAAATCTCGCTTGTGCCGAAAGACTTGAACAATAAAAAAAAGTATCGAGGAGCAAGTTGGATTGATGATGATCAATAATTCTCCTTGTGTTTATTTGTGTGATACACAACGCCTTTGAACTTCAACGTGCAATATATTTATCGTTAAACGCCTCTTTTTTCCATAATGCTACACATGCTTGCTTTTCCAACACAAAATGGTGGACCTTTTAAGTACATTAAAATATATTACATTTCTTTCCTTTTTTGCAGTAAACCGTATCGCACCCAATAAGATGGAAAAAAATTCGTTCGCAAACAGTAACATTCATATTTCCGTTATTTATAGCACTTTGCAGCGTGCTGCGTCTCGAAGCACAATTTGCATACATTTTTGCAATCATTACAATATATCACTGACGCAGAGAGCGACAATACTTTAGCGATTCCGGCACAACCTCGGCCAAAGGACGCGCATCGGCATATTTCATACCGTACACGGTTCGATGCATGCCATCGGCAAATCGAAGGGACAAAATAGCCAAACCGTGCAACATACACTACGCGCCATAGTAACGAGCATAAATAACATGTTTTAGAGCACCGGTGTCTAGCAGCGGGCGAGTGAGAGAAAGCGTGGCGGACAAAGGCAGGTGAAGTGTACACCATTGTACACCAGGGTAGGACATTCGATTGTGGCACTTAGGAAAGATGGATTTTTATGCATGAAAAAGAATCTTTGCCAGCATATAAAGCGTCTGGTCGGTCCTCCCCACCCCCGCACTAAACAGTGTCGGTACGAGCAACAACGGTATTTCCTTTTTATGTTTCAGAATTTATGTCCCACACGCTTCACACGCTACGGTGGGGACATATTTCCCGTTCGGTTGCCAGTGGAATCGATTACTCACCGCTGCAACGTGTTAGGGCTATACGGTTGCGTCTTAGCCGTTGTCACACACGGATAGCAGCAGAACGCGACAGCAGGATGACCATTTCAGTGTCATTGTCAATGTCAACGCCAGCCAGTAACCCTGGCCGGGCTAGTGTGTGACACGAATCGTTGCGAAATGGGTAGGTTTTTGCCGCTTGGCAAGCTGCCAAATGCTAATACACATATAAATATGCACAGGTTGCGTTTTGCTTTCATGCCACCGCATTCAGTGTCAAGTTGTCAAGATACGCTCTAGCAGCAGACACATGTCCATGCAATGGTGACACAAACTTTTCTCGGGGAACGATGGAGACGCCTGGTGGATATCGTTTCGAAGAAACATTTCATTTAAAATAATATCGGCATATTATCGCTGGAACTTGTATGACATGTTCGTAGAGTTCGTGTAACGTCATCTTCCATATCGTTTCCGATTCCCGCCACTAGCCAACATGCGTCGGTTGCAAGAATTCCAGACGGATCGATTAACGATTCGGTCCATAAATAAGTGCAATGTTTATTCATTGGCCCTGCTCGGTAAACGACGAACGATGGGAAATCGATCGGAGCCAATACAATCATTAAACGGGCGCTACGGTTCAAAGGGATGACCAAATGGGACGTTTAAATGTTGTCGCCAAATTGATTGTTGACGCCACGGGCCACAATCCCTGTGTGTGGCGATCGAACAGGTTCACCACACCGGGCGCGATCCCGCGCTTGATGAATATTTATGAAAAATGGTCGATGCCACGTAAGACGTGCAAACGATGAGTTTGAGTGATTCAACCGTTTTGCGTAACGATATGTGCGTGTGCTTACACGAAAACAGCCAAAACGCAGCATGGTTATGTAATATTATATTATCAGAAATGGCTTAAATTTACATTGATACAAATATTTGGGCAAGACAAGCATTTCACCACTCAACTCTTACAGCGAATCATTAATGGTACCGAAATTCTTAGAACATTGGATTCCATTTGTACAAAGTATGGTTCAGGATGCTTGAGAGTCATGATGATTTCTACACAAGCCAGAGCTCAAGAGGTTTCCCGGAGTGCGGTTTATTATCATTAAATGTTAAATGTGCTGGAACAGAAAACTCTTTCACAATGCATATCGAGCCCTTTTTCCTTGAACTGAATAAAGAAATGTAATAAATTATGAAACACTACAGATGGTTCTTGACAACGAATAAAACCAGCAGTTTTAAAATTGTTTTGATAAAGTGCCGTAAATGTAACAAATAGAATAGATGATGAAATTTTATATAGAGATAATATTTGAAAGAGAAAAAAATTAAAGAAACGATAAATAACAGAAAATCACTTGATTATTAAACAAAACAGGCAATTCGTTTAAGTTGACTTTAAAAGAAATTTGCTTAAAGGCAAGTTTTACAGCACCAGTTTTATAGCGTGCACTTTTATTTTCCCTGCTTAAATTGAATTCGTGTAGCTCCATTGCGCAACGCAATAGGTACAGCTACCTCTACACATAATGCGAGGTTAATGAACGGCTGGTTTAATTGTTCACCGTGATTCAATGAAATGAGTTCACCTGAACTGTTGCACCTCAAGCAAGCACACAAAAATAAACGAACAAAAGAGTGGTGGTGCTGTGAGGGTTGAAATAATACGACAAGCAACAGAATGTCGTCGGAAACGGTAACGGTATTGAAGACGCGCGATCGAGGTCAATCGGGGTTTTGGGTGTGTGCGTGAAATATTTGATTCGTTCGCTAGCAGAGAGATGTAACAAAAGAAGCCGATATAAGAGAAGTATTTAGTGGGAAGAAGTTTCATGCATTTGACTTTTGGGTTGTTTTGTACTTTGACGAAATTTCTGGTATATCTGGGTAATTAAGTAATAATAATTAGGACAATATTTTAGGTTATTGAGATAAAGTAAAATAATTCTAAATTATTTACTTATTTTACTACCAAATAGTAACGCATCAGACACTACAAAACCTTGTGCAAGTTGATCACATAGATCAAATCCCAAACAAAATAGAGCCGCGTCTGACCAATGTGCTTCTTATTCAGCTTCGACCGTTCTCTTCACCGGCTAACTTAAAAGACCGCCCAGCATCGTCGCAGCATCTCTAATGACAGCTCACTTCTGGGTGGTTGTTTAATTTGTGTGCCATGTTGCGAAAGCGGGTGCGGAGTCCGGGCAAAGGTTAATGGAAGCTGACAGCTGGATGCCACATTTCCACCGTAAAGTAGCCCGTCAGATGAAAGTGAAACAATTACCACCTTCAATTGCTACCCACCCCCCCCCGAAACGGGGGAAAATGATGATGGAAAATAGAGCGAAGAGAGCAACACACGCAGGAGTGAGAAGGTATGAAAATAGAGAGAGAGACAAAAATTTGGCAAAAACTCATCAGCCGTCACATGAAAGATCGATGGAGACGCATGGTCGGTTGTACAACTAGCAGACGTTTCGACGAAATATTTCAATGCAACATTTTTCCCAATAGCACAACATATTGAGCTTGTCAAAACCTGTCTAAACATGACTGTCCTTTTACGCTGACGTCAGAAAATGTTATGCAGTATGGAGAAAGAACTGTTTACTGGAGCGTGGTTTGAAGTAGACGTTTAGTTTTCATGCTTGCGAGTGCAACATAAACAGCAATCAAACGGGGAAGAAATGATATTTAGTTTCTGCGCTCTGGCATGTACAAATAGCTTGCCGACGGCAAAACATATACACAGTTTGTTCAACTGTTTGAAGGGGCGTTGCCCATTTGTTTATCGCAATGAAATGGTAAAAAGTGCATCCGGCCATCGGAATGTGCGAATTCCACGGTACGGTTAGCGTTGGGTTAGCAGCAGACAAGAATGTTTACCGATTGCACTTGAAAGTATTGCTTTTTGTCCGAAATAGGATGGATATGGATCGCAAACATCGCATCAGTCTGTGTGGAGCTCTATGTGCTTTTCGGCCTGCTTGCATTAGAGATGAATGTCTGTTAGGTCTTCCTGAAATGTTTGAGGGTAAAGTACTCTATACTGTTGCACGCAAATATCTTTCACAAGAGTATGATAAAAGTGTGGGCATTCATGAAATTATGAAACTAATTTGTTTTTCCTTATCTAAAAAGGAGCGAATTGGTTTCAATTTATTGTTTCCTAGCCAAGAATTTGGTAAATCAATGCTTAAACCAAAGATTTATCTACCAGCACTTTTCAGCAAGCTTCTGTTTTGCTTGCTAATTTATTGCTTCATGAAAAAAGGTTTGTTTTTTACTCAAGAAGAACAACGAGGCAACACAGCTTGAAAAAATGGTTACATAATAGAAAAGAATTTATGCTCGTAAAGCAATCTATTTCTCCAAGCAAACAAAACACAACCAAACCAGCATGAATTGATTTATTTCTGGGTAATTTTGCGAATCCTTGCTCCATTGACTGACTACTCATCGACGTGAATGAATTCTAAATTAACTCATAAATTTGTCGAAGGAAATTTCACCCGACATGCCATCACGAACAGGACGCAGCAGCTCGGGAACGGGTTTGATTGGCAGACCCGCGCGATCCTTGTGGTGCTGCAAAAAAAGCACACAAACAAACATTGGAGAATAAGGTCCAAGTTACCATCTTTTCCGGGAACCCAGCCCTTTGCTGTAACGAAAACTGTCGCAAAGGGTCGCGTGTTCTTTTAATGCTTACTCCGCTCGTGTTTGCCGATAAATTAACTGCGATGGTACAAACAGAACATGCCGGAAGAAAGCGAATGTCGAACCCGTGTACTGCACTACGGTCTGTTACGAAAGAACCTTTGCCAGCCAAAAGCCAGGGCTTAGAAAAAACGGTCCGACTTCTTACCTAATAAAACCCGTCAATCGATTCAGGTGGCTGTGGCTTTCGGTTGTGCTGCCTGTTCGAAGCTACAATAAAATAAAACAGTAAGTCACACTTTTCTTCGATTCAGCCGGCTTCGAACGGGTTCACTCACTCAACAAATTGTTTCAAAATTCCATCACACCGAACCGGTTGTAAAGGTTCCGTCAAAATGATTGGGTACTTTTGAGATTTGGTTGAAGTTGGATGTTCCGTCCCCGAGGGGGGAGGTCACCCACTCGATACCCGATCGGATCGATAAAACAATACTAATATAATCATCAAATTGCGTTACCACCCTCTCCCGTGTGGTTTAATCGACCCTTTTTCCTTCACAAAACCGGTCGAAACTGGTGAATGGAATCGTGCGGACCCATTCAAGCGTCAAGACGCTTAGCTTATTCGAACGAAAGTTTCACAATCCAAAGGCGCTTCTTTACATCCCATCGCTTTCTATTTCAATTCCAAAAACCGGAGGCATTTAAGTGGAGCTTTGACGTTGAGCCGAGCAACAAAATGCGGCACAAGACCGGGGACGTTGGTTATGGCGCATGGAAGTCAGCAGCCAGGAGGTTTGTGGGATAGTGTTTGTCTGTTTGTCTGTTTTTATTGATGCTTTTGTGATTTCCTCACTGCTCACAAAACGATACGGACCGGCTTGAGAAATCCTTCCGAAAAGGCTTCCATTCCATTAGGAAAGCAGTACCGCTGAGAGACACATCATACCCACATATGAAAGAAAGCTCCAGCCAGTGATAGCTGGATAACCAGTGAAGCGAGAATGTGTTTTTCTTGTGTGTGTGTTTGTGTGTGGCTGGGAATAAATAAAGGAAGCTAAGTCTTTGACTAACAAAACCGAGCACCGAGGCGCCGAATATGTGTGTACGGTTCAATAACTTCGAATAAAAATCATCGCAAATTCTTTCATCTGGTAAGTGAAGCAAAAGCGAATAGTACTAGGTGTTGGTAAATCCGAACGGACAACGCAAGACGATCGAGAAAATGAAGTAATTTAATCATTCCGCTCATTTCTTTTCAATCGTATCGAAGATGGGAACGAATACCTTCAAGGCAGGCTCCTATACCTATAGCGTCTTTGGCTATAAGATTGATAACTGCTGAATACGTAGAGTTTAGGCTAACGTTAGTTAACTTTTTCGAAGCATTTAATTGTCTTCCTCTTTGCTTTTAAATTAGCCACCATTGTGAGGTTTCTCACAGTCGAAAACTTCCAGGCCCAAAAGTTTATCGAACAGTAAAAGCTTCCTGCCAGCGGTCAGCAATCGAAAGTTATGCACAACTTTACTTTCAAGACAAAACCAAAAACTTTACTGCATAGGCAACAAAACAAAGTCCACAAGGAGGAAACCCAACACCGAACAACTCAAACTCGAGCTCGATACTACGGCAGGGAAAAGAGCAAAATCGGTGAACCCGAGGTTCTTCGTTTCCGGTTTTCTTTTCGGGGATCTTCGCGTTGGAGCACACCTAAGTAACAAAACATTCCGCACGGAGACCCATTTTCTGTACCGATTTGTGTTTGTCGTTGTGTGGTTAGCCAACAATTTGGTCACATACACATCCGTCCGGTTCCCGCCGGATGGCAGTGGCACACTGCCGCCGTGTATCGGTCGTTTCGTGAGTGGGTTCAATATTTGTGGAACTGAAATGCGATTTGTAGACGTGGAAATGTTTCAAACGGTCACAAATAGGACTCAGTGGATGGTTAGGATCAAAGGAAAATGAGACAACATTTTGGGACGATTGGGACATAAAGTGAACTAAGGCACAACACACGATGGAGGCGCCTGGTGGTTGATGGGAAAATATTTCTTTTTGCAATATTTTGTAAATAAAAATAGTTTTAGCAAACTGAAAAATAACATTAGAAAAAAAGAATAACGATATTTTCTTTATTGGATACAAAAATAAAGTTAAACTATAGAGAACAATATGGAAAAAACCCCATATGCTCTTTGGACTACCAAGCGTTTTAAGCGTTTTCTATTAATTATTATTTAATAGAATTATTATTTCACCTTAAAAACAATCCAGACAAAACTAGATTATGTTTTAATATATTTTCAAGTTCGTATCACCACATAGATATCTAAAAGTCATACATCAACTACGGTTGAATTGTTTAATCCCAAAAAATTAATGTGATGAAAATGAAGCGTTCCATCCAGTCAAACTGACTGGTCCGGTTGCCCTAGTGATTCATTTTTTTGCAATAAATTCCACTTCATCGCATAAAGCATTCATGCAGACCCAAAATTCAGTGATGGGATAAGTGGAGACCATGGTCACATCAAGCGGAATGGACAATAAAATACGATAGTAACCACAATGACGGTTAGGGGGAGTAGGTCGATGTCTGCGCCATTGCTGTGTGCGGGGTTTGCGTTTTAATCTGCGACCTAAATCGATCGTTATTTTCCAATCCTAATCACACACCAACTATATCCTCTTCTCCATTGAACCAGGGGTAATCATAAATATAACACGTTAAGTACATATCTTTCCTTCTTGCACGAACGGCCGCTACACACACACATCGAATCGAACGGAATATAAATGAATAATAAAAAAGGGGTAGGATTAAAATGATTCACCGTCACGTTGTTTTTTTTTGTTACTCTCAAGTGCTTTATTTTTATGCCGATTTATATCGGAATTCCTGTGTCCGGATACAACGTACGCCACACATTTCGCTACAGGGAAAATGTGATGGAGCAAAATGGTGGTGGCGGCCACGGGCAGGATGGGATTAAATCATCGTTATAAATTTTTTCCCACCCCCAAGGTTATCACCTTCTTCCCAAACGGTGATCTCTTTGTCGCTTCAGTGCGACAAAAAGAGAAGAGAAAAAATGAAGAGTTGGAAAAAAGGGAGAGAACGAGAGAAGGAGAGATATTTTCTTCAAGTGGGTTCCAGGCCACGTCCAGACCTACGGGTGACTAACTGTGTTGTGCTGGAATATTCGGTAACGGAACCCCGCAATCAGGTCAAGAAAAAATCAAGCTCAGAAGAAAATTTCGGAAACGAGCATTTGGATACGGGCCAAAACGATCCGGGCACGGCACATATTTTGTGCAGCGTGAGCATGATGAAGGGTGTGACGATCGCCATGGACCAAATGGCGCGTATACTAAATTCAACCACGAACTAAATTCTCACGAAAGCCACTCCAACTACCGAAGCTGGGCAGCACCTGAAAATGTGGAAAATGTTTGCAAAACAAGAAGCACGAAAAAACAAAAAAACACACAAATCCAATGAAATCTATCGCGTTTCGTCCGCGAATGACCTTGCACTGATTTTTTGGACCATTGCCATGGAATGCGCCTTCATGAGCGAGAGGCGGCGCACGTTTGCGGCGAAAGGATTCCACCAATTGCCCACCAGGGGCCGTTTATGTGTGTATGGAAGATAGGGAGAGGGATGTCGGCAAAGGAGAGGCTTTAAGGAATGGAATCTATTTTACAATTTAACCTTATTGCCATCCCGAGAGAACCTTCACTTGCTTTCTTTCTTTCGCTTGTTTAAAGCCCCATTGTTTGGACATTGTTTTATTTGCACGTTGCACACCGAGCGCTTCCAGTCGGTTGCTTTACTTCCTTGCATATTTGCACACTCGGGGCTGTTACAATGCCGTTTGAACTTGGCCTCGATTTAAGCCTCCCAGCAAAAAAAAAAAACGCTACGGAAGCTGTGAAATCGATTGTTTGTCCGCAAAACCGTAATCCCATCCACACGGATTACTCAACCGAACTGTTACGACACTAAGCAGTGAGTGGGTGGGTGGGTTAGGATTACAAATTATGGCTTCAATCACAAAGTATCGGGTTATTCCATTCCAAGGCGTTTCTTGCTTCAGTTTTCTATTTTGCCACATTTCATTCATGGTAATTTTGGGATTTGGTGTTTTTTTTTTTGCATCCGTCACGATAACAAGTGGCAATTTCCTCGAAGGATTCTGTCACAAAAACACACCGGATTTACTGCGGATCGGAAACGTCACTAGGAAATAAAGCGAATTTCTCCGAAGAGGGTTCATTTGGATCGGAAAGGATCCGGTTTTCCGGTTGCAGCAGCAATATTAAAGCTTTGCTACAAGGCAAACCCACCCATGGATGTAGTAGTGCTTCTACTACAAAAACTGTTCAGCACGCACGAGAACACAAAGATGATGCGCAAAAGGCAGTGATTCGCATCGTTTCCGGTCATTGTAGCAGTCGACCACGAAACCAAAGGGACGGGACGGCAGCAAGATCGAAGGTTTTGTTGTCCTCGGGGTTAGCTTTAATTAATTAAGGGTTCCCCAAGTCTCGGCCGTTGCAAAGACTTACTGCGAACAATTTTCCACTTCACCCGGTACGGGAGGGCACTGTGTGATCCGTTTTGTCCGTGTTTATCGAAATAAAACCCCTTTTTTTTGCTTGCGGCTTTCGTTGTTAATTGAATTTATGGTTGAGGGATTCTTTTGCAGCGCATGAAGCGTGAACATGCATGTGCGCGAGGAGTGAATCACGTTCCAATGAACTTGGTGAATCTAAAATGAACGTTTCTTTGTGTTCATTCCGTATTCAAGGATACATCAATGGGTTCATTGTATCAAAATGTTAATTTAAATTTATTTCAACGCTCGGAGCTTTATTTTGTGAGTGGCATAGGCAACATAAAGCTTTTCTTCTACAAATTGTAATGAAATTAGAGGAGTGAATTGAATACTTATGGGTTGAAAACCCCAACAAATTAACCGAAACGATACGGCGCAAATCAATCTAGCCTCTATCTTGCGCTGGAAAAAGTTTTTCACTCCGCGTTTTACACACTCAATACTTGGGAGACAAATTTCCCAAAAAAGCCACATCGCACTCCGCAAGCTATTAAGACACGACCGGGTAAAAGTTTGCCGTTAATTTGTACACTATTGTGCGCCATCGGTACGACAGCACCGGGTTCAGGCCAGTCACACCACGGCAAAACCCGCCGGGCAAAGTTGGGTCGGATTAAACTAAAGCGAACCCCTTTTCCGTGAAGAATGTTTAATGGAAGCATCCGCCCAAGACACAGCCATTTTGCGCGACGAGTTTCAGGTGTCTGCCGCAGCGTGTCTCACATGCGTCCGAGGGTACGATGGATGAACAAAGAGAGAAAGAGGAAGAGAGAGAGAGAGAAGGATGATGCTCAAAAATGGAGGAAAATAACGCCTTTATCGACGCGCCGTTGCCGTTGGCGTGCTTTTTGAATACTTTTCGCGCAAGATTTACCACACCTTACGCGATCGTTGCTGCTTCAACCACCGTCACCACCATAAGGTTGCACTAAAGAAGATGGCTTTCAACGCCAGCATCTTTCCGTTCCATCGCCAGACAAGAGGATTGATCGTGCATGTCCGCTTCTCGTCTTATGTGTTTGAGCGTTCGTTGGCGCGTTAAGGCCCCCCCGGTGGGGTGTTTTTTTCTTGCGTGGTTGGTTGGGTCCAATATTTTCATCTTGTTTCGTACACGTTTTTCCACCCGAAAGCCGGGTAAGCTTCCCATCCGATAGCGGGTAGGGCACGGAATGGCTTTCTTTAGTTGAATTGCCTGAAGTTCACCATCCGAGAGGTGGAAAAAGATACGACCCACGGCCAGAAAAGGTGTATAGCCGCGGCGCACAGAGCACATCATCAATGGCAAAAGCTCAACTGTGCCCGCCCTTTCTTCTTTCTTTCCTTTCTTTCCCATCAACCCATCCCATCCCACGGTAAGGTTTGAAGGATGGTTAACGCGCGCGTAACGACGGTGCGCGGATGGAAATCAGCGACGGGCGAAAATAAACGGCTCCGGGCGATGCGCGCGATATAATAAAAAGGAAACACACACACACCACACACTGCTGGGGGTTTTCACCGGTACGGGACGGGACGGGATGGGAGACGTGGGGGACGAGATCGGATAACAACAGTGGATGCTTACAACAGTGCGGACCTTGACAATAACGGATGGTGTACGGTGGGACCGCGCTATTCTACCCCCCGTTTCTTTCTCTCTCTCTCTCTCTCTCTCTCTCTCTCTCTCTCTCTCGGTTAGTTACAAAATGGTTTGTCTGCTTTCCTCGAGGCAACCCGCGTGATGGAAAGGATAAATATTGGCACAAGCAATGCCAACATGGTTTCGGTAAAGTGTTTCGAATAAAGTGTGTGCTTGTTTTCAGCGTTTTTTTCCCCTTATTATTTCTGCTTCCTTTTACCGGGGCCTGTATATTTATGCTCAGCAGAAGATAACTGAATTTGAATGGGTGGTGGGGTGAATTTTACCAAATAATGCTCCGAAAGCATATTTTATGGTGAAGTGTTTTTTTTTTGTTGTTATTGTTGTTGTTGTGGCGGGCATTAACAAGAGGTGAGTAAGAAATCAATTTCAACGGGACAAAACCCCACCCACCCACCCACCTACACACACACACACACACACACACACACACACACACACGGTTTTGGCACTTGACAATTGGCTTAGCGGTAAAGCGATTCTGTCGAAATGTATTTACTTTTACTGCGTGCAGTAAATAAAATGTTGCGTGATTTAGAAGGGATTTTGGAGGAAAAAAAGGAGGGCAAAGAGCATGGAATTTATTCAGTTTTTAATACAAAAAAAATGCCCTAGAAGGTAAGGAAAATCCATTGATAAGAATGTAGAATGGCCACAAGCTCGGTATAAAAAACGACACGGGTTAAAATACATTCCACTAAATATGGGTCACCGTATGCTGCTCGGTGGTGGTCAACAAGCGTCTCCGTCACTCCAAAAACAACGCGCCCCGTCTGTCACAAAACAGCTGCAGAATTTCACAACACGTCCGGCTTACACAGTGTGCTGGTGAAATGGTGACGTTGTATTGTGTGGAGCCGTTCGCTTAACATATCACAACCGGGGTCATACCGATTTTTGAAGAACAACGGGGCATTTATTATTCCTACTCTCAACTTTTACAGCATTTATCACTGAAAAAGAATAACCCAGAAACATTATCAATGTCAGGCAGGAGATCTAATGTTTACCTTAAGCAGGCTGGATGGAGAACATAATCATTCGTCGCACTATCGTTGCATTGCGCGGAACGGTTTGGGAGTCTGGCGGAGTGTCAAAAATGGAGCATCAATTGATACCATGTGTGACATTGATCTATTTTACTATGCAGCGTTTCCATGGGCATGCCGCCATGAAGAATGCGCTTCACATAAATAAAAACAGTGATATCAATTGATCCGCTTTAGGGTCGTTTTGTGTTGAAAAATTGGGTAGTAAGCTGGTGCCGACAGAAGGTATAAAATAGTACACTCGCCCACCGATTTCAAAGCATTAAGGCGGTGAAGTTTATCGAGGGTGAAACATAGAATGCAGAACCACACATCAAGAAGCTCGATGGCCGTTTTCGGGCTGGTGCTGTTACTGGTCGGTGGTGGGCTATTCCAGCAAACAGCGGCCCAATCATTGTCCATTACCGTTAATAGTAATACCGGTCTGTGGACGCTGTCCAACGGCAACGGATTTTCGGTCGTGCTGTCGGGGAACACGCCCGGATTGCTGTCGATAATTACGTCGTTACTCAGCCCAACAACAGCTTCGCCGACAACAACGGCAGCGGCTTCCACGACGACTACTGTTCCGGTAACAACAACGACTACTACTGCGGCATCCACCACTACTACAACCTCTGCGCCTACCACGGCCCCCACCACGGCCCCTACTACCACCACTACCACCACAGCCCCTACTACTACCACCACCGGTAGTCCCACAACTTCAACGACAACTACGGCAACAACTTCATCCACTGCGACAACGACTTCCAGTGCGTCAACAACAACCACCACCCGGGCTCCACTGCTCGGCGGCTCACTGTCCGGTGGCTTCAATATTGGTGGCCTAGGTGTGAACGCTAACCTGGGCGCAGGACTTACTGGTTCCTCGACTGGTGGTGCCGGCCTCGGAGCTGCTATTGGAAATCTTGCCAGCAACGCTCTCGGTACGGCTGGCAACGTGGTGCAAACGGCCGGCACTGTCGTGAGCGGTGCAACCAACCTTCTGACCAACGCGGCCGATTCATTGCTCAGTGGTACAGCAAATCTAGCCAGCGTACTCGGTGGTGCCGCATCCGGAGCTGTACAGGTGCAGGCAGGTGCAGGAGGAGCAGTGTGACGCAGTCGATTGCTTTTCTAGTGTTCATTACTACTAGCCTACACAGCAAAAGGACATCAAACGAACATAAGTACAACGGCGCAAAAACCCCACAATGGCGCGTTCGTAAGAAAACCTAGTCGCAGGGGGGAGGTTTTGTGCGCCATTTTGCTAGCAGTATCAAGCTAAAAGTAATCTTTAATCAGCAAATAAATATGGTAAATTATTTCCCTACTGCTTAGCCGATTGTTTGCGAGCGGCCATTCTTTACACGACAACCACAACACTGGTCTTATCGTCACAATCATGTGGAAAGTGAAATCAAGCGACGACCGTTGGGCGGGGAGCGCATGGCGATAAAATAGAAGCCAAAACCTCACGAAAAATGTAATTCCAGCAAGATTACAATCGTCCTCCCCTTGTCCGTTGGCGGGATTTGGTAAGACACATCCATTACATCCAAAAGCGCGCTCTGTTGCGCTCCTTCGGACACACGCGCAGGACACTTACCGACCGCGCCTGCCTGGGGCCTCCTGCGAAGATTTTCGGGCGTTAATCCACCATTTTCGCTGCCTGCCAGTGTGAAAAAGCGCCGGCAGTAATGTTGGCTCGTCCCCAGTCCCGGGGCACAACATAGTCGTAAAGTATGCGAACCCGTGATCCGGGCACTGTAACAGAAAACATTTGCCCCGGTTTGCCGACGATTCCTAACGATCTTCCCCAATGCCCAACGCAAAAAAACAAAAATGCGCCCCTTGGAAAGCTTTTCACGTTAAGAAACGAACGACTATTAAGAATTTGTTCGTTTTTTCATCGCCCAGTCTCTCTCTCACTCCTTCTCGCTAGCGCTGTGATCGTCAGGGTTTTTAAAGTACACTCGAGAGTCGTAGTCGACGCCACCGAGCGACGATGGGTAATAGTTTAGCTCCCGTGTCTTAAACCGAATCGAGGGACAGGTGTGGATCGTAGTGGTACGCAGCAGCAGCAGCAGTACGTGCGTAATGTCTCAATCTTCGTCGTCTAAGGCAAACGACTGTTCGTGGTCTCAAGAACGTGTTCGTCACCCCACATGGTGGTGGTGGAGAATTTAAATCGTTTTGTTCCGTTCAATTCCCACCAAGCTAAAACCGAAGCGAAGGTGTCGGAAGATACGAACGAAAATATCGATTACACGCCGAGAAGGATTTGTTTGAGAGCGGGTTATCACTTGTTATCGAAAATTTTCTTTGTTTGCGGCATGAAAAGCTCGCAAAAGTTTGCCCCGAAACTTTACGGAAAATGTGTCCTACATTGGCGAATGAAAAGTTTTGAAAAACCTCCACCGAAGAAAAAAAAATAAAACAACGAATGTGTGAACTTCTTCACTAGCGCTGAGCTTTGCTTTACGTCGATAGTTTGACATTTTGCGGTGTGGAAGGATAAGAAAGAAAGTAAATTTCGTTTTCGTACGCCAAACTTATGCCACAAAGACACTTTACACAAAACCAGTTGAAAGTTATTGCACGATAAGTTTAAAATTTAAACGAAGGCAACCCAGTTTCGGCTTCCAGAGGTGGAAGTGTAGGTGATTCAAAACTTGTCCTTAAATTTAACCCACGTTCGTTAGCGACGGAAAAGCGATAAGGGGCAGCTTTATTTCCACAGGAAAAAAGGCCCATTTTTGCCATTAGCCATTTTTTTGGTGCCGCGATAAGAAACCACGTGAAAGTGTGATTACGCCAACCGGAGCTCCCCGGAACACCCCCGGACAACTTCGCGACCAAAGCTTTCCAGCTCCAAAATTACGTGGTTTACATGAGTTAATGTTTTATTTCTTTTTTTTTTGAAAATGTTCTAGCACAGAAAAGGAAGAAGGCTTTAGGTGCAAAAGTAGATTAATTCCCTCGAATTAGGTTCCACTTTGCCCTGGTCGGCAATGAGGGCTATAAATATCGTTCGCGACGGTCGAGAGAAGATTGCAAAGTCATCTTCGATTCAGCGTACAGAAGTCGACGAGAAGCCCATAATCCTTGTACGGTGTTCGGTTTTTTTTGTGTGTGCCTGCTCCGGTTAGCAGTTAACAAGAGAGAACGCCGTGTGCGCCTTTACTGTGCCTGATGGAAAATAACGAAATGATTAAATTCAATTAACGCCCCGTATAGCTCGCTGGTTAACGTTTGCCGGGATTTCTTCCGCGAACCGAGATTCCCCACCGTGTAGGATGGGTAAATAATCAGCTTCACGTGCTCTTTTCCTTGTTTCGGTAAAGGTCTAAAATTCGGCAATAATAACAAAGCAACAACGAAAACAAAAAAAAACCCTGAAGGTAAGCAAAACCCGAGGACAAGCATCCATCATCACCGGCAACGAGAACCCGGGAAGTCCATGATCCTTAGCTTTACCGATTTTTTTTTGCTGTTTTCCGGCCTATGAAAACAAATTTACAGCGAACGTTGATGACGAAGTGGCGCCAGCTCCGGTAGCAAATGATTTATCGAACGAACGGTTTGTTTAGCATCGAGGTTTGTGTTTTTTTTGGTTTTATTTGTCGTTCCGCGCAATGAACAATTCACGCGCGCGGATGAATCATTCGGCGTATGATGGTGTTGTGGTGGTACACGCGTGTGTTAGCAAAACACTTTGCAACCACATTGTCGAAGGCCGCCTCGTACGGGGAAGAGACCACACAGCACAACACACGTGATATGATGGATGGTGGTTCCTTTCGGGGCGGCACCATTCACGCGCTTAACCCCTTAAAACTGGTGATCGCGTTGGGGAATTGATGAAATGTTTTAAGTTTTCCAACATTTATCACACACCATCCATCATGCGATCTTGCCGCGACCGCCGAAATATGGTGTTCCCTCTCTCTCTCTCTCTCTCTCTCTCTCCTGATCCTGTTTTCCTTTGTCGTGACGCCATTGCTGACCGCATCCTTGAAATACTGGGCGCCGTGTGTAAAGTGTGTGTACCCTCAAAGAAATTCATAATTCATTCCGATGCTACATCTCCGCCCCGGCGCGACATCAACGACGTGACACGCGTGCTGCACCGTCATCATCGTCATTGGATCCTGCCGGATGGAATGTGATGTTGCGGTGCGGTGGTCACGCTTTCGTATATTTTATTTGACTTTTTACAAGCAATCACTTTTGGTGGTGGTGCGAAGAAGGGAGCGAAAGAAGCAAAGCAAAAACAAAAAAACACAAGCATAATGATCTTATTAACGCTAGAATAACGAGATTGCTATTTTTGAATGGCGGGGGTATGCAAATTTCCTCCAGCCCAATCAAGTGGTGTTGATGAAGTTGATTTAGTGCTGCTTTGGCACGTGTCGCTATCAGTAAAACATTGAACACGGAACGAGCCACACCTTGCCGGTGAAACAAAGATAATGTTATTATAATTTGAAGTTTTGCAAAGAAGTTTCTTTCGAGAATTTTGTGATGAAGGTGTTTGTGTTGAATTTTGCACCAAAACAACTTCGTATTATAATTGTACAAATATAAATCGTATAAGGAATGTATTGTAGCGGTGTGATAATCAATCTCAACACATAGTACAATAAACACACCCAGTGAGAAATTCTCAATTTCATTATAATAATAACACTTTGGCTGCACTCTTAGAAGCGCAAAAAGTACAACCTGTCGACACTTCGTTCCAAGAAACAAAGACGCAACACGGTCATATTTTGTTTGAGCCTATCGCTGCTATAAATACAAGCAGCCTGCTCATCGTATTCGCGCCGTAGCCTGCAACATTCATTCACCAATCATTTGTTCGCCATACACTGCTGCGTCCCCCAGTGTCCGTTGCGAATGTGGCAGCATTCAAAACTCACTTAAATCACAGCGAGAGTGAGACCGGGTGGCGGCCCCGGGTGGTGGAAGCCGAAGATGGGATGAAGATCGTTCGCGAATATACTCGCATTGAATCCACCTACGAACCAACGAACGGCCACCAGCACTTTACCGACGGTATGTAAAAATGAGTGATTTGGACGTCTGTCACCGTTTTGGTAACCAGCTGTGTTGGGGGGTGGCACAGAGTTGCAATTTTCCACCAAGCAAAAAGCATCTGTCAAAGACCGACAGCGAAATGATTCACGTAGGGCCGAAAGGGCGAACCGCCAGCAAAAGCACGGACAAATAAAAACAAAACTGGATAGAAAGAACTCTAGGCATCAAAATGAGAAAACTCACCACCTGTCATCGCCAGCAGTAGAGAGACCAGCAAAAGGACTGTATGGTGTCCTAACAAAAAACAAAAAACGCATCCGCTTGGCGCGGCTGCAAATGGCGCCACAGCCAGACAATCGGTTCTGGCGAACTGTGCCCCGCTCTCTGCTTTTCATGTATTTTACTGTCCCCGAAAAAAAAAGCACAAATAAATGATTTTGTTTTCTACTCAAACACTCGGAGCGGCGAAAAGAAAAAGGGAAAAAACCAAATCAATTCGCATCTTTTCGTTGCCATCGGCCTGACGACTGGCGAGACAATGACATTGAATTCTTAGTTAATTTGAGAGTTGGCCATGTGCGCGCCGGGTCTGAACGTCAGGCGAAGGACACACACACACACACCCACAACCATCCAACTTGATGTCCGAAAGATGATCTTCGCATGGGGAAGAAGCGGCAATTCGGTATTTATAAATAATCTTTCACTCCACACTCGTGTTGCCATCACCTTTTGTCTTTCTCTCTCTCTCTCCTCCTCAATACACACACACTCAGAAGTTTTCTAACCTCACGACGCACTCCAACAATGCGATTTGCGGTAAATGGCACAGCGCATTTGGTTGCGAAGGGTTCCCCCCCAGGCGTTCCCTTTAGTCAGCGGAGGCCAGCGTAGCAGACGAAATGTCAAGTTTAAATTCCCGGGCTGCCATTATGCAATGCTCGTGGGGGGCGGGTAGAGGGGGCCTGCTTATTTTTGGTATTTTTGAGTGAATGATGATGGATTTTCGTATCATTCGTTCGTAACTGCAGCGGGGTAACATTCCTGAGCCGATGAGTGAGTAACGATCAATCAATACCGCTAAATGATGTGTTGTAACTCCCACGCGTGTGCCCTTTTGGGTATAATAAACCGATTAAATATTACTAAGTGGTTTATGATGGAAAATTAAAAAAAAATACAGCAGAAACGGGCAGACTTAGTCGTTTTAATAACATTTTCTTAATTGTATACAATTTATGAAAAATAAAAAAAAATGCTTCGACGTAATAAATGACATTGATGGAGGCGCCTGGTGGTTTATTAAAATGGAATCATAACTTTACCGGATAGGATATGGACGAAGTAACAATCCACTTAGGGTAGATAAAAATAACCAAAAAAGGACCTCCGAATAATCCAGAACAATCAATTAGAAGATGACATTGGTGTTCGTGTACCGATTGGAAGATTAAACATTTTATTTACACTTCATTAGCAAAGCTGGGAACACTTGCGAAATATTGCGATGAATTTTTCCATCTGTCCCCAGGTGAAAGATAACTCATTCTTGGCTTCTTTCTTCCGGCTTCCACCCTCACGACACACGTTAAATGAATTTTCTTTGTCGTTACCGTTTTTTTTTCATCACCATTCCACCATTGTTTATTTTCCAAATGACATGTATTCGCGAGTTCGGTTTTATTGACACATTGTCGTTGGCTCGGTAAGAAAGGAGCAGCCGTCAAAAAAACCGTCAATGTTTGGTTCTTAACAGCACACAATGGAGCACAGTACGGCGAAGAAAAAAAGCAGCGAGAGAAATATTTTCAAAAATGAAACGACAACGCAAAAAAAAGAAATGGCAGCCGTAAATGGTAATAGCGATATGTTTTTGACGCGTAACGTTTTTTTTCGGTACGGCACCGGCTGCGTCGAAGCATTGGAACGTCTCCCTGCTACCGTTTTTGTTCCCCCATTTCCATTCCCATTGAAATTTTCTTGCATGCGAAGCAAATGCCATTGCTAATTCGTGCCCGTGTTTCTGTCATTCGACGGAGTGCCGCTAAATGTCGGTACGGGCGCGGGGTCATAGCACCGAACGGGATAGCAGTAAGTGTGGCGCACATACGTCTTAGCCTTTTTTGCCCCCCATTCGGATGCCCCTCCATCGGACGTACGGCTGACGTCGTTATGCGTTCACAGCCACACACCTGAACTTCAATGAATGAAAGGCAGTCATGTACGTTGACTCCATTCGGTTGCGACCTTCTTGAATCCACATTAAGCGCCCATCTGGGGGTTTCCATTTACTAATGTCATATTTCCAATACTGTTTATATAGCTCTATTTGCATGCCTTTCGATTCACCCTCCTCGCGGTTGTTGATATTAAGGGCAACTCCCCTGGGTGGGTGGGTTATCGAATCAATTTAATCATCTTGTGCCAAAAACCCACGCACAGCCGACAAGCGGACACCGAATGTTCCACCAGTGTACCCGAAAGTATCGAGTTTCATATTGAAAGTATGTGTCTTAGTACATCATTTTCCATTTAAAGTAGAATGTTCCATCTTCACCAAATGTGGTAAGCGAGAGAGAGAGAGATTCGCGCATCCTTCTAGAGCATCGTTCTTTGGGTCGTTTGACCAACCACCAAACAAAAGATCACCATCAAAACATGAGCGGGTTGCCGGTACTTGCTATGCATAAATTCGAACGATTATTTGATACACCACCATTATGGGTGTAGGCGGCTCTACCAGTACGTTCTCTCCTTCACGAGCTCTATCACGCACGGAGATGGTGAGATGGAGAGCAGGATGAGCATGTATGTTTTCCTTTTTATTTTGCCCCAACAATACAACCATTTTGCGACATTTGTTTGGTTTGCGGATATGTGTGGAGTGTTCTCTCGAAGTCGAAAATAAAACCCCCCCGTTTTGCACACCCCACAACGATCGCATTTCCCTCCCAGTACACACAGTGGTGGAGCTGCTTGAAACGATCGAATTCTGTCTGGGGTCAAAATGCAAACAATTCGATCCACAGCATCTTGCGGAGCGTACGGTGGTGGTGGTGAATGAAAAATTCATCGATACGGATGTAATCGATTTTGCTTACTTGGGGTAAGTAGGGCTACAATGCTACATGCAAATCGCTCAAGTGAAGGATAAAGTTAGCCCCCGATCCGGCCTATAGTAGCTGAATATTCAAATTCGATTAGATATCCTCTCGAAATGGCTTTAGCAAGACTTTACCTCGCAAGCTAGTCGGTCAGGAATGTCAAACTCTCATTGACTATTGTTGGTTTTTACGTTGTTTTAGCTTTTCGAATACAGTTGAAACAGACCTTATCTTGAGTTTCAATAACGTTGAGGTAAGCTCAATGGATTGTTCTAAACCAAACTTTATGTCCCGGCTTCAGTCGAACGGCTTGTCATAGCGCTGACATACCTCATATCTATGATAATATTGTGTGATGATGTCGGCCTTTTCATCCCGTCCCCGTTTTCAAGGTCCTTTTTAAGCAAACTCACCATCGCTCGATCATACTCGGCCTAAGAAGGGATAGCAAAAGGATGAAAGGCTAACCTTCGCTACGTGTTTGTACTGGTACTGATTAGAAGAGGTTGTCCGCCTTGGTCGATTCCCTAAATGGCGCTGGTGCTTTTTTCCGAGAACCAACACAGGCTACACACCATCATCACACGCCCAAACATGGCGCCCTGGAAACGCGATGGCGTAAGGGCGATGCGATGTTTTTTCCTCCTCCAGTCCGGCCATTTTGCTTGACCGAGCTTCGTCCGAAAAAAGGTATAGATTTTACATTTCCGTGCGATCTCTTCTCCTTACGACAAGAGAGTAGCAAAAATGGAACAAACAAAAAAAGGCAACGCAATCAACCCGGATCTAGGTTCTAGGTTTTTTTTTTGAGAGCTGGCTCTCGAGGTAAGTACGTCGATAGCAGGCCGCAACATCTGACAAGTATCTTCCACGGGTTGGCGGCAGCGCACTGGAGTGGGTAATAACGGTTCTTATTTCAGTGCAGTTGAAACCATCGACCATCGCGGTGCGCGGCGCAAGTTCACGATTAGGTTCTAGTGTATAGAAAAGGAACACAGGATAGAAAAGGAATTTCTAGAAATTACGAAAAATGGAAAAAAAATATACACTCACTCAACGATTATCCTTGGCTGGATATTGGATACGACGTGTACTGAAAGGGATCCCAGTTTTTAGCGGAGGAAAAAAAAACACATCCGAGCTCAACATTCCAAGGATAAACTCATTCCCGGTATAAAAAGGGAACCAGATCTTTTTGTGGATTCCCCGGGTAAGAATGCATTCTGTGCGCGTGTCCTGCTGTAGAAGCTGTAGGTCGCTGTAACCGTATGGTATTTCTTCTCAACGAAAAACGGGAAAAACAGGGCACCGGTCGGAACACGCTAAATTTCGTCATAGCCGATCCAGAAATATGAAGCTACACATCTTCCACAGGAAATTACATCCAGCGTTGTTGGAGAACATTTGAGCGAACCTTGCTGGTTTAAAGGGCCTTGCTGTTAGGTGTTTCGTTAAATGATATTTCTCACAGTCTACCAAACATACCACCAATTGTTTTTTGTGTGTGTGTGTGTTTCCATCCCATTTCAATTAACCTTCACCAGCTCGAGCTTGATTGCGAGCAGCGAAAACGGTCTCTCAAGAGTGCGTGATATTTCGCAGGCACTTACTCCTACACCCGGTTTACGCGGACTGACGCAACAAAACAGATAAACGCACGCTTTAAGACGTTTCAGTGTTGCGTCGCAAAATGGCTAACCGGTTTGGTCTGACGTCACACAATCTTTAGCAAAACGATGACGTCAACGGTGGTTCCCTCCGGGTGCCGACGAAAGGACAAAAGGCCACCACACGCTGAAGAAATGTAACCGTATTAATTTATCACACACACAAACATACACATATACAGAGAAAAAAGAACTCCCAGACACGGTACGCCATTGCAGACATTGTTTTTAGACAATGGCAATCATGACGGTCCGGCAACATTGTAATCCTTCCGTTGGATGAATAACATGTTCCCCCAGAACGGCTTCTTCACCCATCTCACGTTCATGATGAATTTTTGCTTTTCTGGTAGTTTCTTTTTCGGCTTAAGAGTTAACCACCTTTATCAGAACAACTTTAAATGTCCACATGTTTTTTTTTTCCTGTATGGAGAATTTTCATCCACCCACACAACGTTGGGCGATGGACATATGACCTCAAAATCCACCCAGGATGGTCGGTTTTTTGGAGAGTTACACCGCGCTATGCTTCTTCTAAACTTTTACCACCGTGGGTAGTGAATCGCTTTTGAAAATTGTACAAGTTTTGAGCGAGCGCGTAAAAGTAATCGCACTTTATTCGTCCCCAAAGGAAAGTCGGCGGTACACGTCGCTCTCGCCGGCATTGTTGAATGTGGAAGCCATGGGTGGTTTTCCTTACCACCACATTCATCTCCCGGCACAGCGCCGCTTTGAGCGTTTTTTATTTGTTGTGGAGCAAAAAAAAAAGCATGAAAATGGCAAATATCAAGACAAGACACTATATCAGAGAGTATGCCTACGCACAACACAACACTTGGGCTCTTCATTGTTTGGCGTTTGCGTTTGGGTTGTATATTGAGGAAAACCACAGTTTTCTTAGCACACATTTGCACACACTACACACTTAAGGGAGAAAATTCCAACACACACGCGCTCAAGTAAGGAAATGTGCACCATAAAACACAGTTGGGGCAGCTGTGGATCAGAACTTTGGCCCGAAAACGCTGTTAAATATGGGAATATGATACAAGCAATGCGCAAATTTAATTTATTATCCTATTAAATGAACACGGTTTAGCATCATTCATTTGGCAATTCGATCAATCTACGGGGTGTGCAACCGTTTTTCGCACATTCGGCACCATATACTTGCCGTTTAACAAAGATTAATTTCCCTACAACATAATAAACATTGCATGAGACACGTAATCAACGACATACACACACACATCCGTCGTGCCGCCTGTGGCCCCATCCTCACGCTGGAGCCGTTAGTTGCAGGATTCATGAGGAGACTGGTCGATGATTGATTGATTTCTTGATCGAGTGAATCCCTTTCGGCCTTGTGCGCGTTGAGCGCCAGGAGAAGATACGGGACTTATGTCGCGCACATAATGGCATACCGTCACGTATTTGGACTCGAGCACAAAATTATCAATTTCTTGTGTCTGCTTGCCCGCTTGCCCCGCTCCAATTGGGGTGTTCTCGGTGAATTTACCAGGGTCAAGGTGAGCTTCGGCCTCACCGTCTTTTGCTCGTCCTTTTGCTTTACTAACGACACACGATGTACAACAATGTCAAGGGAAAAAATGCGTATCGTCATTCACGGTGAGTTCGTTAGCGTACAATGAGCTGTGATCAATCAGATTCGATCAGCCCTGCTACAAGTTCGGGCGTGTCCTGAGACTCAAGCTACGTTTCGCTAAAACGGTTTTACTGAGTCATCACTGTCACGGTGGCGGCTTTAACCAGCCACATACATCTTAGTATTTATTAAATTTAGCGTTTTTTTTAGTTAACAATAAGGTGATTTAATCGTAGGACGATCTTGTTCATGTAAGCATTTCGGGCTAAGTTATTTAATAACACACGACAAGAGCAACAGGCATCTACAAATATTGGCAGCACATGATAGCACAATTGTGGCACTTGATAGCATAACGCCAGTCGGCAAAGTACAAAACCTGGCCGTATAAACGCACCCTACAATTGAACATTTTTCCGAAATAGAAAGCATTCATTTCGCTACGTTAACTTTCCTGTTCGCAAAGCATCATATCAATTTGTTGAAACATAATTGCAAACCCGAAACCTAAACGGCAATTGCTTGCTATTGATCGTATCGCATTTGATGCAAAGTGCTGCGAGGTTCCAATACTTTTCTCCACGCTAGGTGCAATTTAAAAACCTCGGCTCACTCCTTTTTTCTTTTCGGCGAGCTAAAACTCGTGCTCTGCAGTGCACGATTTCGATTACGATCGCATTTCACCAACCATCCAAACAGCTATTCCAACTTCGAGTGTGTGCAGCAGTGTTTTGGGGGCACGGGAAAACCGCATATAGGAAAACACCCACCAGAAGACGCCCAAAGTGGAGCTGAAAATCAATACACAGCTGGGGTATAATGTAGACGCAATTTAAGTTCATGACAGCGGCAGAAATGCTAGCAACACAATAATAAAGGGAGAGAAAAAAAAAACACCAACAAAACAAGAAAAACCCCACACACTACATCGACCCATCGGCGTACAAATTTTCATCTCTTTTCCGACTGGGGTTTTTTTTTATTCTGCGGGATGGAGCAAACAAAAAAATACGGTTCTACATTCATTCTACCACTTTGTCCGAGGGTGCCTCTCCCAATGTACCGGTCAGCCGGGTTATGACTGGCCGGGAAGGAAGCATGGGAAGGCAAAAGAGCTTTTATTAGAGATTTTTCAGGTTCACCGAAAAAAAAACGCCTCCTTCCAGCTCCTTTGCCTTTTATGCATTGCCATCAGCGAAGGGTGAATAAAGAGGTATCCACCACTTTACTCCGCGGTTCGGCCTGGTGGAGGGATGTAAATTTTATGCAAATAAGCGAAAACAGCCGTTATAACCCGCAGCCCGGAGTCAGTGGTTTGATTCCGAGCCCCGGCAAAACAGCAGGGTGCCAGCCAAGGCTGTGTGAAAGTTCTGCAAATTGTTCGCCACTGCCGGAGAAAGTGCTAAATGTAGGCAAAGCGTTTTTTTTTTGGTTGCCCACAGCAAGTGAGTGCACTGAAGAGTTCCAGACCCGTACGAAGATGGTGAGATTACAACGCATAAATAGGCGTTTCTTATTCAAAGCTTTACTTATCTTGAGATAAATTCCCACTCTTAACATAATACTGTTACTCAATTGTTTTATAGTATTTTGCAGTAGGCTATTATAGCGGACCACTACAACCCGGGAAAAATCCGCATAACTCGAATTTCCGCGTAAGTCGAGTCCTGCTGCAATTTCGTTTATACTTCAAAGTCACAGAGTCGACTTCCTTCTCTGGACTTAATTTTTTCATCGAATCAGACGATTTTAAGAAAGAATACATTAAAGTAAGTTAGAAAGAAATGTTTTATATGACAAAAAAAAAGGTATTTTCGACCTATGTTCATCTTTTTGCTTAGATTTTGACTAGCTCAGCTGTCAAATTTCCAAAAACTGCGTATCTCTGAATCCGCGTATAAGAGGAACCGCGTATCTCGGGGACTGCCTGTACAATATTAGCTCATTTTGTTTGTTAATTCGAAACAATGTTCACAATACAATACTTCATTTTACATTTTACACATTTGCAAGATGTAACAGATTGAAACCCCAACCATGTAACCGTTTCGCTGACCTTGCTCGATGAAATCTTCACTCGCTTTTCATCGTCTTCTCAGCAGCAGCGCTGTCTTGTTGACATGCGGACAAGAAGGACATGCGTTCGTGCCGAAAGCTTGAATCGAATCACGTCGGAAATAATAAATTGTCTTAATTGATTGAATTATGACACCCTCACACGTCATATCCTGCGGGAATATATTACAACCAGCTCAAGGCAAAACATCCGAAAACAGAGAGAAAGAGAGAGAGAGAGAGAGAGAAAAATCGTCCGTGTCCTCCAGCAAACGCACACACTCCAAATTGCCTCCACGGCCTGTGGAAAGACGAAGGCCCACACACATCCACCGTGTCCATTGGCTCTGGAGGATATTGGGATCGCTGCACGTTTGATTAGGTTATTCTTCGTGCGCAAAAGTTCTCGTCCGTATTCACGAGCTGCTCGGAATAATAAACAACATGGCGGTGTGGGAATCCTTTCCGATTGTGTGAAAAGTTTTCGATGAATATTTATTTGCTGATATCTTGTCAGAGTCGGGATGATGCGATGCACCACACCCGAAGTTAGTTTTAGGGTTTTTTTTTTCGTTATCTCAAAGAAAGAAAGTTATGCAACTGGATGGTTATTTTAACTGAGAGATGTTTATAAAATATTCTGATTAGGATTGCTTCAATGAAAAAAGTAGATTAAACTGACCAAAGTTTTGTGAGTACCACAGTTCAAATGTGAGTGATTTATCTAACAAACGTTAACACATAACATAACACTCAACATCAATCAAAAGAACTGGTATGTGATTGATTACACAACAGGATCATAAGAACAACATTAGAATGAACTTTCCACACGAAAGATCAAAACTTTCGGGTATTCCGTTGCTTTCTGCTCGATCTCTCTCTCTCTCTCTCTCTCTTTCTTTCTTTCGCTTCAAAAATAGAATCCCAAACACCACTGGATGGTATTGGTTGAGATTTGCTGCAACTCTTTTACCGCACAAGCAGTAACAACGGCCATGGCAAATCCTGCCATTCGCCAAACACACTATTGATTGAGGTGCACAGCGTGAGCCTTGCTTTTGCACCCAGGGTCAACACATCATCTTTCGAGCACACGCTGCGAGTGTCCTTCAACGCCGTGAACCTACCCGCCGTGAATCGTCCTCCTTCGCAATGTGCATCCGAACGGTAATCGAACGGTAATCGAACAAACCCCTCGATCGGAAAGTAACATTTCATCGGCTTCTTTCACCGCACAATGGCAGAAGGTCAACCTGGTGCATGTGAAGTGTCGTGGGAATGTGGGCAAATGTGTACATTCGCTGTGGGAATAGTACAAGTTTTAGGGATTTTTTGTGGAATAAAACAGCTGGAACCGAAAAATTTTGTGAGCAATGTATCTTAAATAAAAAGCTTCATGGAGTTGCCTTATTCACTTTATTATTACTATTATTTTTATTTTCTTATTTTATTTATTTAAACATATTGTTTAAATAAATAACATAAATCTAAAGAAGCCCTAAACTAAACCCTAAAACGAAAAGAAGAAATTAAAAAAAAAACTGCAGGAACAATTAAATGTACATTTTTAAAAGTGAAATTGAAAAAAAGTCGATGAACAGTAACTCGAAAAATCTCATAGTTCGTCTGGTTCATAGTGAACGATTTCCAATTATTCAAGTACCGACCCCCCCCCCCCCCCCCCCAAAGGTACACAGTGCACATAATGTGACGTAACAGGCACTTTCTTCGGTACTGTGGTTGAAATTGATTTGTGTACGAATGAGGAACGGGAACAAATTTCAGCATCAAACAGCATGAAAACGGAAAAGTTCCCCTACCGTTATGACCTTTGCACATCGGTGCGGCCCAGGGATGGACGGTGTGTGCCTTCATGTCGTTTCAATTTGATAGACTGCAATCTGGTGAACCGGAAATAGCATGCCGATGTTTGTCCGATGCACCACATCAGCTAGCAATGCGATGTCTCATGCGAGTGTTGCGTAAGGTAGCTGGCTAAGTAACACTGTTTCACATCCCAAAGCGGGCAGAAAGGCGTGGCCATTTGCACGAATTTTGCACTTTGTGCGTTGTGCCCGGACACAGCAGCACGGCACGGTGGTGTACCACGTTTTGCTTTTATTTAATTGATAATTAACACGATCACCATTTGCGTTCACGCAACGGCAGACCAGGCGTCAGTTTTATTTCGCTTTTTCCAGCCCGGTTGCCTCATTAGCAGAGCATGCCATTCCCCATCTCACGGTGCCACGGTATGGCTGTGTGATTAATGAGCCTAATATTCCACGGCAATTGATGCGTGATGGATGCTTTCAGTTGATTACATCGATACCCCTCGCACTGCCACCAAACGCTTTTGCAGCAAAGGATCGAAACGCAAAGTGGGAGAATAATCGAAACGGAACCTTTTCAGCGAACAATGCCTTTCAATGGTTCCTGCTGCCTGCTGGACACTGCTGGGAACAATGCTGGAACATCGTCCCCTCCTCCTTAAACATAAGGAGCAATCTAACCGCACCGGGTGCTTATAACGATGCCGGGTAAGGGCAATAATTCGATAATCAATTTACAAAAAAAAAAACCGCAAGACAGCGAGCGCGCGCCGGTTGGTCGGTTGGTTGGGTTTCCTTTCGGGGTGCGCGAGACGAGAGGGTGCGTTTTCTATGCGGTCGATATCGCTATAATATTGGGAGCGAAATAGGCAATCAAAGCCAGACGGAATAGTGAGGCAGGATGAGATTAAACGTAACGAAACCGAGCAGACGGTGCAAGACGTCGAAAGCCCCCTCCCCCCCGGACCCATTGTCTGTCCGCATGGAAGGTTTTTGTGCGCCGGGAGTAAAACCACAGGAGAACTGGGGGTAGGGTAGACAAAGGGAGAAGTTCACAGTGACTGACTGGAGCCCTACCAGGAACCAATGGCAGTTGAACTTCACCATCATTCAAGCGAGGTATTTAATTTTTCAGCAGCACTCCAGCCGCTGGCTACGGTCAACTTATCGAACCGTGCAAATGTATCCTTCAACTTGCTTTTCGGTTAGCCTTTTCCCAGTTTTGATAATGTTTGTCTGAGAGGAAAATGGAAAAAAAGGTCGGCTTTGGACAATATTTACCAAGCATCTTGAAAGGTTTAAAATGAAGGAACTTAACCCGCACTCTCCGCACTTTCCAGCTTTCCCTAGCTAGCGTGATTTGAAAGGATTATAAATTATTCTTATCACTTCGCTGTCGAATTCGCATTTGGAGGTGTTGTTGTGATAGACATCCCAAGCGTTTTTCATAACGACATTACAAGTTTAACCACCATTCGAAAGTCTCTTCATAGTCTGAAGTTTGCAATATGGTTATCCCTCAGCAAATATTGTTGATTTATGTCTCCCTTCCCTATTCTATCCACATACTCGGTACATTTTATCATAAAAAAATCGTAATGATCCACACACCGCACCATTCAGGGTCATTCTGCCGATAATGCTGCAAATATTTCACTCCCCCTCCCAGGGTTTTGTTTTATGTGCACGGTTAGTGTGCTTTAAAATATCCCAACCAACCATTCACCGACCGGTCGTACCGATGGGGGGACAAAACAAGAAACACAATCAAACGGAACAACATCAGCGTGTCCGAGGCTAAAGGAATGCGCTGTTCCTTATGGTTTCTTTCTAAGGTTGATGTCGCATATTTATAGCAAAGAAAAAAAAAACAAATACACAACATAAAACCCGACTGAAATAAACATTTTGTTTTTTCGCCACTCCCTTTCGTTTGATATAAATTCTTGCAAACGTATGCTCCATTTTGCCATGATCCACTTGGGTAGCAGCATTCGGGGGTTGCGCTATTATTTTTCTCAGTGGTCAAACACAACGAATTCAAACACACACACATATACACACATCGAGAGAGGAAATATGTGCAAAAGTAAAAACGGAACAGAATTCGATTGAAAAATAGAATGATCATAAAATGAAATTATGGATTGCAATGTAGCAGCAGGTTACATGTACGGGCTTTATCCTTGCAACAAGAGCCTCTTAGTGATGATGTAAGGATCCCGCCTTCGCTCAATTTTGCCCCGCTCAATAGTCTCTCCTACTGGGGCCACACACACATAAAGCTTATTTTGTCCGTGGGGTTTATTTGACGGGCAGTGAATTTATGCGCTCGGAACCCACCAGCCCGCAATGTACGATCTGCGTACTGCGGCTTAGATTTATAGAACATTCGCTTCGCACAGCTTCGCATAAATCGGCTATTTGTTTAGTTTCATTTTACCCCAAAAACAAACAAAAGAATCACCAAGCGAGCCACAAACTGAAACACAGAGAAACCGATTGCGATGGGTGCGGTTGATGATGCATATATTTTACCAATCACTAGACATAGCAGTTTTGCTAATAAAAGCTAACGGAAACTGAAAACTCGCTTTATTTGGTTTGTGGTTGCATTTGTGTGGTAACGGGAATGGGCACAGGCGCGGGATGGAGCAACCCCAACGGTTCAGGACATCCGCCATAATTTATCAAAAAACGATAAAAGATATTAAAGCGGGCAGCGAACAACAGGAGCGCGAGCATGTTGGAATATTCCAACCGCTTCTTTTTTTTTGCCCCGTTCCAGCCAGAAGGACAGGGTTTATAAACAACTTTCACTGCTAATATGGTTACATTCGAAGCTCATCCATCTTGGCGCTGTATAATGGAAAGTAAAAGCTATTTTTCTTCCACCCCAAAAACACCACCGCACACGGGACCGGGTGCCCTCCCAACTAGGATGAGCTTTTTCGATGGATTTAAGCCTTATTTATGAACCAACGTTCAGGCGGAAGCGTCTTCGCCGGTTGGCCTTAGTTTAAGCTTAATATAACAAGACAAAAACCGATTAATCATGCTGATGTATGTGAAGAGGATAATAAAAATAACCGCATTAGACAACAAGGGGCTGCAAAACAAACAAAAAATAGGTAATGCAATACAACTATGTGGAACATTGTTTAGCCCAGTCTGTAAAATGCATTCCATCATATTTTTCGAACGTCTCATTTGCAAAATGAATTGTAAAATCATTAAGCGAGACTGACGAATGCGCATAAAAATAATGATGCTCCATTTATCCTACGAACCTACACGAAACGTTTGTTTGGAGTTTTCTTTAAATTATCTCATTCCGAACACTGAAACATCAAAGCGTTTTTCTTTTTTGTTTTCATTAAAAACTTCGAGAATAATAAAAAATAATTACGAGACATTGTAGTGAAACAAAGCGGGAAATTAAACAATGATTTGTGGAATAATATATACATCAAATCTACCTATAAATTGATAGTCGAAATGAAACTGTACTTATATAAGCAGCACACACATATACTCCATTTCAATTAATTGATAAAAAACGAACACAACAAACGTATGGGAAAATTAATTCTCATTCGGTTCCACATATTATTCCACAACACCACCATAAAGGTAAACGAAACAACTTGATATATAATAGGCGGTTTTGTATAAAATTGTTGTGCTAGATTATTTTCTGTTCAAGTTTCCCATTATAATTTTTAAGTCCTTATCGAAAACCGGAGATGTTCCACGGTATCTGACTGAAGGAAAATGGCGTTAATTTTAACAAACATTACTTAACAACGGTTAACCGTGCCTGACCTTGAGAGGCACGATGAAGATTACTTTCAAGCTGTATCTGAGCTGCATCTTAGCTGTATCTGATATTTAATTCCCCTTGTGCTTGATCCAATGAATTTCTCGGTACAAACCCTTAGAAAAAGGGAATGAATGAGAAAAAAAGATCCACAATTCGTAAGATGTTTTTCCATGCTTTTCAAACATAAAAGCTGATTTTTTTTTGTATGAAGTTTAGCTCCTGCGGCTGGCAAAAAAGAGGGGAAGATCGTATTAAATTTACTGGCAAATTTTTAACTCTGCCAAGAGCTCATAAAAGAACGGGAAAACCCTCGACCAAAAAAAAACCCTCCTAATGCCAGGGACGAGGGTTAATCAAAACCCAGCAGGGCGAACGATAAAAAGGATTATGGCTCGTTGCTGCGAGCTCTCAAAAACTACCCAAACCACCCCCACGGAGAGGATGAGGATGTGGAGTGATAATATGAAACGATGCTTTGATGCTGATGATTATGATCGATCGTTCGGAGGGGGAAGGGGGAGGGGGGAAAGAGGGGGGGGGGAGGGGGGGCTATATGCAGGCGAATGACACATCAAAACAAAACAACGATATGAAAGGATGCTGGAAATGAGCATGGGTGGAGACATGGACACGAGTTTGTCTCCGTCTAACGATCGGATCTTACCCTTCATCGAGAGACGCTTGTAGCCGGGTGGGAGAAAGGCGGCCGGTGGCGTGATCGGTGGCACAATGTCCCAACCGGGCGAGATGACCTCCCCGACGCCACCGAGTATGCCGGTGGCCGCCGACGGTCCGGTCGGGGTGGACGCGGTCGACGAAATGCCGGTTGTGCCCGGTGTTCCCGCACTGCCCGGTGTTGATGCGCCACTCCCGCCACCACCACCACCACCGAGGGCATGGTGGTTGCAGCCGCTGTTGTTGTTGCTGCCACCGTTGTTGTTGTTATTGTTGTTGTTGTGGTTATTATGTAACTCCAGATTTTGCTTCTCGATGCGCCGCCGCCGCCGAATGCTCGGGGCAAACGTTTTCATCGTGGCCAGAAAACCAACGCCACTCATGATGCTGGGGTTTTTTTGTGTGTTCCTTTTCCGGTGTGTGTGTATGTGGAAACACCGTAAGTTAAGGGGAGTGGGACGAAATTAGTGGGAGTTTTTTCTTTACTTTATCGGCGTGTGGTCGCAGATAGTCGCTCATTGAAATTCACGATTTATACCCACAGCGCCGGGACAAGAAGGAATGTTTTCCATAACAAACTGGTGGAAATTTATGTCCTGTCTTCACAGCTTTACCACAATGTCAGAGTGTGTGATAAGATATTTTACGAGGACTTTTGATTCACTGTTGGTTTAACAGTTAATACACAAACTGTGGTTAATGAGCTATGTTTAGCTGTAAGTTTCTTCACTCTTCCGTGATCTATGCTGCACAATAAACGGCTTGCTGCATCTAGGCCTTCCCCACTATGACTAGTGTCACTATTAAACAAGGTACACCGTTATCCCTGCACTGTTAGATTGCTGTAACCAGCACCACCACCACCACCACCATCAACTCACAAACACACATACTAATACAAGGCGCGCGCACATATACGTTACATCCCGTGGCCTTGTGCCATGGCCTTCACCACACCAAGTGCGGGTCTCGGGAGTCGGGATTTCTGCAAACCGGAAAAACCGGGAGTCCGGCCAAGGATTTCTGATCCGCTCCTTAGCTATTAGCGGCCAGCATGAAATGCGGTTGGCAGACGCGCGCACAATGAAACATGAACAACCCAGGGAAATGAACTATCTTCCCCTTGTCCTTTCGGTACCGCGTTTACCAGCGCTTTAACAATCGACATCAAAAATATAGTTCTGCTCTGTGGTACATTTTGCACTACTGCTGCATGTGTATGGTGATAGATCTAGCTTTCGAGTTTTGCACTACATTCGGTTACAGCACTGGAGGATCATTGGTTAGTAAAGCTTTCGTGTTTTTTGTTTTTTTTTTCGCATCTGGTGCCAGTTGTCCCGTTGTGCCGAACGAGAAAAAACACACGATCCATTCGACCGCACTCTCTCACCCGTCGTGTCGACACTGCGCGTGAAGGAAAAGCCGGACAAGTTTCCCGATCACGTGCCACCACATTTGTTGTAATAGTTGGGATAATTAACCCTCCCTGATTTTAGGCGCTCGCCGTGCCGAACGTATCGCAATGTGGGATTTGGATGCGTCTGGAATGTTGCATAGCACATATTGTTCACCGAACGTTATATTGTAGGAAACACATTGTAGGTTATTGTTATCGGAATAAGTTCTTTGTCTTCTATACACAGCGCGAAAACGCTTTTCGCTACGCTTTTACTCATCGAACCCTGTCTGCTGTTGAGCTGAAACCAGCGAACATGTTTTTTTCTTCTTTACAATTAACACACTGATTAGACCCACTCGGTCACATTCTTCACACGGCTGGACACACACTAAACGGGGGTCCGACAGACATATCAATCTTTTTTTTTACTTCTCCACAAACACTTCGCCCTTGGGATCTTTGGGCGAACCTTGCCGTACGATCGGGGCCGGAAAAAACGGGCGAAAACTAGCAGGGGAGCGTTGTTGAACGCAAACAGGCGACAGCACGCTTGTGGTTTGGCGTACATAAGACTCTAATATCGCTGTAGTGTCGGTAGTGCAAATGCGTGTGTATCTGTGTGTGTGTGGTTGTGTCTGTGTTGCGCTTGTGTGTATATATGCGTACACGAAACGCACTGAACGGAAAAACCGAGACCGAACTGAACGGGATCCGGAAAGTGACTGACTGTGAATTGAATCTCTTCCAATTTGGGCCCACAGTCTGGGAGCAACACAGCGCGTAATATCCTTACCACTCACCACAGAGTATGCCACCCCTTCTCCTCCCTCCCACACCCCACTCCCTTGCTGTGGATGTACGTGTGTCTCTTTCTCGTTTCCCTTGGCTCGATCATCAATGCCAGCGAGTAGCGAACATCTCGCTCCTTCACAGCCGCTCACGCGTTTAACCGTGTGGCCGGGTTCAACGTAAAATCGGCATTCCGACAACGTTCGTTGGCATTGGCTACGTATGCGGCGTCGCAATCTTGATGCTTTTCGTCATCAATTCGCTACCCGCCTCGCCTCATTTCCATTTTCTGTTGCAAACCACCAAAACAGTCTTTTCCCCCCTGCAACAACAGTTGCAACTTTCTTGCGAGCGCGTGCTTTAGTGATCTCGACTGAGAGAGAGGGAGAGAGTGAGAGAGTGTGAGTATTTTTGAGTTTGTTCGAGCACAAAGAGATTCAATAGAACAGACCGCAAGCGGTGTGAGAATGAGCAAAAAGGGGAAAAAACAGGATAATCATTTGTGAGAGATTCTTCTCAGAATTCGCACGGAGCAGAAAATGTCACGCGGAGAGATTTGATTTCGCGTAGTAAATTTTCGCTAGTAGCGCTCGATAGCCGGACTGACTGGCTGACGAAGAGCGAATGATAATAAAAACTGTATCGTGTGAAGGGTGTTGTTTTGGCCGGGACGTCATCATCACAGCAACAGCTCGGAACCGGGCAAGCCGGCTAACGACAAGCAGGAAAGATGGTACAACCTATGGCCGTACATCTAGCACCCACACATGTACAAACATTAATAACAACTTTCACTCGCTACGCAAACATCTGCACTTTCTAATGATTCATGGATTTAAATTAAGGAGAGCGAGAGTTTTCGGTGCTCAATCAGTGGAATAAGAGGGCGAATCTTTAAGCGCAAGGTGGTTCAATTTGAGCTACTGAACGCACAATGAAGAAACAATGCGATGGCGCGGTAAGCATATTTCGAGGGAAGGTAGAATTTAGTATAAACAAGTCTCAAAAATTGCGACTGAAATTTCCCTACAAAATAGTATTGGAAAGCAACGATATGTTACATTTCTCACATACACAAATGAATGTTTCTCAAAGAAAAATACATCATCTGTCATGATAATGAAAAATTAACAAACAATAATGTTTGGGTGGAGACGCCCAGTCTTTTGTTAAAAAATAGTCGAGATTCGTTGTTCTTGATTTTAATATGTTCTATTCATGAATCATAATCAAGAACGGTTTGTTAAAATATTTAAAATGTTTAAAACGTTAAATATTTAAAATATTTTAAATGAACTGTAAAAATTATACAAATTTCCCAGTTTTTATTGCAAGAAGGACGGGTCTGTATTGCTTAACAAGTGGATTTAGTAAGTAAATTAATACTAAACTGCCGTTAACTGGCATCAGAAGATTAAATACAATTCAAAATTTCTATAATGTAAATGAATAACGAATATTGAAAACAAACAAAGGAATTTAAAAGCGATATTTTCCTCTCTTTAAAAGTTGTCAACTGCAAATTTAATTCAAGATTTTTCCACCACAAAGTGCGTTCTGCCCACGTTACGTAATCGCTGGTGTTGGTAATGTGGCACAAAGTTTAGCCTAATCACCAACACATGCATAAACGTACAGCAGTAGTTAGGTCTAACCTCTTGCCCCAATCATCAAAGTTTAGTTCCATGTAGCATTAAGCAGGATTTCTAAATTTTTCCTGCTATATAAACCCCTTGGTAGCAGTCTAAGTTATTCATATTATAGTTGCCTTGCTGCTTCTCCCCGCTTGAGACCACGCTTGAACGGAACCCGGTTGGCACGAGATGGCCACACCACATATCGCTGGTAAACTCTCCGGGAATGTTGGCAGTTATGCTAAAACGCCCACCCGTTTGTGAGCGTGTGAATCACACGAACCACAACAGACGAACAAAGCCTCCCCTCTGACCACCTGACGGCAAACAAGCAACACGATGCCACGATTTTCGTCACAAGGTTAAAAACGGTATTACGAGCGTTGTTCGGTAGGAGCAATGATGATGTAGTGTCGGCGCTGGATGACGAACTGCCTGTTTGAATGCCCATGTGTGTGTGTGTGTGTGAGTGTTGTGTGAGATTAATAGGCCGTATCGGGAGTGTTTGTTTACCATTCAAAGGTTTCAACAAGAGCACATGGGAGAGCGGAAGAACGACGTACACGAGTGACTAAAGTGTACACTCACGTGACCACTGCTCACACTCTCTCTCCATTCCAGCTCAGCTGTAGCTTGTGTTTTCTTTTGAAATTTATACAACTGTTGATATGAAATGTATTAAGTTATAAATACATAACAGGAGAAATGTTAACGAACAATGCGGCCTATAAAGAACGTCATACCATAGACATGGTTAGATACACTCTTAATATCGAGTGAAAAGGAATCAAAAGATAACAAAAAAACCAGACACACCTCAAGGGATATGAGCAGCAAAAACGTGACTTTTGCAGCGTTTTCCTATCTACACGAAGCGTACGATCGTATATTTATACCGGATGTATGATGTGGGTAAATTACTACTCTCATTACTCGCAGAAAGATAATCGATAAAATATGCAAACTTCCTTGAGTCAGAATAAACATTAAATAACGGTTAATGTAAGGCCACCAAAGAATTCTTCTGAATTATATAAATTCACGGTAATGTAAATTGTCTACGATACAACCTCTTTGGTCACGACAACATGTAGCTTCAATTAAAATCAAAGTAGGATAAATTAAACACCAAAATAATCAATTTTGGTAACCATTCCTGTTTTAGCACGTACCATCGTGTGTTGCTGACAGCTCCGGATAAGGACATTCAACCGCACACACAAGTTCAATGAAAGTTTTCCCAGACACATTCGCCAACCACCGCTGCGCTGCGCCTGCCCAGTGAGTGGCGAAATAAACAGAGAGCACAAAAAGTGGAGAAAATTCATCTCTTTCTGAAAGGGGAAAATTCAAATGCTATTCGAACTATTTCCCCTAGCAAGAATTTTCCCCCAAAAGAGTAGCTCAAAATGCGAGAGAATTGAGCTACGGTTTGGCCAAATTTTGCCGTATCACCCTGTAGTTTGACAGGATGGAATGTTGTACGAGTGCTCAAAAATAGTGGCCCCAAAAATAGAACTTCCCTAGTAACACACACCGCCTCCGGGTGAGTGCCAAGAGTTGCGCTCACCTAGCAACGAGTTCAATGTCGGGGATGTAAGGGATGCAAATGCGTATACCTCCCCCGCTGGTTAATGTCACGGCTCACGGTCGGCAGGCAGTGCTGATGATACACAGTGTCTGATGTACAAAGGCTAAAAATACCGGCTGGATCTGTAGTTGCATTACGAAAAGCATAGGATGAAGCTGTTTGTTTTTCTGCGATGCTTCACCTGAGCGGATGAAGTAACCTTCGGATGATTCAATCCACCACCTGTCATATCCTTGATTACATCCTTGCCTCCCGTGCTTTGCCCTATCCCGCCGATTCGAAAAAACCGGTAACGGAACGGTGTTGTTCCCATCGTACCGCTCGCGTACTGCATTGACGATCGATTCCATTCACACGAACCACGGCGGTACGGCGGCAAACAGTTGAACGTGCGTCTATTTCTGTTTACAAACAAACATTCCGTCCTTTGGGGAGATATAAAACGGGTTGTCGTGTCAAGTTCAGCATATTTTTGGCCACGAGTTTTCCCGTATTGGAAAAGCATCGTTTCGGAAGAGGACTCTCTCCCCGCTTTCCTACTGCCTTTGGAATGTTTAGCCACGTTTAGCCATCCATCGATCCTCACTGCCTTGTTTTATTGTAGCGTTGTTTGCCTACTTTTCATTCGAATGCAAACTTTCCCATCAATCAATCGCAAAAGTCAAGATTCGTTACTGTTTACACGTTCGTTAGTGGATAAGCGCGGCCGTTGCGCTGGAATGTTCGCCCTTCGCCACGACGGTTGGGCTGATGTAATCTCCACTTTCCCTTTGCTTTGGATCGTCGGCTTCGTCACCGGATGTTTCGTGTTCGAGTCTTATTTTTATTGCCGCCGGTTACTACCACTAGTCAATAGTTCTGCGTTGACTCACCGGAATGTTGCTTGCAGAAGAGAGCTAGCCCCAATGAACAGCGAAGCAGTTATACCATCAACGGGTCGTGCAAAACAAAAATCCATACAAACACGATACGCTCCACTGCGAGCGACAGCCCAGTTGCCTTCATCTTAGGGGCAAGCGTGTGTTGTATCGATTTCCTTTTTCTTACGCTACAGAAAAGCTACAATTCTTTCACATACCTGTAACGAGAGTGAGAAAAACGGGAGAAAGATTAGTTAGAGAATGAACGATTTTTAACATTTTTAATGTTTAATTTTTCAATCAAAACCTCGAAATTTGAGAATTCCCCAAGGATATCCCGCGTTAGAAGCGTTGCACGTACGTCACGTCACTTCATCTGCCAATGCAAATGACTGGCCGATGTTGCAAAATTCTACAGAAATTCGATGTATTTAGAGGGCAAATTTACACAGGTGCGAGACGCTTCATGCCATCGCGTGCCATCTTGTAGCGAGACGTACGTCTAGTAGCGTCTGCTATTGAGCCGCTACACATCGCAGTGCATCGTGGTTAAAATCAGGCTCGAGCAGAGCAATGAAAACGGCTATCCTTTTGCTACTGTTTGTGACATGTTTTCTAGCCGGAAGTCTCGGTCAAAGCGATGACGAGGAAGGTAATTTGCGCATTAAAACAATGATGTTTGACGGATGTATATATATTTTTTTTATTTTGTGTATTTTTCTCGGGCTTTCGATGGGCTCGCGAACAGAACCCGAAATTATCTGCAGCAACCCGAACGAAGAAGCGCTCGAATGTGGTCCAGCCTGCGGTGACCGAACGTGTGCCAATCAGCGGCGGAACAATGTGAGATGCACGAAACAATGCGTCCCTGGGTGCTATTGCTTGGGAGGGTACGTGCGAAATCAACGCAATCTGTGTGTACCAACGTTTATGTGCCTTACCACCGGCTAGGGTAGTCGAAATGTGATTCCGGTAACCGGTGGTCATGGTTACTATCTTTCGAATATATTTGCTAGTTACAATTAATATTAATAATAAATGGCAATAGCATTATCTGACTTTAAACTTATTGTGCTTCGAACAGTTAATTGCTAAACGTGGCTTAACATTAGGAAGATACGTTGATATTTTATTTCCTCGGGAGCTAAAAGTTTCATGCAATAATAACCACCCAATAATAACGCAGCTCAATTAAAAAAATAAATATCACTATTTCAATCAAAGAACTACCGAAAAATGTTCCCTTGCGCAAATTTTAGCCCCAAGCGTTTTAATTTGTAACCCGTTTAATTGGCATGGAGCATTTTCCAGATTGTTTGCTCAACTGTTGCGCACTGTTGCCAGCAGACACTGCTGGGGAGTGTTGACAAGTGTCTGCATGAATTCAGATGGTCACCAAACTGGGTACCTCTTGCCCTCCGTTCACTCTATTCGCCACCGCCAACGAGCGTAGAAGTGCAAAGCATGGCGCGATATGTGCTTGGTTTGTTGTTTTTAGTGGGCAGCGTACAGCTACTAGTTGCGTTGCCAGCTGAAAAACCCGAAGCAGAAGGTGCGAACGGTAAGACCCCCCGCCATTAAAGTAAGATCTATTACATATTGATTGATTTTTGTAATTGCAATTTACTTGCTGTAGCTGATCGTGGTGCGCAACAGCCTGCAACTTCTGGAGATACACGCGAGCAAACGTCTTCCAAGGCTACTCAGGAGCCTACAACGCCTCTCCCTACTACCCAAGTACCGACCACCACCGAACCACCAACGCCGGAACCAACAACGGAGGAGCCGGAAGAAACTCGACCACCGCCACCGGTATGTACGGATCCGCGCGAGATTTACGACGAGTGTGGACCAGCGTGCGGTGATCGTACGTGTGACAATCAGAGACGGTCGGACGTACAGTGCTCGAAGCAGTGCTTGGAAGGATGCTTCTGTCGCAATGGTTACGTGCGGGACAGAAACCGCAAGTGTATTCCGGCGTACCGTTGCGGTAAAGGTTGGTGGTGAACGAATATTTTCAAACCAGCGGGACATTGTGCAAACGAAATAAATGATTAGTCTAACATTTCAGATCAATCGTAAGGGTGAGAGATAGATTCCATTGGCGTTAGAAACACCATTATGCTGACAAGCACACACGAATATTGTGGATTTTAAGGAATTGGAACCAACATTCAAAGACATCTATTAGCGAACTTATTGGCAAACCGAGAAACTGTGAACATTTGACAAAATTTCAGCAAAATGAAATAAATTCAGATAATCACTAAATAATCAAACGTTGTTGCAGTGTTTACAGTACACTTTTTAAAGAAGATAAACTGCTTTTCATTTCCATTTCATGTCTTCTGTCGCTTGTACGATAAAATCACAATGGCAAATCAAAATGACGATCGCGGACAGAAATTAATATTTGCAATTTGTTGAACTGCCAGTCAATTTTTATTCTAATTTCTGTATGCTTTTTATTGATGATACGCAGTAAACAACTCATTAGGACTCTTTTACACGCTAGCACTAGCCCGATGCCGAGCACATGTAGGACGGAATGCATTTCCTTGACTTGTTGCGCACGTAGCCACCTTTGCAGAAGCACCCGTCCATGCAGGATCGCATGCAAGCCACGTCATTCTTACGCTGGTTCGCACAGGTACGATCACCGCAAATGGGACCACAATCATCGTACACCTCGTTCGGATCGCTACATACGATCGGTTCCGGTTCGGGGTCATCTACAAATATTGAAACCAGAAAAAGAACGAAAAACAAAAAAATCACCGCAAACAAAACATCACGTTTGAGATTAACGATAATCACAACAGCAGACCACCACCCCGCGCTCTCAGTTTGTACCGTATGTGTCGGGACGGGCCACGATCACCGTCAGCAAGGACGCCAAGGTAAGGCCGATCACAAGGAGCGTCGTCGTTTCGCACTTCATCCCGTCGTGTACCGATAATTTGGCCTTCAACTGATCCAGCAACTTCCAGCGACTAGACAAAACTCAAACTGGCTTTAGAATCTTACCACGGTTTAGCGAACGGGGAACGATATTTTCAACCGGCAAAAGGTTCGCGCCGACGCTATCAGCTGAGTCAATAACACTTTTGTTCATGTTTTTATTTTCATCATGCCCAACTATCTCGCTGATAGACGCTGGTGTGTAGCGTACCCGCAACATAATAGCAGAGTCAACCGGAGCGGTCCGCACTGTTTGGTACGGGCAGGGCCATGATATGATCAACGCTGGAGGAAGCTTACTTCTCCAATACACAGGGAAATACGCGACAGTATCTTGAATGCCCAAGTCACTTGTAAAATTGTCGGAAGCTAATCAATAGAGTGCTACACACACGGTGCTACAAATTGAACAACCTTTTTATTGCGATGTAAGCGATGTAAAATTCATAGTTCCAAGTTCCCCATAGTGCCCCCGGTCCATAGTCCTCAAACGTCTATCCGAAGGTAGCACAAGCGTACGAAGGTATGCAACTGCCGCTACGACTGCGTGCATAGCCTCTGTTGCAGTAGCAACCTTCCTGGCACTGGCGACCGCACTGGACATCGTTTTTGCGCACATTCTGACAGGTCAAATCACCACAACCGTTACCACATGCGTCATAACTTTCGTTCAGCCTGCTGCATTCCATTTCCGGATATTCTGCCAATACGTCAGGTAGCGCAAAAATGGGGAAACAGCTTTAATACAGCATTTGTCTGCGATATTTGAAAGTATAAATATACGTGTATACACCTACCCGGTTCGTCGTCAGCGGCTAGCGCCGGACATCCTAGGGCCAACACGGATATAACCACCACGAATGGTAGCAGCCGTCCTCCGATAGTAAGGTAAGCCATCTGATCTGTTGCGACAGAAACGCGGTACTGGTTCCGGTATGAATGCGTCAAGGCGAACGGGTGCCGCGAAGATAATCACAAAACATGAGTAGGTTTTCCGTCGAATTTCTTTCATGCCCCAGGAAACACACTTGCGTCAATAATGGGGCTGAATAAAGTGGGTAACATTTGAAAGTGAAGCTGATGTTATGTGGACCCAATTTCCTGTACGATGCCATTAGAATGAATAACCATCGCTCTGGTTTTGGTAAGATTGGGTGGCAAAATCTAAAATGTATTGCAATATGGTACACAAAGCACTTGTTGCCGTCCAAAGATTCATTTTCAAGCTAGAACACTCTCATGGGCTGATTTCCATTGCGTCGTACACCCCTCCAAAACAAAACAACCAACGCCGCTCGTTATCGCAACGAGCAGTTCTCTAGTACATTGTGTCTGGTTTTTAGCACATTTTTGTTTCGCTCTGTGTTTGCTCAGTTGTAACCGCGCAACAACGACAGCAGCAAAAAAACAGAACAAAAAGATTCCCCCAATGTCTGGAGTGTGATGTACAGCTAGAAACGAACTCTACCTCCGAAACACGCGTGTCACAAGAGTTGCAGCTTATCGGCCCGATCGAACGGATCTTTCTACCCTCCCGTAAACTGTACCAATTATACGTACTATTCAAGCATGAAGGTATTATTTGTCGGTTTGTTGGTGGTTCTGTTGGGCCTGGTCGCAGTACAGGGTGCCGATGGTAAGCATATTTCCCGAGGGGATTTCGAATTGGTGGAATTAAATATTCCGATATTCTACCGGTGTTTCATCGTCTTTTTTTTTGGTTCGCTTTTAGTGTGCCGTTTCGGGGAACGTTGGCGATGTGGCAGCATTGACTGTGAGAAAACCTGTGCCAATATCAAGAGCAATACGGTGTGCACGACAACGTGCAGCAATGGGTGCTTCTGTGAGGCCGGATTCGTGCGTACCGCGTTCGGTAACTGTGAGCCATGGTTCGTTTGCCGGTATAAAACAATGACCCGTTTGTAAAACACCGAAAGGTTACCAGTGTGCAATTGAATAAATGCAAACACCAACTAAAGGCTGCATGTATTTTTTTGTTTTAGCTCCGCAGTGAGAAGTTAGCGAACGTGCAAATAGGGAAATTGTTCAATAGAAATTAAACAAACGATTACGAACAAACCAGTACGAAAAAAAGAAAACACAAAAACAGAACCATTTATAAAAGAGAAAATCATCCAACGAAGTTATGGAAATTGTATGCATAGTTGCAATCATTTCATCAAGCTTCCCAAAACGGCCGCTGATAATGGAAGGAGAGAAACCGTTTAGCGCTCAATATCTCACAAAAGCCCGGGGGGTTGTGGGTGATGCCGAAGAAAAAAAAATTCAATATCGCCAGCACTTAGCGATGCGATATGGCTAGATGAATATAAAGTAACTCATTAAGTATGTCCTTTCGCCAGCTGTCAGACAAAAGGCGAGCGAAACCAGTGGCTGCTGCTTAATGAGTGCCATTCCCAGTCATAATGCTGCCTCGGAACTATCGAACGGGGAAGCGGGAAAAGCTGAGTGGAAGGAACTTTTCGACGCATTTTTTTACGTTCGTTTAGTGAATTTTAATTCTCGGTTAATGTTTGTCGTGTTGAATTAAAGGAATTTAATTTTAAAGTATGGTAAATATGTTTCGATTGTATAAACTTTTTAGAAGAGTGCATTATTCTTCTAGAAGAATGTTTTGTTTTGTTCTAAGCGTTTGTCAGTTTGACAGCACGCCTACATACGCGTGCATGTGTTTGTGTAATTCATTCATTTTGACATTTTGATTTTTTTTAAGTTTAACAAACCGTAACAATTTGCTAATCAGTAAGCCGAAATCAATAGCAAAACCCTGTGGCCAATGAAAGGCTCGACCATAAATTGAACCATTCAAACTACGCTCGGTGCAGAATAAACTAGGCAAAACATCGGTTTTGTGCAGCAGCCTGCCGAAAACATGCAGAATTCGGAATGGTACAGCCACCCAATCCCGAGGTGTGGAGATAAACAAACAATTTATCGTGTGAACTTCGGGCCAAAGGCGAACCTCTACCGTGCGCTCATCGCCCTATCCGCACCGGAAAGCCACATCATTTCCGGTGTGTTCTTGCTTCGCGCGGTTGGAGAAATTGAAACTATTAAGCCATTGGTATCGGTGGTATGTGGGTAACACACCGAAAAAAAAGAAGATTGATGATTGCAGGTATCGGTGGGGCCAAGACTTCATCGAATGGAGCGCCGCCCTCCTTACCAATCAAATTGCAACACAGCACAACAACACGGCTCTGCAAGGCAACACGCCAATGACGCAGCCCGAAATACCTTTCACCTCCGTACTGCCCTAGGACAAATCGGAATGACGCTGTCGACACCTTCAATCGTTGCACGGCTGAGGTTTAGTTTGATTAATTATACGTTGTTTGATTTATATCACTTCTCCTTGCGTACTCTGGGAATGTATTACTGATTCGGAAAAGCTGTTTGAAATTTGAATACAATTCTACAAGCACGCAATCAATTGGGCGGATGACGTGCGATTTAAATTAATTATGCAAGTTAGATTAAGAATGTCTGAAATCTATAGTATTGGTATTTTAAAACACTAGAACTACCAACCGAATACGGCGTTTTTTTTATATTGCAGGTTTCTTTGCATAAAAATCCAAATATTTATATTACGATGGTGACATCGTTATATTCAGATATATTTTGCAAGTTTCCAGAATTGTTTCTTTTGACGATAAAAAAAATGTTTAAATTCATTGATTTATCAGATACTTTACCGGAAGTGTGTGAGACACACTGTTTAAAAGTTACCTACAGAAAAGTCTTTTGTTGCAGCCATAATTATTCGAACACGAATATTTTGCTACCGTGTTTAAAACTTACGGTAAAAGTATTGTTGAATACTATTCAACGGTCGATTCGAATGCGACAGCTGGTTTCGACTGTTTGGCTGTAGAGGGCGCCACATCGAGTGGTGCAACCGATCGAGCCGAGCACGCCCGAACGAAGAGGATCAACGACCTGGGAGAAATGGCAATTTAAAAAGCTAACCCGGCGAACGAGGACGCGATTTTTTAGCTCCTCTTAAATAGCTCCTCTTAATAGTGTGCTAAAATAAATCCTGTTTGTGTGTTTGTACATTAGTGTTTTAAGTAATTGAATGAACGATGTTGCTTGTCGCCTCAAGTAAGGTCTCTAGAGTGTACGCCAATCAGCAGATTATCGTTAACCAATTAATTACAATTATTACGAAGGTCGAACAATTAATTTTTTGTAGCCGGAAAGTGGAATAATTAATAATTATCTTGCATTTTTGTCATGTATTTAAAGCTATCTTCAGAAGTAAAAATAATTTAGACCAGGGTTAGGCAAAGTGGGGCCCACGGGCCAAATCCGGCTCATCAATAGGTTTTATCCGACCCGATAGAAAATTATAAAAGATCTTACACAAACACAACACAAGATATCAATCACCATTACCACGAACATTTCTTTTTCTTTTTGTATCGGCACAACAACCCTCAAAGCCTAGGCCCGCCATAACTGACTTTTTTAAATTTTATTTACTCGTAGCGGTATAGTCCGCCCTGCGTACGGAGGATTGGTCCGGATGGGATTTTGGACCGCTCCTGACGTGTGTAGACCGGCGCCGGTACCACCGAGCCGTCCCAACCACCACGATACTAACAATATATATATATATGTGATCCGTCATTGACAGCAACTGTGTTTACATTTGTTTACATTTTTCAACAGAATTGCTCTGGTTATCTTTTCTCAATTAATTAATTCGTGGTCGCCCTGCAGAACCGATACATCGATACCACTTGCAAAAATTAGAAGAATGTTTTTCCAATGGTGACTCCCACTCATATGTCTAAAAACTCGTTTGGAATATCAAAGCCTGCAGCTTAAAAGTTGTTTCCACTGTCTAGCCCTGTTCGAGAAAGGTGTGCCGACCCCTGACATAAACAGGCCGCCAAAGTATACAATTCCCTTAACCCCAAATATTTAATCTGATTAGAAAGAAGCGTTCCAGCCAAACGAATACGTTCCAGAAGTTGTTTTGGTATCTTTCTGAACCTTGTTACCTTAGCTTTAATAACAGCATAAGGGACCGGTGACGTAATACTTCTGTTTGACCCTTTGAAACCGTTAAATTATCAATCTCCAAGAAATGTATGCTACGTAGCGGTGCTTTATATTTTCCCCGAACCGCCACTGCATTAAATACACGCGCCTTATCACGTTTGCTTGCTTTGCCAATGTTTACCGGTTGATTAAACGTACGAACACCCAAAGAAACATAGCAGACGCAGACGTACATATGCGTATTTTGTGAGTGTTTGCGCGCTCTTATCGATAATCGGAAACTAATTGGGTCGTATATCCCGCGCGCGCAAAGTCCGGCAGTAAACATTGCGAATTCCGCTGCGGCAAACACAACGAAACGGAGGCGCAAAAAAGAACGAAAGAAAGATAAATCCCGCCGCAGATCGCGCACACGAACGCCAAATGTAACGAAACATAAAACAATTTTTGGCTCACCTTTGAAACAAGCACAACCCATGATGTAGCCCATCATTGGAGTGGATGGTGATTGGTTTACGAAAGGTACGATCGAACCTACGGCAGCCCGATGATGCCGCTGCACGCGATGACGATCGTACGCGCGATGACGAACCAATGGCAAAATGGTGCAAGCGCTTCCGTGGCCTTTCGCGTGCGGTCGCTGGTAAAGGGGGTGCTGATTTTTTCCGACGGGAAAAGCGGTTGCAATAACTAACCACCGCTAGTCGATGGGGTAGTGAGGTTCGTCTATCGGCCGCTAGAGGTCGCTTCGCGTGCGTTAGTATGACGCTAGTGAATCGTACAGGTCGTCGTGTCGCCGGGTGAGAACGGTGCAGCGGTTGATTATTTGCTCGGTGAATAGCAGCACAATGGCCAGTATCCGTAATTTCGCTCCGGTTTGCCTCTGGGAGGTGGGGAGGTGTCGGTGCGCCAGAACAATGCACCCAAGAACAATGGTGCACCCGGTGGTAGAATTGACAATTGTGTCGACGCCGTCGTCGCGATGTCGCTCGTACTTTCCGCTTCTTCGTGGATTGATCCTCCCGCTTAGGCCGCTCACTGTCAGCGTCTGTAGTGGCGTCGTTGTCACGGGTGTTGCTGTTACTGGCGCTACTCCCGTTGTCGTTGTCGATGGCACCGGATGCGTTCAAGCGTTTCGTGTACCGCACAATACCCCCGCCGAAATCTCCACCATTCACCAACCCGGTGCTGTTGCGTGCCCACGAGTTCGGTCGGAGCAGTAGACACACTCGCCCGGTGGTGACTTTCATCTCCTTGCGGGCGCCTGCAAGCGCCTCCACGGTTTCATTAACCGGATGCACACACAATCCGAGCCGTCGCTTTCGGTACCGTTTTTACGATGCGTCGGTTCGCACGGATCATGTTGGTCCGGGGTGCTGTGTGCGTGCGTGTTGGTCATACAATACCGCAAATTACCAGTGTTAACGCTTTCCCGTGACGTGACACTTCATTCATCGATCGATCGCACAAATGCACATTTGTCTAAGCCAAACACGGAGTACATTCACCTGCTTCTCCACCTTTGCTGCAAATTGCAATGCTCGATTATCGATCCGGTAGTTATGCACACGTTTCCGGGTTTTTTTATGTTGAATTCTTAACAAGTGGAACACGCAAAACGTAACCGATTGTCCCGGTCCTTGAGTGACCGGTTCGCACTGTTAACGAGCAAAACTTTTACGGCGCACAAGGGAAAGCTCTCGCGAGCCACTTTTACCACTATTGCATCACAGACATTTCATCGTGCTAAAGTTAGAAGACGGAGGCACCAGAGTAGATGAACATCTTTTCGGCATGAACCGTGTTGCACTGTGTGTTTGCCCGATGAGATTGCTAAACAAAACAGGACAGAATGAAAACAAAACATAGAAAAACCCTTACATTGCACTCTTTCGTTTTCCACGGTTTTCACAGGCTTTTCCATGCACGCACAATAGAACGAGGCACGACACGGCTGGGAAGAGGATAATAAAGAACTCGCACACCAAAACAAACACATACACACGTGTACTAAGGAGGCGCGTTTTTCTCTGCACGGGTGGGGGGTTTTTCCTTTATTTTTCTTTCACCGTCTTTTTCCACTATTAAGCTAAGGATGTGCAAATACAATGTTGCAGCCGGGCGCGTGTGATGACGCGAGCGGATATGGGGGATGCTTTTGTTGTTCCGATTGTAAGGTGAAGCTAGCTCCGTTTTTTTTCGCTTTCACCACCGAAACGTCGTCGACAGGGTGCAAATTGTTTGCGTTTCTCCTTACTTCACGGCTTCACACACATTGTTCACTCCCCGGACCGAAAGCACACGCGTCTACTATTCACCATGTTGGAAAATTGCAATAACCATTAGGAAAAACCCCCATAAAACAGTACACACTTCTTTCCGTTGGGACGCACGTCATTGATGAGAACGAATGGAAGGGAAAAGAGAGTAGAAGAAGCAAGAGAGAGAGAGAGAAAACAGGCCAGAGATCGTTCGTTCACTCTCGAAGCGTTTAGGCAGAATTTTCTTTTTATGCATGGAAAATACATCCTTTCCACACACGCATGGTTTTTTTTTCTGTTGTTGTATGTTTGTTTGCTAACAAGTCTTCATTTAGCTCGCTTATTATTAAGACCTCAGGTTTGTAACACCCATAACTATATTTCCCTGCCTGCCCGTTTAAAGCTGCCGTGGTGCAGCGATGCACACACTAACCCAAACTTTAACGTGTTCAGGCTGAGGGCGCAATGATGCATGCGTGCGTAAAATCGCGTACGATTAAAGACTCACATAAACCGGAGGCGTAAGAACGTTTACGCGATGTACAGCGCTACGGCCACTATGAGCCAAAAAATGTTCCACATTCAGGCGTTGTTGTGTGACTCAACCCGTACAAACACTACAGTGGAAAAAAAACGAATTGCGTGACAATAGTTCATTTGGAGTTTTCAAGAAAAAAAGGGGAGCAGTTTTTTTTTCAACACCTTCAAGGTTTAAAAAAAACTGTCTGTGGGCGATGAAAACCCCCACAAGGCAACAGATCCAACAGTTAAAAAGCAGCAGCAACAATTTCTGGTGTTTTTGCTTTCGGTGAGAAATGTTTTTTTTTACAGAAAAAAAGGTCAAAGGCACGATTTGCGTTGATTGAATTCCATTTTAAATTATGTTGGATGGTTTTGAATAAACACACGTACACACTCACAGACGACACACACACGATACCACATCGCCCCACTATTTTAATGTTATGCACATAACATGCAGGACCAGTTCGCTGTGACCGGGTTACTGAAAATGTTTGTTGTTTTTTGCACCAAGAAATAACCAAGACGGTAGCAACTCTTCTCTTCAACTCTTTTATCCACAGCGAAGTGTAATCGTTTATCAGCCTTTCACACACACACACACACTCGTAGGAATATCCTTCTTGTTCGTTTGTAGAAAATAACGAGCTCAAATTACTTCACGGTAAAGGATGCTTTACAGTTTGCGTGGAAAAGTGCCCGAGTGTTGATGCACGCGCAATACTCCTGCGGTTTTGTCTGTGCAGCGCGAGGACGCATCGTCGCTGTTGCGAGCGCAAAGGCAATACCGGCGCATTTCCAGACCTGTCAGCACCCACACACACACACACGTACGCGGAGAGCCCATACCAACGGACGAATGCGTTCGGGGGAAAGGCGCGCTGCATTACGGTTGTGGATGTGTTTGTGCCGGGCTGAAAAATAATCGCGTGACGCGCATGAGCGCCAACTGTCGGCTGAGGGGGTATATGCCACAACATGCTGCCGTCTGACATTAGTGGATGTGTTTGTAAACGAATTTCAACACAGCGCGATGGAACAACCGGCTTGTGGACGAAATACTCAACTCACGAACACCGTCGTCTGTATCGTTGTATGACAATAATAAATGCTTATGGTAAACATACAAACACACCTTCGCACGGAGTTATGTACCGAGCGCGCCAGAGTGGGACAGGACCATTGGTACATTTGTTATTTGACTTCCTTCAACGATACGGTCCACAAAGTCACAGGCCAAGTCTATCACTTTATTGCAAATGTGACAAAGTCATATTCAGATAGGAGTGGATGCTTACTGAACCCGAACGGTAAACGACCGTACACCCCCAATGACAGCAACAACAAAAAACCGACCGCCCGACATGATGATGCACAGTGGTGGATGGTGCTGCTGCCGAAAGCATAAAGCCATAAACGATGGCGGATGGGATGCCGGTCCGGGTTTTTTTTTCACAATACCGAACGTTCTGCTTCCTGGCAAGATTAGTAGTAATGAGAACACTTCGAATGTGATGGCGCTGTTACTGATAAGAACAAGACGCATCGACATTAAAGTGTGCTTTTTGATAAATTCGAATCGAGCGAAAGGAGCTTCCTGCGAGTATTACACTTTTTATTGATTTGAGCAATTCTTTCCGCGATGAGTGGCAATTGGATGATGATTTGGATAATGTATCCGAATGGTGGTGACATAAAGCGTCGCAAAAGTTCATTTTGACTACACAGGACAACGGTTGATCAATTTTATTAATCTACTGTGGTGTTTTGCTCAATGATTTTTTTTGACAAAAGACTCTTCATTGAGGAGTCATTCAAATCATGGATCGACTCTCAAAAGATTCATGAGTCTTCAGAGGTTCATAAATTGTATAAATGCTACTTGGGCATAAAGACATTTAATTGTTGCTTGGGCTATTTTTTGTAAAATGGCTAATTGGGTAGAAATAGACCATAAATGGAATGCCAGGGGAGAATAAAGCTGAAGGATGTGCTCCCGAACTTCTTTCTGTATTTTCCCAAATTCAGTTTACGAAAGAACATATTTTGATAAAAGATCGTGTTTTATTAAACAAATTTCATACATAGCACAATCAGACTTTGTATAAAAATTCTTCATTCTGAGGTCGAAGTTCTTTGAAGGTTCCTTAAACCTTGAGGATTCATGAATCTGTAAGGAATCATGAACTTTTGAGGAATCAATATCGAGAGTCATTATAATCTATGACGAATCATCAACCATTGAGCAAACAAAGATTAATCTTTGAGTCAATTAACCTTTGGGAAATTCTCAAAGTTTTGTTATTCTTTAGAATAGACAAAAAGAGTGATTCATTAATCTGAATCATAACACAAAACAAATATATATTAAACTACCTATAAAATTCTACTGTTCCAAATGAATAGAATTTATCCACATTAAAGATGTGATAGCGATTTTTTTCATTTTTTTATATCAAAAAGTACATACATAACTTTAAAAACACTGAAAAGTTTGCTTCTACACTTCAGTAAGCTCACGTAGAAAGACTATTGCTACAATTGAATGCACAACAAGCGGCCCGAACAAGTTTAGCCTCACGAAGCGTGGCAGGAAATAATGATTATCACACTTGTTCCCGAAAAGAACACATCACACTCACATGCAATTCCACCCACCAGAGACAAGCCGTATCCCCAAACGATTTGCTGCACAGTACACATGGTTGGTCGAGATGGTGAGATGGAACACGGATGACAAAACTTTGACTATCATCAATTAATAAAACAATAGACACTACTCTCGCATTCCCTTTGCTGTGTGCCTCCCGCTGTAGCAACACCAGAACGGATACACTCATTTGCAAGGCTCTCGTGCTTTCTTCGTGTGAGCGAAAAAGTTTTGTCGACCGTAGTCGAACTTTCCACACGGGACCTCCATTTTACCAGCACTACAATCGACCGAGACAAACCGGCTAAACTTTTGCCCCAGATCACCCAGGTTTTTGCATCTTTTTTGTTGCCCACTAACGCCACGCCACGCCACTAACTTTTTGTTCCACGAGCCCGATGAGGGAAAGACCGGAAACTTAACGATAATCGTTACCGTTATGGGTCATTTCCGGACCGGTTATGAGAGAAAAAAAACCAGGCAGTGTATGTGAGCGGTCATGTGAAAGGTACTTTCCGAACATTACACAGACGGAAAGGTGTACAATTATATGGAAATTCAGTTGCTAAAGAAAAATCGAAATGGCACACGATATCATTATTTTATTATTGAGAAAGAATTGCTATAATTATTGTATAAAACTGATTTAAAACACCGATCGTTAAACAGCTTAAGCTGATCGATATGTTAAACATTATAACTTCATAACAAAAATCCCAATGTATATTTATTTGTTAAATACATTCTTATCACCACATATTGCGCTCAAACTCTATGCAATAAAATATATTGCCACGCTTGAATAATAATTTGAATAGTGCACACTCAAGTTATGGGTATGGCCGATGGTAAAAAAACCTTACACAGCTGAGAAAAAAATTCAGCACAAAATCATAAAAATTAATTCAGTGCCAAAACACGAAAGCACAGCAGCTTAATTTCAGGCATCTTCTCCATTTACCAAAGTGCTAAACAGCAGGGACGCACGAGCGTAAATTATCGCTTAACACGACACAACGTGTCCATCGATACATCCGAAATCCCAGCGGGCGCATGCAGATGCCGCTAGGAAATCTCGTTGGTCAACGGGCACCGGGCGTCTCCATTGGGCAAGCGATCACCGACCAGGCGTCTCCATTGTGGTTTAATTTTATCTCTCTCACTCCCACCGGGGAGTAAACGAACTGGAACGACATCCACCAACAAGGCCAAATGTGCCGATAGGTTACAGTAATGACGCTAGAATTCGAAGAATCCAACTGAAACCCTCGAACATATACCGTGCAGCAATTTTAAGTTCTAACGATCGCTTACTCGACCTGGGGGCTACGGTAAGAGATTAAAGCTGTACATCCTAATTAAAACCACCGTTGGTACTCAGCTGAATGTGCACGTAAACGTATATAGTACACGCCGTATTTAAGCATGGTTTTCAGTATCGACCACTGTGCCATGAAACCGAATCCCCATTTTATCATTCTAAGCCATTCCGAAGGGAGTTTAGACACACGACACCCATCGGAGCGGAGAACATTATAGGATTATTCGTTTTCCCAGCAACGTTCTTGTATCTCGCAAGGATTCAACATCATGGTACCATGGTTCAAACCCGAAAAAAAAACAAAAAAACACACACACCCGGTAGCTGTCACATCGCTCCAGGAGGGTAAGGTCGTGATGATGAATATTTTGTGTGCTCACGTCTACAGGGGTTGACTCAATTTTGTATAGCTTATTTCACAGCTACCGTGTGGCGCACAATTGCGCAAAAAGAAGCATTGATTTTAGAGAAATGAACCAGCAAAAAAAAAAATGAAAAATACATACAACCAACCAATACGTTTGCTTGTATGCTATGCTCGGTTGTGTTTGGTGTAAAACTTGCTTACTAAAAAATGTATACGCCTTTTGGGGAGCTTTAAAACGATTAGGTGACATGTTCCACTTCGCTGAATAGTAAGAAGCCATTCAAAATACTCTCTCTCACTTTCTCTCAGTCGCTTTCTCTTTCGATGGGTCGATGGGACTTCCCGAAACATTGTATCGCAAGTCCAACGGAACCACATTGGAATTGATTTATATCTTAAGTTTTTTTCTTCAAATCAATTTGCATAATCTGTCACAAATCACGTGGTGGTGGAAAATCATTTACAAAAGGTACAAATTGAACTAAAACTACAACCCGTTGACAGAAAATCAGCATTTTGCAGCAGAGCAGCAAAATGTTCCTTCATTTGCACAAACACATCTGACAGTCATTTAATTCGACCACCACTTTTTCTCGCTCCCTCCACAAAATCCAGCCCATATGATTCAGCAGAATTGTATTTACAAAGTGTTAACGATGTTAGCAGTAATTATTTAAATTATCTTTGCTGCAATGCTTTCGCCATACAGCGGGAGGGAGCGGGGCAGAACCAGATACGGCTTTAGAATTCCGCTCGATACCGTGAGTTCGTTCTGTCGGCTTGGAAAACTGGTGGTAGCGCTGGGCATTGAAGACATTGGTTGCCCACCGGGTTTGTGCTTGTTCTCCTATCCCCAAACTATCGCGGTGGCACAGAACACGGTGGCATCCGAGACACCGAAGATTAAATTAAATTAAGCACCAAAAGCGAACCCCTTTTTGAGGGCAGCTTTGCGTTCTACCAGTTCTACATCGCTACGAGATGGGTGGCAGATGGTAAACATTCAAGAAAAAACCTCTAGAAAATTTCATTTTTTCAAGCAGTAACACATATAGCTGGTTTTTTAATTAAGAAGAACTATAAATGTAAGATCATATAAATAAGTGTGTTTAAGAACTGCACAGCAATTGAGAATGTGTACAACTATTCCAAATGACAATATAAAACTGCTGAGTGATAGCGAAAAATTCCGTATTTACAGTGAGATACTGAGTTTAAGGCGAGGATTGTCGATTGCTTTTAGGCATTTTTGAGAACATTTTTTCTATAAATATTTATTGTTAATATACTTTATTGCATTTCAAGTTTCCATAGCCTACATACTAAGCTAAATTACTATATCTTTTCTATAACATAATTGGACAGAGTTATAACACTCTTATGCAAGAAAAATAATTTTTTAAGTTTACATAATGATAATTCGTCTTTAATTCCAATATCAAACCATTCAAATGCATAGAGTCTTAACCTAACAGCCTAACAGAAACTTAACAGCACGCCTGCCATTAATTGCCTCTGGAATGAACAATCATTCCAGAAAGACAAAATAGTTCACATTACAACACACCATCACGGCATGGCGGCATGTTGGGGCTGCTGCCGAACCGTATCGAATCGCCTCGTAGCTTCAAATTAACGAGCGCGAATTCGTTATACCTCTTTACCGCAATCCGCTTACCGCGTTTCGCTGTACAAGGTATTTGGGATGATTTGTCTCCCCCCGCCAAGTCTGCCGTGGAGCACAAGGACTGTAGAAGGACAGTGGACAACTGTCTACGGCAGCTACTAAGCACGTAAGCGAAGGAAATTCATATAACATTCTGTGCGTGGCAAAAATGCCGGCCAGGAGGCGGACAGGTCACGGAGCACTAAACAAGCTCTAATCCAACCACCATATCGCACACAAAGGGGCGGCGTGTGAGAAAACATGAACAACACAAAAACCACAGCCCTTTTTCCGGCCATCAACACATCGGGGCCCCATGCGTAGAACCCTTTTGCACTCTCTCTCTGGGAGCTGGGAGCTCTCTTCAGCGCCGTTACGATGGGGCGACCGGTCTGGTCATCGGTTCCGGGCAATCGGTTATCCGGGCTTTTTAGGGCTTCACCCATTGCAGACACAGACAAGGTTTCCAAATAGGTTACGGTTTCTAAACAAAAGATGCGGGGAGGGGGGGGGGGGGAGGACAAACGATGACCTTTCGTAACGACGCAAAAAGCTTTTGGAGCAGCGGACGGCAAACTCAAATCTGTGTCGGTTGACGTGACACACAGGCGCAAGTGCGGCACCTTCGTAACTCATCTCGGTAAGCTCGATTGATTTCTAATCTGGGCGCACCGTTGGCTATTAAATGGCATATATATATGGTTCTGCTGCCTAAGGTTTTCAAGGTTTTAGACTTGTTTTTTTTTTTTGCATCAAGCTGTGTCGTTGCCGTTGACCATCGAAATAAGCACATCATAAAACTCTAATATAACCCTATGGGAAGGAGTATCCACCGGCAGCAGTCCCGCTTTGATTCAAAGATACAAACAAAGGGATGTCACACGAAATTTTCCGCATTTCCCTTTTTTTGGTCATAATTGAGCGTTTTGCCGTGCTTTTCGTTTGGAACACGAAAGAAAACATGATTAAGAAATGTGTTTTCTATGTTATTTGGTATTGCTCCATATAAAACCCAGTGTATCTAACCCCACTCACTAGGAACTTTTGTTTCATTTTGTATCACCTTTTCATAAAATATATGTATTATGAAATGAAATAAGTTAAGCTGATTTTATGTTTCATTAGGCAATAATATATTAATATTATTGTGCTATTCTGGTCACTTTATTGCTTTTAAAAAACATTTTTTAAACTTGAAAAATAATTTGTTATTAATTACGCTTACGGCATTTTCAATTAAAATGGCAAAATATCGTATGATATTTTTTAAACTCCGCTTCAAGGCATTAAATGGCACGCGTCCGAAAGCGGAACATCAATTGTCCGCGACTCGATAACCTCAATTTTCGAAACTAATCAATCGATCGCAATTATCTACCCGATGTTGCGTGAAATGTCCCGCTTCCTGTCCCGGTGTTCCGGTGGTTTGACCGGGTTTTTTCTTTTCTTCCTCTTCTCCCTCTCCCATTGACTGAGAGAAAAACGACAGTCGTCGACGGTTTTCATCAATTTTCTAATTTAATGAACCCAACGAGCAGAACGAGGATCGACGAGGTCGTCCGGCACAAATCGTTTAGCGGGTGAAGCAAAAAAAAAACAATCAGGAAAAACCCCTCCGTATGTGATTTTGCGTGAGTGGTAGGCAATGGCAGACAAAAAAAAGTAGGGACCAGAGTGACTCTTTCAGCTGGTAAATTCAAACTCGCTCCCTTGCCACTGTTCAGCCTCCTTCCCGCGTCGTACCTGTTGTACGAAAGCTGGCAAGTTTTGTGAAATTTCCAAAAGGCCCCCGATTTATTCGCCAAGCACACCAGGCGTGGGAGAAGCAAGGTTAAATAATTGAGAAAGCTTTCATCCGTTGGCTCGTTCAATTCACTCTCGGAACGGCGCGGGGGAAAAACTTTCCTGACCGGCATGCGGATACGGGCCCCGGAGCCGGTACACTGGGTGGCCAGCAATAGAGAGGTGTTGTGGTTGAGGGCTTATAAAAGAACTTTTCCACTGCAAAAAAAACATGATGGGAAAATATTTCATTGATGAGCAAAAAAAAAAATACAGGCGGCTACCATTCAACCGAAGCGAATCGAGAGCCGTCAGAGAAGCATTGGAAATTGGTGTCCATTGAGCACAATTTTCGGTCCGGTCACGATGTCAATAGCGAAAACGACAATCCCGGTTCCAAAAGCGGCCAACAAATACGTGAACAAGAAAAGCGGGATCAATGATGATTTCCCGCTGGGGTTTTGCTGGGGTGGTAACATTGTGCAAGCGAGCGAGAAAAACGGAACTGCTGTTACCACATTTCTGAATTCATCCCGCTACAGTTCGGTGGCTCGTACTGGATGAGAAATTAAAGTCCACGATGCAAGACGCCCATCAATCTGCTAGTCGTATCTGAGGGAGCAGTATGCTACGGTTATGGCAATCCCATCCAATACCCGTCCGTGAAACATGTGTATGTGTACTGCTTCACGTACGGCAGTCACGTCGGAATGCAACGCGTTCGTTGCATGACGGCACCCATGGATATGTGCGGCACGGATATAACTTGTATCCCAAGACGCTACACGGAAGAACAATAGCATCCATCGGCACTGCTAGCTGAGCTATGCAAATGAAACTTGGATAAAATATGAGCATTTCATGCGTTTCGTCCAACCCATAAGGCGCATCTGTACGGATGCGAAACTAATCGCTCGTGCAGTTCTACTACACGAAGGAAACCCACAAAAGGGATATTGTACCGAACTCAAGGACTTAAACGATACGGGAATACATAACGAGTGATGATTTTTCATTTTACTACAAATTGAAATTCATGGGAGCGATGTATTTTCTTCAAACTTGGTTGAAGTATCTGAACCGTTTTGGCTTTCTCTTGTTTTCATAGTCATATCCGTTCATATCTCTTGTTCCGAAATGGTTCTGCTCATGAAACGCATTACTTCAAATCTATATTATTAATTTCAAGATACACTGCAAGAGAAATTATTAAAAACAAATCTATAGGGGAAATTTGTCTCAACCGCTGCGCAAGATAGAAACTGAATTCAACACGTATTTCACGCCGTAATGCACGACCAACGACAGCCCTTAAGCCATAAAGCTTTATCTGTCACGTTCGCGTACCCTAACTGCCCGACCTTTCCGTCCGAGAAACGATGACCGTTTAATAGTCGTACAACCGCTCGAACCTCGAACTTCCATATCCGTTATTGCCCGTGCCGACGTAATAGCATTTAAAAACCCAACCGGGGTTGCGCTTTTGGACCGCTGGACATAAGAAAACGGAAAACCCCGCTCAAACTCAAACGGTGGCGTGTGGCGCTTTGACGGTAATTTATGAAAGCGAAGGTCAAAACTAACGCGATACACGCGCGGCATAATCAACAAGTGCGTTTAAACGCGCACACTAAGCGCAGTTCGTAGTGGCGTAGTGTAAAAATCGATGTCAATAATGTTCAAAAGGAGACGCATGGTGTTTCACTTCAATTAGTAACTCCGATATGGAGACGCCTGGTGTTTCATTCGCTCGCAGTAGCTCCACGGCATGGAGACGCCTGGTCGTTTGTTTTAAAAACAGAATTGTTTTAATGGAGACGCCTAGTTTTTTGTATCGAAAATCATGAGAAACGTTTTAACCACGAGGTGTGTTTCCGCTCATTCGCAACATTAACAAATACCATTGAATTAATCATTGACTAACAGAGAGTAGGCTGATAGCTTCTACTGCACACACCATCCGTTCCACAAACCGTTCTACCATTAACGTACGCTTCTTTCACTCGGAATCCTTTTGTTTATTGTCTACACCTCCTTCCCCCCACAACGGTGCCACTCTCCATCGCTGCGTATTGCACTTCGATTGCGAATGAGCAATACTTCGCTGACAAGAATTCAACAACCGAGGGAGAATATTATTTTGCTTACGCATTCGCGTCCCCTCACTTCCATCGTCGGAATAGAACGTCGTACAAATTAGCTATCGACTATCCACACCATCACATCACGTTTCCCCCGCTTCCTTCAGCCGTCTGCAGCTGTCGTGTATCGCCATCATTAGTCATCGCTCACGAACAGTGGGGTGGTGGCTTTGCAAACGGCTACGACACACAGCTGACCGTACCCGCAGTGAAGTTGAGTACGGGAGACCGGGCCATGGCGATAGGAGAGAAGGCGGTGAAGGATGATGGTGCTATTTTATGCTAATGATCGACAGGACGGTCATAACATTTGGGAAGGACTCGTCCCGCCATTAGTTGCCTTTCCATCGCCGACTCACTGGCGGCCTTACGTACCATTTGCAACCATTCACCACTCTCGACTCCCAGCAGGCACTAGAGACACTAGAGGCACTATGCCGCGACACAACACATTCTCGAAACAGGGTGGTGGTCTTTGGAACCACCCACCCCCTTCAAATATTCGTCCTTCCTTCCCTCTACTCGCCGAGCACAGCCACTGAAGTTTGTTTGATTTCGTTTAAACAAACACACTTCATGTGCTAATCGTTCCGGGCTACAATTCAATCGTGGAACAGTAGTACTCGAAGCTGTATTCGGGGCCATAAGACCGGAAACAAGAGGTTGCAAACCGATTGAAGCCCTCAACAGCCACTCTAAACGTGAGCGTGTACAAGCAGGAGGTGAGAAGGAAGAAAAAAAAACACGGCGACCACCGGGAACTAGTTTTGACTGGGTTTCTTTAAGGCACCGCACAAACATGCCACACATTTGTTTGTATTTTATAGCGGACGGAAGCTTACTTGTTCACGTTCAACTCAAGCACAATAAAATATAAATAGTTTCATAACGTACCCCACACAGAGGCCGTTCGCTTTGCGCCTTGTTGCTTAACGCAGGGCGGTGTTTTATTTTCAAACAGAAACAAACTCAAAACGCAACAGCTGCTGCTGCCCTAGAGAACGACAAGGCGCGCGCAAGCAATGTTATAGTTGCACATGTATTGTTTTGCATTGTTTGAAACGATATTTCGCTTTCCGCTTATTACAACTACCACCCGTCATAAAATTGTGGAAAACCAAATCGCACTTGCTGCTTTAATGAAAAACTTTGTTCATTTTTATAAATTTTCGCACATACACACGTTCCCTTAGCGTTCGAATGAATGCGAATTTTCGAGCTTATGTTTGTTTTTCTTTCTTCTCGCTTCAACCTTCCCACAGCTGCCAGAGACAGCATCGTATTTATAAGTATGCTAAAAATATATATACAAAAAACCTCAAAACGACACACAGCTAAGGTAAGTGCGTCCCAAAATGCGTGTGGTGATTTATGGTAACAAAATGTAATACAACGTTTTTCAATCGTACTAACTGCACAACATGCTTCTGCAAAGGACCTTGGCTGGACCGGGTACAATCTACTGCGAACAGGAATTTGAACTATTTATAACGCAAAACAAATAAACGTAAGCAGATGGATCGATTACATTTATGCTAAATATTGGTCCTGTTTTCATGTCCAACAACCCACAGAGAGGTTGATGTCTTAAAAGAAAAATCAAAAACACACCACACACACACATTCTTTGTTTCGCTAGAAATCTTGCAAAAGGTATGCCAGGCACGCTTCGGAAGGATTGCATTTAAGCATCAGAGAACATGGGTTCACATTTTCTTTTCACCCCGTAAACCGTACCAAGCGTCCCAAGCGTTTATCCCTTCGTGTTATCGTTCGTGCTACTACTGCGCTCTGGCCGTGCAGCAATGAAATTACGTAGATTGAAGCTACGCTTCTTTACCTGCCCCGTCCGGCATCCGTTCTACCGGTTATGCGTGTACCTTTCTAGGTGCAAGCCAAGAATCCAATACATGCGATGCACATTTCCCGGTGTGAGTGAAAAAGCGAAACAAAACACCGACCATAACGCAGCATTAGGTGGTCCCTTTCGCACGGGAATCCCGCACGATTCCTTCGGCTCGATGGCTCGGCTCGCACACCGTGATAAACCTTCGCCGGAAAGGAAGCATCCGAGAGACACTCGAAATGCACTTTACCCATACCGTTCCTTGGCCCGCATAATGTTCTTTTCTTCAACCGCCCCCCATTGCTTTTTTATTTTCCTTTTTTTTTCTCTCTCTCATTCTAGGAAAGAAAAATCACTTCCATAACGTGCCGTTTTCGTCGAAGGATGGTGGAAGTTCGCTATCTGTTATATCATGCTTTGCCTTCCCCGTTTCGCGCTTTCACATTCAACGACGGCAAGCGGTTTGTGCACGCGGACTGCCGGGATTCAGCAGTAAGGTTTGTCGACGTCCAGTGGCATCAGGTCGATAATGGGATCGCACCTTAGAGCACCGCACAAACGCAACACAACATATACCACCCGGAGTGGCCGCTGCAGATGGACACAAATGGACATGGAAGCATTCCCTGTTGAAAATGTTTTACCACCTATTCCACACGATTTCGCTAATGTGTCGTGCAATATGGTTTGCTAATGTACCTTTATCGTCCCATTCCGCGTATGTTGCGCATTGATTTTTACTCATTTCGATGCCCCTTCTATCGTTGATTCTTCTGCTTTTAGTTTTCCACCCAAAGAGCATAATTAGCTAACGGGTAAAATAAAAAACAATAGAAGACAACAAAAGGAGCGCTCATGGAATGCATTACCCTTCTGCTTGTGACGTGTCAATTTACAATTCACTCCGCAAGCTCTGGGCACTAAGGGCTGGGGAATTAGTATGGAAATAATTCCCCCCTTTTCATTTTCACTAGGGCGAGTGTACGTCAAAAAATACCAACCACACGTACCGTCCCCTAAAACAATGGGGACTTTGCGCAAAGTCACTCGCTTTACAGCCGATACGAACAATAGCGATGTAAGTAACACGTGCGATATAACCCATCATAAATCATGCCCTCTGTAGGATAGCGCCGGCAAAGAGTTATTGCGTTGGTCTGAAGTAAAGTAAATCAATGCAGAGTTGAAAGCATTTTCGGCTGAAAAATTTGGACAATAATGGGTTAAGTTAAGACCCTTTTTTAAATCAAAGTTTGTCATTCAAATTATTTTTTTGTTGCTTCCTTGCTTTGGAAGAATTTCTGTTTTACATGGACTTGAAATGAAGAACAATTCAATGGAACAACTTGATTGGGTATGAGAACTTGGTGTGGCGTTAATGGAGAAAAAGAATATGTTCCATTCCCAAAGTCGATTTTTTGTACAAAGTTTATACACTTTGAGAAGCTTCAAATTATGATTTAGATATTTTTCCCCTTTTTTACACTTTTTTTCTAATAATAAGAGAATTCCTCTAAATAAAAAAAACGATTCTGCTTCATCCTTCACACCAAAGGGAAACAATACCGACCGATGTACGGTACGGTACGCGTGCGGTACGTTGTGGGAAATATTTTAACTACTCTCTTTTAAATTACAAAACTAATGGACGAAGTACACTAGGCGAGTGGTAAAAATCCATTGCACAATATATATTCGCAGTAAATGTGTGTAGGGACGTAAAATTGAAAAGGCAACACACTATCCACCTCAGCGTCACTTTTTCATGGTTTCACATCACATTGTGACCCGAGACGGTCTTGCTCTCCGTTACATCCATCTCGCTCTTCTAATTTTTCTCTCTCTCTCTCTCCGCTCTATCCATCACATTCATTCTTTCGTGGTATCTTCTCTTTCGTTCACAAACGCTACACAAAACTACAGCAACAAGGATCTTTTCTGTAACACTTTCACAACCATCGCCCCAATTAAATTTAAGCGAAAACAGGACCACCACCACCACCACCACTACCACTATTCCATCGGTGCCTCCCAACCATATCCCATCCAGAGTGGCCAGTGCAATTTGCATGTCGTCATGCTTTTCTTACTTTTCGGCAACACCTTTCACTTCACTGCACAGCCTGAACCAAACCAACCACCAGCGCGCGCCATTTCAGACTGCACACACATGCGGGGTGTGGGTATTCAATTTTTTCTCCTTCCTCTGGGTACACACAATTCTTGGCCAAATTCCCTTGGCGAAAACACGGCCCCACGGAATTCACTCCGGGGGCAAATTATGGAACAGGGAAACGCGAACACACGGCAACGATATGCAACGCCACCCGAACGGGAACAACCCAGCAGCACGATACGAACGGCACGAATGGCCGCTGTTTACTGACCGGAATACACAAACGATGGGAGAAAAACTACATCCACCAAAACCCGACACACATCGACACATCGAAAAGCTAGAGTGAGCGAGAGAGAGAGAGAGCGAAAGAGATTCGCCGCCGGGAAGGAGCTTTGCCAATGCCCCGGAGGACGTTAGTGGTGTGTCTATCCCCAATACACAGCCACCGTACACGGCACGCTGTCGACAAATGGCGACCGAGACTAACAAGCCGCCCAACCCCATGTCTAATAATGCCAGTGCCCCGGTCGCAGTGTGCGTGAGTTCCGGACGGGACCATATTAGATGGTTGTGTTGTGCGTACCCTCCGTCCCTCGTTTCCCTGTCGGTGGTTGGAAATATGGTCACACACACACACATATATATAAAAGCGGACGGTTGAGTTGAGATAACGTTTTTTTTTTGGTTGCTGCTCGGTGTTAGTGAAATCCTGTGCCCCGGCAGAATACAAATACAAGCAATGTGCTGGGGCCGCGCATTTACACAACATTCATTCCGTCGCTTCCCTGCTCTTCAACACCTCCCGACCTTTTTGTTCCCCGTAACCCGGTGTCGGGTATGGAATTCGGTATTTTGTCATGCATGCAAAATATTTTGAATTTACTACGGGATTTATCCTTCTCGCAGCAATCCGTTATGCACGGGAAGGTTCTTCAATGCAACTAATCCGCGTACGTTACGGAATATTGAACCTTTGCAGTAACATTTACTACATTCTGCACCATTTTTATGCTTATATTTAATTATTTAAACAAATAGTTTAAAAATTAATTATGTAAGCTTTGAAATATATATAGCGAAATTCTAAAATTGTTATTTTTGCCCTTCAAAATAACAAAAATACCCATTACTTTTCAGCCCAAATCATCGTAAGCATACAATCACACAAAAAAGTTATTTACAATCCCATTGCCCATTGGATTAGCTGCGTTGATCGCAACGTTTATCGTTATCATATGAGCGAATGGTTTTAATGTTCTTATCGCACCACGATAGTATTCATTTCTTAAGTAATGGATTACGCTACACGTTCACAAATGTTGAAGCTCCCCGAAGGGTTAAGTTCTTAAGCGTGAGCTGAGCTCCCGCGGAGAGAGCGGAATTTTTCTCTCCACCGTTACCTATGGGTCCTGTTTTTCTTCTACCATCGGTTGTGGTTTTGTTTTGATGCAAACGTGTAGTATGAATAATTTCAACCATCCCCCAAACCCCCCTTCTACTGGGTGGGAATAAAGAAAATAAAAATAAAAAAAGGTCCATCTTGTTAAGCTCACTCGAAATTGATTTCGATTCGACCTTATCGGGCGTGTGGATGTGGGACATAATTTTATGCTTTCCCATCGTTTTCTCCCGTATATGTTTATCTTGGGATTATTGCTTTAATATTTACTAACCTTGTCTGTTTAGAAGGATCCCATCGTACACAATGGGTTCGAGTACGCATTTGATAAAAATGTTGTAAAACATCGCCATTATTTAAAATATTCTCTATACATTATAAAATAATCATGTTGTAAAATATTAATATTACATATATTATGCTATTATATACAACTCGTAAAATGTTGGCGTTTTTTTCTGTCGGTGTTTAATATTTTGTTTCCCAGAAACAAAGCGTTTGAGTTTGAGCCATCACCACCATACAATGTCACAATAGCAGAGCAATATTAAATATTCACGATATTTATCAGTTGCCGATATCAACAGTTGATAAGGCAAGTCGTTCAAAGTACTACCGTTGGAATATCTGCGAACAAAAAAAAAAGCAAAACAAAAGCCCAGCACGTCGGGTGGTGTTGTGGCGACAATATAGATAACGGTCGTTCGACTATTAGCACAAGCGTAACGCCAATCAAGTGGACGCCTTGATTGAGTGCGGGCACGATAAGATGGTATAATAAGCGAACCCCAGGCGCTTCCCGCTTATCAAAGTGCAATACGGAGTGAAATACAAAACAATCCAACCGTGAATAGGGCAAATATTTCCTTTGATCACATCTGATAACGCTTCCGTAACGGTTTGGTGTTTGGTTTTCCACATTTTGCGTTCGAAAGCCAATATTTTGCAGCGAAACTTTATTTGCGCAATTTATTCGAAACGTCATTCGATGTTAATGATATAAGTTTCCTTATGTAATAGGGTTACATTAATCTGGTTTATTCATGGTGTATCTTTACAAAATCGTTCTTCGACGCTGAGAAGTCTAATGTAATCAACAATGTTAACTTTAAAATATTCCTGCAGAGTTGCATTTTACGTGCAATTAAAACAATCTGTTTCGGGGATGGGAAAGACTTCCAATCTATCAAAGGCACAGCTCAAGCCCAAGTGCAACGGCGTAGGTCAGTGAGTGTGATAAGTATCGTCTTCTTAAAACCTCACTTGGAACCGATTACTACACGGTTTGGCTACGAACTTGGCATGCATCTTGACACCCACAGCAACCATCCCAAGCAAACGAACGAACAAACACCAGAAATTCATAAGAGGGATTAAGTTGGACCACCGCTGCACTCCCTCGCACAATGGAACACAAAAATGAGGCCATGGTTCGGAGATGCGCCAGACCTTTCGAGGTACACAACCAGAGAACGGAAACTAGCACAAACCAAAGCCGAGGCAGAGCAATGCCGGCGAGAGAACTGAATAGACATTTGGGAGAGTTCCGGGAATTCGTCCCAAATGGAATTCAAAAACTACCACCCCATCCCACCCCCACCAACCACAACTTCACCTCTCTGCCGTGATCTTCCTCGGTTTGCATTTTCCCCATGGAGGCGCCTGGTGGTGTGTGCTTGTTCGCAGAAAATCGAGCTAAAATGTGTGTCACGGTACGCGGAACATGGAGCAGTATGGTAGGTGAATGGGGCAAAATGTACAATCTCAGACAGAGCAGAGCATTAACTGACACCCGAATGGAAGCTGGAAGACATAATTCACCCGGCGCAACGGCGTTTCCGCCAACATGCGTTCAAACGGGGTTAAAACGCTTCCATGTGTTTATACGGACAGTTCCCGGAAAAAAGTGCAGCCTTGGCCGATGCTTAGGCAAAATTTAATAAAGGAAAAAATAATATAAAAATTAGTTACTTTAACTATTTTATTACTGCAAAAGTATTCATAAAAAAAACTAATAAAATTTAGATTATTATTAGTAATATTTTATCACAGAACATTATAAACCTAAATAATAACATCATCAGCTGTTAAAAATATCTGTAAATATTACCATTCTTGCACAAAATAGCCACTTCTTGCAATATAAAACCGAAAACAAAATATATTCCACACGATCTTAAAATTCTCCTCAAATCCTTTGGTTCTGTCTTTGACATGCGACAGGCATGGTTCGCATGTTTTTCCTCCGACAGCCTTGTGGCACCACGTACGATAGTAAACAATGCTTGGCACGCGTGTTTTGTACAACAAGAAATATGTGTAGATATAACATTGTTTGTTGAATATCTCAAGCCGTTACGGGATTTTTTTGTTTGTTTCGCTCTTGCTTACAAGAAACGTATTCTGTCCCTTCAAATGAAACATTCTGTAGAATGATAGCGATTGCGAAAAACCGCAAGTCCCGCAAAATCTCCAGCAGATACCTACCATCACCGAGAACAGGTTGTAGACAATGCTAGAAGTCACGATGTAAATTTGGCATTTTTTGCCCTAGAAGATCAAGCTGATAGCTGCCGTTAAAGGTCAAGTGTGGAGAATCGATTGGAAAAGTTCAGTAACAGCATATTTTAAGCCATCTGAATCTGAGTAGTCTTTATACTCAAGGACCTATTTTCCATCCACTCTATACCCACTCTTGATGTTTATCAATTCAACGCACGATAGGAATTAGAACCAAATTTGGTTTGGAGACACTTCCACGAATAGTCTCTCACCTGAGCAGCGCCTGATTTTAAACGATAGGATCGATACCAAATTCCATTCGGACCTATATTCTTATTATCAAATTAAATATTTATAAAGCTCATAAAGGAATATTGATAATAATAAAACATATTCCTCAGTAGAATAGTCAAGGTACTAGTAATAGTCAAGGAATATTGCTAATAGTAGTAGAAGCAGTAGACTACTACAAAATGTTTTCGGGTAATGCAATTACCTGCAGGTTTTGAAAAGTTACGCGAGTAAAATAAAATCGATACAGCCATCCTGCACTTACCTTGATTCATGTTGGCACTGGCATTGGCAGCTACGTTCGCGAAATGCTGCTGCAGCTGCTGCTGAAGGGCTTGATGTGGGGCAAGCTGCGCGTGAACGAGGGACGGCGGTGGCGGTTGTCCAATCTGATGCGCCGACTGCGAGTGCGACAGCCCGGACACTAGCACGACACCCGCGCTACCGCCTCCTCCGCCGCCCGGTCCACCATTTCCACTTGACCCGCTGGCACCAGGACCACCCCCACTTAAACTAACACTTCCGGTCAAAATGCTGGCCAACGCACTGCCAGCGGTACTACCACTGATCATGTTCGCACCAATAACACTCGCACCACCACCACCACTGCCACCGGTAGACGAATGGACCAGCTGTCCGCCGGGACCACCACCACCACCACCGAGTATGGCCGACAGGTTGAGGGAACCGACCGGGTTGCCAACACCGCCCGGACCGCCCAGGCTGCTGATCTGCTGGGCCGATTGCGATAAAGGCACGTTGTTGCTCGCTATGCTAGTACTATTTGGTGCGGTGGCGGATGTTGCGAGATTTGGCAGGACGGCACCGTTCGTTCCGTTCACTGAGTTGTAGATCGTGTATTGCTCCTCGTCTGGAAAGGGATGGACAGGAAACAGTCGCGTAACGTGAAAGGAAGGAATTAAAAAAAAACAAGAAATCACAAATCTATCAATACATGAGCAGCGTATTGCGATGTGCTGCAATGTGACGTGCAAAGGTGGTAGCTTTGCTTTGTAAGAGGATTAAGCGGAGAGTGCACTTTGCTACAACACATGCAAAGAACTGGCTGTAAACTGAACCAAATAACTCAATTCTTCCATTCACATTGCGCAGTGTGTCGGATGCAATTTTTAACTTAAAACAAAAGTTTCTCACAGAGAATTATTCATGAACTTAACAACAAACATTCGGCATTTCTGGTCAAAATCATGCACAACTGCAACAGATAAAAGGAAACGCTACACCATGCATATCGATTTTGAGTTTCAATTCTTTTAAACCCATTTTTAAAATATTACCGCCATCTATGGAGTACTAGCGCAACCAAGCGGTATAGATGGCGCTGCCATCGTGGTGAATGTGGTGAATAGCTTCTTCGGTTTAAGCTCTGGATAACTCACCAACTTGGGTACAGTGACGGCAATGTGAATAACACAATTAACTATTTTGCTATCAAATTATTAAAGAAACACTTATCTACGAATCCGCATATGAGTTCTTCCGTGTATGTGTACCGTGTAGACGCAATTTCGAGGGGCAAATGGCGAGGGGCATGTTTTAAAAGAAAAATCTTTAGGGGGTTAGGCGAACATCATGCACACAAATTACGGTCTAAAAAAGATTGTCCGATGTTAATGTTCCCAAATAACGAATCTTTCTACGTCGTTTATTCATTACGTCCAGATGTCATGATAAGATTATTTAATTTACTACTAAAATTTTATTTATTTCGCTGTTGCAGTAATTCCAATTGGATGGCAAAAAAAGGAAAGGAGGCCACCAACAAAAGCACACACGAGCAGCACGCTCCGTAAAAGGTAAGAACAACCACTAATTTAATAACTAGTACCACGGATACACATCCTTCAAACAAGTGGTGAATAATTCGGTCAATGGTGAAACAGAAGGCAGAAACCAGGCAATAAATCGCCCAATAAAAACAAATGTGCATGCGTCTAAACATGAACAACAAAACAAATTAATGACTAAGCTTGTCATGAAACACGAATCATAATCTACGGCAATGCATTGTAAAACAAACAAAAATTGTAGAATAGTGCACTAAAATAAGACATTCAATCGTGACTATGGGTGCATGTATATTTCATGAATGAGCAGAACAAAATACTGGTTCAACAAAGTCATGCCCGGTGTGCAACATTTTTGCACCTAGAACTTCCTAGCAATCCACAACAACAAAGGCAGCACAACACTGCACACAGCTACCGCAACAACAACGCACAAACAGAGAAACATTCAATGACGCGACCATAAACACAAAACAACCAAATCGAAAAAGGTGAGAGCAAATACGGGCCACCCCTCGGCCGCAAGTACCACCGCTTGGGTCCGGCGACGGGTGGGGGTGGTTGTGTGTTTTGGGGTGTTCGGGGATCTGAAAAAAAAACCGGAACAGCACCACCACTTACTTGGACTTCGATAGTGCAGCGCGGCCAGTGGGGGCGGCGGCGGCGGTGGCTGATGATGGAAGGTTTGCAATTGCCTGTGAGATGAGGTGGACCACGTAACCGATTCCGTGGGACTGATGCAAATGGCTTCGTAGTTTTGAAGGTGTGTTTTTTTTTTGGTGTGTGTGTGTGTGTTGATGGTTGGATCGTTGATGATCGTCGAAGTTAGTTAAGGGAAGCGCACAGTGTGTGGGACCAAAAGTGTCAATATCCCCCCACAATGGCACAGTCACGAGGGACCACACACACAATTATACATACGCCGCATAGTGTTTGCCGACAAATGGAATTGGGGAATTTCAGTTATTGCGTATTATCGTTGTTGTGTTTTGTTGTTGATGTGTGTGTTTTTTTTTGTTATGTTTTTGCAGTTGGAGCAAGCGATTGTGGCGCGGGCGCGTATACCATCAGCAAGGAAGCGCGGCATGATGACAGTGGAAGTAAACATAAATTATCGATTAAAATTGTCGCACATAATGAGTTTGCAAACATGAAAGTGGTACATTTCTATAGGTCTGTTACATATTTGGGCTTCCAAAAAGAAGCAAGCGGAACTTAAATTGAAACATAAGTTTATCGTAACAAATAAAAAACGATCAAAACAATATTGGGCTTATAAATAAATTCATTAATAAACCATAAGAGCATGAGCTACATTAGATCATGTTGAAAAAATATTATTTAATACAGTATCTCTAGGAGAAATTGCAAAACAAAATATTCACAACGAAAACAAAATAAAACTCACAGCAAAAAAAAAAATAAATAAACCTCGATCCACCTTCGCTCGATCAGACTTTGGCCCACATTTCTTTTTTTAATACAATTTTACCAGTCGATTGTGAACGGCACTCAAAAGCGCAACATTCCCTAGTAGACAAATAGGCGGAAAAACGGCATCTACGGCAAAACTACTACTTACCGGCTATCGATAGTGCAGATGTAGGGCTTTCCGGCAACAGAATACCCTTTTGTACAAGTTCTTCCCGGTTGGCACGTACAGAAATTTTCCGCTCAAGCGCTGCCCATTTTGTCCGTGGGAAAATTTCGTACGGGATTTTCATGTTCATGTTTTGTTAAGTATGTTGCACACAGGATAGGAAGGAGTAAAACGGGCACCACCCATGACGGGTTGTGTGTAAGGATGACGAGCGTCAAAGAAGGGCAAAAGATGAGAGCAAACACGGGACCGCGCGCGTGCAATCAGTTGAAAGGTAGAGAAAAAGAAAAGAGATAAACAAAACGTAAGGAAAAATATGCAATATATGTAACAAATGGAAATGCTGAGTTAGTAAAGATTAGTGTTAGTAAGAATGGAAACAGTAAAAAAAAATAGAAAAAGTAATAATGATAATGAAACATTAAAATGAAAGAATGAAAGTGAAACAAAACGCATACAAGAGATCAAACAACAATACAAGGTGGTAAGAAAAGTGAAATTAGTTTTCAAAACACAATTAGTAAGAGCAACAAACAACGAAAAAAAAGAACATAATACAAAACGTAACAAAACAACGGAAAAAGAAAGCCCCTTTTTTGTGTATAAGAGCCACAGAAAGAAATATAGCACCCCCACACCAGATAGAGAACGGAAATCAAGAAGAAAAGGCACAGAATCAATTAACAGCCATTTGCAAAACTTACACTTTGAGGTGGACTCGAACTTTTCGCTTTTCTTTTTTCTTCGCCACTTCCACGGCTTGAACAGCCGACCGAAGGCGCTGAATTTGCTGCTCTTGCGCTCGAGCGGCGGCGTTCGGGAACCCGAGTTGAGACTGTTCGAGCGCATCGTGGTGCCGTTCTGTTTTTTTGTCGCTGCAAAACGAGAAGAGAAAGCCAAAAGGGGATGGCGAAACATTAGTTTAAATCAAATTGTGCCCTTTGCTGTCGCTGTGGGGTTTGTATGAGTTTAGATGGGCTTCTATCTGCGCTGTGCGTAGATGAATGAAGCTGCCCAAAAGGAAAACAATCATCACAAAAAAAACACTAGAGTAAAACATATTTTTCGGTATACATGACACTGCTTGACAGTCGGGGTAAAAAAGTAAGTAAACGCAGATTTATTTTGAGTAATGAACATTTTCATACACCATCACTAACGGAGCATGACTGCTTCACTAACAAATGAAGTGCTTTATCGTGTGTCTAATGGTAAGAAATGGCGTAGCGTTTTAAAGCACAAACATTTACGAGCACTGCTTAAACAAGCCCCTTGGTTCATGCGTTGTGCAAAAAATGATCATAACTTATTGTTTTATTGAAACGGTTGAGGTGCACAGCTGATTTCCCATGGTCCAAGACTTTCTGCCATTTTAGAAAAAAAAACCTTGATGAGGATTCCCTTTTAAAAAACCGGACGAAAACTATTATTTCCCAGAGATTTACAGAGAATGACAGCAGTAAAAATACAGATAAAATTGGCAGGAGAAGTATCACTCATTAAAATAATCGACTATGACCTAATGCAGAAAAGTGAATGTATTTAATGATGTCTGCTATCTGTACTCCGGATAAAGCACACGGAGCGAACTCTGAGCATTAACAGTTGTTATACACATCCCGTGATGTTTTATAGCATCACCCATGTCAACATTTTATCGCTTTATAGTACAACCAAGCGTATAGCGAGGCTGCCTATCAAATGGGACTTAAAATGGCAATGCAAATTACAACTAATCTTACGCAACTCTTAATAATATAATACTATCTTTACAAAAATTCGATAAATTCTGTGTCTTTTTTCATATTATCTAACAATTTTAAACAAAACGAAAATTACAGTTTGTCCACAAAGTTTTACATAGCCTTGGCGAAATCTTTTCATGGATGTATGAAATTATCGTAACGTATCATCCTTGACCATTGGCTGTTTATCATGAGCTGTTTCCATTTTTTCCATATTGGACAACATTCCTTCAGAAAAACGAAACAATCATGTTGAACTTCGTTTCATCTCCCTTTTATCCAATCATTCCTGTCTTCAACAAAATCTGGGAGTGCCTCCAATTGTTGATGGGCTCCATCTGCTGCCCAAAGGTGTGTTTATAAAAAAAACTTTTCAAATTAGCAAAAAAAAACGAAGAACACTACCATAACCACCCAAGAGGCGTATTAAAACACCATATACCACACCGACTATGCTGGGGCATGACTGGGGTGTACGAATATGAGTCCATACGAACTTTATGCGTTTGCGGGCTGGGCAACATAAACCTCGGCAAAAGGACACAAAACAGATACGTACGAAAATATTACACACACTGGCCATGAAACCAAACCGGTGGCCTTCTGATAAACGGTGAGAAGAAACGAAACCGGTTCTGCTACACCACTTGCCATGGCTTGGGAGCCACATGTAAACGACATAATGGGAAAGAAAACGATCAAAAAGAATGTGTACGTGCATCGTGTTTGACGGGGTGTGCTGTGAGCCGGTGGAAGAAGAACGCCGACATCTTGGCAAAAGAGGCATTTAAACAAAAATAATGAAAAAAAAATAAACAAACTTTTCGGCCACGAGATCATGGCCACCGTTCCCCCAGGTGCGCTCGATCAACCTTCATCGAAACCAGTCATAACTTCTTCTCCTCCGTGGCCAACCAACATTATCACACGGCAGTGTTACGGCGGATTGATATGGCGTTGCAGCAGCAGCCGCACACATTCCACATCGATGAGTATTTCGAGTTCGCGCGAAAGCCACATTAGCTCATCGATTACGTTCACAGGGTGCCCGCGAGATGTGTATTCTCTCAACTGATCGTAACACATCAATAGGGTGAAAAATGGACTTTGACGATCAATTTTGCGATAACGAAAATTAAATTAATGATAATTAATATTATATATACACAGACATTTTACGTAAAGATGATGCGGTAAAACATATTCGATCCTCTACAGAGGTACCTTGGAGTGGCTAATACATTCGCCATTTTATTTAAGTGATGAAGTAACATAATAATATAGCTTCAGCAGATGGATACATTACATTTACAATTATAGAAAAACGTTGAACCAATTTGCAGCTTCGAAACTATTACTGGACAATTATGGCAAGACAAAGTTTGAGAAGCATTTATAATTTTCACCTAAATTGAATAATAGATACAATTATAATAAAAAAAATCAAAAACCCAAACATTTTTGAGGAAACTATGAATCGAAAATGTCATAAAAAATGTCATAAATCATATTTTTTTGTCTAGATTGATTAAATAAACTTATGAAATAAACAATAATATAAAATATAAAAATTACCACAAACAGAAGCACTTAAATACTATTTATAAAACCTAGTATTTTAATAATTAATAGATAAAATTGCACATAAGTTAGAAAACTTTTTTTTTTCGCTGTTTCTCGCCTTGATCTATACTGATCTATGACGTAGACGAAGTTTTGTCTGAGAATCTGAAGATATATAATAGTGAAATCACTTAATATTTCCCTGAGATGCGGTGTAAACTAAACATTAATAGATTCAACACATTGTCTGAACTAAAAATAGGTATTTGCTTACATTTTTCAACACAAATCTAGCATTGTCATTGTCATTCGTTAAATAAAAACCAATTCCTTACTAATAAACGCATGGCAACAAGTTGACACTATTCAGTTGTTTTCCCAATTTTATCACAACAAACCCAAATGGACTGCGGGGCGGAAAAAGGGAACACATTTTCGTGTGCGCGCTTAATAAAAACCACAAACTTTGCCCAACAAATGAACAAAAAACACGGCCCCGGTCCCGCACTTCAAACTTCACAACCACTCGAACAGAGCACAGCAAAAGAAAGTTCTAATGAACCGAAAAGCAATAATGAAAAGCTTGCCCACTTGCCCGAAGTAAGTATTGCCAGCATCCGTAACAGGGCCCTCACCAACCACTGCGCCTACGTATGCTCACAATACTACCCCCGCAGGGATGCAGGGGTAACGCAAATGGCAAAAACAAACAAGTGAGTACCAACAAAAAAAAATAACTTTACCAAAAATAACCATCATACGCTGGTGTGCCAGACAAAAACTCGCTTCAAGGATTACACGAAGCTTTGTCATCGTTACAGCTTCACGCGGTGTCGTTTCCCTCCCTTTGCCATTTTTTTTTGTACCAGTAGCGTTATATGGAAGGTAACCGGCCGAATCTGGGACGAGAGCACTGACTTCGACATCTCGATCGAAACTTTTACCACCTGACCATTACACTTCGGTACCGCGTATAGATTAGGATCTGGGTGGTGGTACACTCGGCGGGGGTGTTTATTCCGAACCGGGGACTCCACAGTCGTTTATCTGTCGCCCAGTTTTCTGCATCCTTACTCAGCCTGTCAGCGGGATGTCAACGATATTTTGAGTGGCATAAACGAACGATATAAAGTGGATTGAAAGATATTGAGTAGCTCACAGCACAAAGAGGTTTTTTTTTTTCGTGCTACAAAAATAGATACATCACCCAGAGATCTTATGGACAAAGAAGTTCTTCAACGGGAATCTTCAATTATCGAGGTGATTCGAGCAAAATATATCAAACAAGATATTAAAAAGAGGTTGACGGAAAAAATGATAGCGCCACTAAGTTTAAGCTGACCTCACCTACACCCGGACAATAAAACTTCCAAGTTTCTTTCTGTTGTATATAAACACCGCAATGCAAATAGAAACTGTTGTTTAAACCAGCCTTTTATCAGAGTTGGTTCGGGTCTTGCGATAGCATTACAGATAACATCCTAAAGGTACATTTGAAAAATGTTTTTTACTTGCAATACTACATCGAAAAATACCATCCTACATGGCACATATTTTTACCAAGCCCTTCGGAGAAATCCACCCCCTGTTTCCCGAACTGGAATCCTTTCGTCCACCGGTGGACAAGACATCAAAAGCGACCATTCGCCCATGCGCTGGTGGTGGGCACAACGCTTTGATCAACGCTTTCGGCACCACGAAGAACGATGGAGAAGAGTTCGAATGGAATGAAAACATGAGACATAAAAACAAATCCAATCACGTCCACACCCCGTGTCATGTTCAACTATCTTCGATAACGAACAATCGTGGGATAAAGTGATTGGAGAGATGTGCGCTTTTATTATTTTCTTCCTCGGGTTGCACAGTCACCCACAAGTATATCGCACGGTGCACACAGTTTCCCGGGCGTAAAAGTGTAGAAGGATGGAAATTTCTGTGGGATTTCTAATAAAAAAATGCTCTTATTACGGGTACGCGAAGGAGTGGTTTTATGTTCTTGTTTTAATAACAAAACATCAACTCCATTTGGGTGTTTTCTTGGAAGAAATGAAGATCATCTATTTGGTAACATTTCCAAAAACGTTGTAGCTAAAACCGGCATGCACTGTGCATCTGGTGGCAATGGCTGTGTCACCACTTAGAGTATGCACCACCGAGACCCTCGCACACACCCAATATATGATCCCATTTTCTCTCCTCGGGCGCCCCATAATCGATGTGTGTACTCGCATCGGCCATGGTAACGGTGACGTGACGACGGTGGTTGTCCCCGCTTCAGGGGTGAACCCCACCCGTAACGCAAGAAGGCGCGCTCGATTTATCCAATTCCAATTAATTAAGCTCAATCAATCATAATCTTTCGGGGTGGATCTATTTTTGCCGGCGCACCGGTAGCGCGGCATTACGAGAGCCGGGTACGATACACACCATTTCTTTCCCATCGCAGCGATAGATAGATAGTGGAGCCAGCTGATAAAGCGCGTACGTGCGTAGGCGATGCATGCCATGTGCTTTTTTTGTACACGGCGTCGCTGTCTGTCGGTGCTTTTCGAGAAATTCCCTCGGTCCATTGGACTGGAGTGTGTAGCAGCAGAGACATGCTATCGAGGGTTTGCAATCGATATTGATTGCGTCTGCTTTCGTGAGGGCAAATATGTTGGAAACTTATCCAACTTCTGTTTTTGATAATGAAAATTATGCTGAATATCTTTAGAATTATAATTTTATATCTAATTTTTTTAACTATAAATCTAAATTAAGTAGTAAACGTAAAGCACTGCCATAATGCAATGCCAACCTTGGAAGCTTCAACAAGTTAAAGATGGATTAGCACAAAGCATTTCAGTGATAACCTAAATACCTTGAGTGTCCCATATTCACAAGGTAAAATGAAATCATCCATAATAAATGGGCCATAAAGGACGTACCAGTAACTGAAGGATAACACAGACGGTGCTTTCTCGTCGTATCCTGGGGCCCATTGAACTCATTCGCTCGGAAACGAATGATCTTCTTGACGGTGCACAATCGACGATGCCACTGAAAATGTCGTTTCTGATTGATCCCCTACGCTGGCCGTCCCCAAATGTCCATTCGTTCCATTCCCACATATATCCCGTCGTGCACGTGCTCCAGACCATCAAGTTTCCCACAGACGAGTGTGTGCTTAACAATCGCTTTCCACGGCATGGGTAAGTGATCCTTCCCCGTTGGGCAGAGAGAAGCACACGATACGAAAAAAGTGCGATGTCCTTGCGAAAGCACATCCGATGGCAATAGTCCATGACGGACGAATTCCATCAATGCAACCAAAGCCCCCATCGGTCCCCCACTCGACCAAAACGCCGGCTCCAAAGACATTATTACAGTGGCTCCCGCCATACAATGTGCTGTGATTGGTGACCGATTACTCGAAACCAGATTTCCTTTCGTGCTGCCGTTCGTTTCTTTTGCGTGATTTTTTTCTCCGGCATCAGCACCCGGTTGATTCTGGGAAGCGTACTTTTGGCGGCTCGTATTACTCATCAGTTGATGCTATTAGCGTTACACTCGGTGACGTACGATTTTTTTTTGGGGGGGGGGGGGGGGGGGGGGCTAGCGAGGCGTGGCGCCACAAAGCAGGAAAATCAATCGAATTATATTTCCTTCCTCTTCCAAACAAGCCGGTACAGCATGGTGTGCTGCAAAGGAAAGTTAATTAACGAACGCTAATTCCCAGCAGACGCACTAAGCTCGGTCTTTGTTATTGCACTGCGGGTTATTGACTTAATGTGTGATAGTTCTTGAAGCACTGATCTCACTTACTTAAAAAGCATCCTGAAAAGATAGAGTTAACGCGAGAACTTCAGTACACGGTACATTTAAAAAGATTTAAACCAGAATAAGAATACTAAATTTCTTATACAAAAACTCATTTATTATGTGTTGCATCAGTGTATTATTCGCCTGTTTATACGAATCAGTTGCAATTTCACGGAAAAGCTTTTAAGGATGCAATCAATCGTGCATCGTTCTGTGGAAACGGTTCACTTACTGCACAAATCCCCGGCAAACGGCTACCCCTCCTCGATAGAGAGACTTCATTAAATTGCAAGTACTTACGCGGCTGTTGCCACACCATTCGGCAGAGGTGAGAAAGGGGACAACAGCAAACGACTGAAGAACATTCAATTGAGTTGGAAAACATTACCATCCCAATAAAAAAAAATCACCCGACAGTCAATGCATTACTCTATCAACGCCAACACCATCATAAATGCATGCGATCTTAAAATAGAATCTAGCCGTAATTCCTCTTCCACAGCAGCTGCTGGTTTGGAAAAGTGTGGCTTGCGATTATCAATTTAATTTACAAACTACCAACAATTTAAAGTATAAAGAAATGAAACTACCTTTTAGTTATTGTGAGAATACAGCTAGACTTTCTTAAAATGTATTCAATATTGCAAGACATACTTAAGTAAAAAAATATTATTAACAGGACAAATAAAGTTATATTGATATTATATGAAGCAACTCCTTATTAAACATAATTATTGTAAGAAAATTTTATTTTTTATAAATGTTTCATTTATCAAGGCATTTTTTATTCATTAAGAACGACCAGGCCATTGTGTGAATCTATTGGCGTTTTAAACTAAAGTACAATTCACATTAGTTTGGAGACATTTTCTTCATCAAACAGTGAATTGGCAATTTATTTAGCATGGCAGTGAAAAATGCAACTTTTCGTGACAAATGTACAGTGATGGTCAATGAAATAAGACAGGAACTTCTCCTAAGCATTTGTTTTAAAATCTCATCTTATTTACATATTTGCGAAACATTGACCTAATTATTGCGATATGAAAAACTGGATCATGTAATAACATAATATGATTCTAATTAAATAAAACAGATAACCTATAGAGCATTATTTAATGACAATCAATGTGCATTAAAAATGTTTTCAATTTAATAAAAATCTATCTCAAATAATTTTGATTAGAGAACACAAAGTTTTGAATGCCATTTTCAATTGTTATGCATTTTTTTTTTCGACAAAATCGTTGATTCTCGTTGACAAAATCGTTGTGAAAATATACACAAAAACCCAAACATTAGCACAATCTCTACTTACCACAATTGAACATTGCCAACAACCGGTGTTCTGATTTGACATGTGGCAAGGTCTACCCATATTTGCCGGTTCAATTAGTAAGATTTTTCCTCGTTGAACACAACAACATTAGAATCACCTCACGTCCGTAAGGTGGTTGTTATTATTTCTGCTACGGATCGCGCACAGAAGCTGCAAAGTAACTGAAGCTACTCTCTTTGCCGGTTGTGCCACACGAAGCGTTCAAAGCGCGCAAAGAAAAACAAATGTATTTCATCATTATGTAACGACTGTATTCTCAGGTGTCCCACTTGCCAGCAACCCATTAACGTGTATCTCGTCCCAATCGCCCACGGTTCGCATTCCGAAGCGCCAATACATTATTCGTCACGCATGATTAAGCTATGCGTCACATGGCGCGTTCGTTCTAGTTGTTTGTAGCGCGTGAACGAAGCTGACGGAGTGGAACTTGTCAATCAACACCCCGCCGATAATGCGAATACCGAGATGGAGAGAGAGAGAGAGAGAGGGCTCGTTGTTTTTTTGTCTCTTCTACCGTGCACAGATTTAATCTGTTTCACGCATTTGCTATTGTTGTCCTTTTACGAGTAGAAATGCATTAGGAATCATACAAAAATGGGAAGCAGTGTAAGCTGGATTTCACCTAATGGTAATTACCTGTCATGTAACAAAAACAAATAAGAAACGAGTCTGCTGGAAATTTCCCTTTTCCATGAATGTTCAAGTACATGACATGATCTTTTCTACAATATTTAAAATTATATATTACTATAGCAAAAATATTCATAATTCTATCGCCAATTTTGGGTCAGTAATATGCTCCCCATCTGTAGTCCATATGGCGTAGATAACGGAGGCAGAAATTTGCCAAAAACAAAAATCAACTTGATTTCACTCACATCAAACCAGACCTCCATGTGCGGTGCGCTTCCGCTTCTTATCTCGAATGTGACGCTTTCTTGGTACGTTTTTGGAGTGTCTAGCGTTCCCTAGCATCAGCAAAAAATTTAACACCGACTACTCATTCGACCGGTGCGGTGTGTGTGTGTGTAATGCAAATAAAATTAACGGAAGAAATAAAAATCTTTTACTGCCAAATTCGTGCCTCTTTCATTATCAGCATGGCCCAATAAAAGCGCACACCATTTGGGGAGTTGGGGTATGTGTTAATTAAATTGACACCGGTGGTAAATGTACTGTCCAATATAGTATTTTCCATTAAAAAAGAGCGAATGCATAGCTTGTTTATTTCGAGATTTATACATCAATTCAACATTAGGATACGATAATCTTCTCTGCACATAAACTATTGAGAAGCAACTAAAAGCTACACGTACAATCCGCACGTATATACGCAATGCATGTAAAGAAGAAACAAAAAACAGGTTGTTAGTTGCATTGACTCGACCATTGCATCATGTTTAAATCGATGATTGGTTCAAAGCAGGCAACGGCACCAGCGCAACGGATTTTGCCATTACACGATGCACCGTTCCGTCATCCGTTTCCTCTCGCAAGTGCCATTTGCACTTTACCGCTGTGGGAACAATATTTCACAACCGATAATGAGCGGTAATGTTTACCTATCTGCAGGAAAAATACTCACTACTGGGGTGTACTGCCCGCGGAACAATCGGCAAAATCTTGTCCGGACGCCGTGCGCATGTTACTTAAGATGGCGCAGGAAATGAGTGGTAGTTTCTGCAACAAGAGCTGGACAGATGTTTAGGTGGCACTGTGCGGCAGCACCTGCCGATAATTGATACTAACATCAGTCCGCTGCCGATCGGCAACGAAGATCGTTCGGTTGCGCAATTGCTTGATGCTCACGATGGAGACTCTTTGCGAGTTACGCGGTCGCGAACAATTTTAAATAATAATTCCCCATGTGTGGAGCGGGAATTGAATGTATTGCTTACATTATATATATATTATTGAATAACATTTTTTTAATTATTACTTTAAATGAATTAAAAACTCTTCTTGACTAAACTAGACATTCTTAGCGTATAAAGAGCCAACGATAGACGGTTGTATTTCGCGCGCGTCGGTGTCAATACACCTGCCCTATCAAATCGTTCGATCTGTGCAAACAACCCTCAAAGAAATTTCCCGCAACGGTTATGACACCATCCATCCGCTCCGACAACTTACCAATCACCGTGCTGGCGGCGACCTCCTTGGCAACGTGTGCCGCGGCCGGGCTGACATGCAGTATGTCTGACAGCGACAGGGAGGACGCGATCAGCTGCCGTTTCTCCTCGAAGTTGAGCAGATCCATCGAGTTGCTGCGCTGCGGCGTCACCGTGATGGTGACCGATTTCTGCATCGTCAACACGCTCTGGTTATAGTCGGCCGGTGGCGGCTGCTTCACCAGCTCGCGCCCATTCAGCGACATGTTACCGGCCGGATATCCGCCCAACAGTGTTCCTCCACCGCCAGCCACCGTCGAGCGGGGCTGGGCACAGGGACCGGTGCGAGGCACAAGCTCCTCGTCACCCGATTCCTGTGAGTCGCCCGGTTGCGATCGAATGTTGGCGATATTTCCTCCAAAAACCCCAACCCAACTTTTGAACCTTCCCTCTTTTCCGGTTGGTGGGTCGATTCGATCTACAAGCGCTTCTGCCCGTTTCTTTTTTTTTTTTTGGTAACCTTTTCACTTGCGCCTTAGTATCGCGACCCCACTGGCGGCATTCGTGATCTTCTGCATCGAATGCCTTTTACACTGCACACACACACACACACAATAATATTTACACACACACTCAGCACAACGCTTAACACTGTTTAGTGCAGCTTCAGCACACCAACACTGATTTTCGAATTTTCCGTTGAAGCGCGGTTGAAGCTAAGGGTGGAAACGTAACGTTAAACAAACACCGATCCCTTCCAAGAGCAATAAATCATAACCAGAGGGTGAGACCGTCTGGCACCGTGGTATCGTCCATTTTGCACCATTACTGCCTGTGTGTTTTGTGCTGTTCAAATGCAGTGCGCGGAGGAGCAACAATAAGCGCACGTGTTGCATGTCTAAATGCACGGCAATGATTTGCCTGTTATCTTAACCTATCTATACACATAAATGGAAAGATAACACACTTCCAAGCTGGGTCTATAAAAGCAAACACTTTGAAGTTTACAGTTCAGCTAATAGCGCCATTATTTAAGAAAGCAAATGGCTGTCGTACATCCATTGAAACTGATTTCAAATTATGATATTGCTAATTATTCGTAAAGCGTCTCGAAAACATCTCTTTCCTTCCAAATTAAGAATGTGCAAATGCTAATAATAGAAAATCTTAACCAATATGAGCTTTACGTACGATCCCAACAGCATGGAATTATATTTTACTTTTGAACTCGCTTCATATGGAGAGTGGAAATTTTTGTGACCCACTCCCACTGGTAAGACAAAAAAACCGTACATGGGTGTGGTCAAATGCAGAGCAAAAAAAAAAAGAGTTTTATGATTTAGGACGTAAGAAGCGGCTCGTTTAAGAGTTTGCTTTTGAGACCAGGACGTTGCTCCTATTTTGAGCAGCAAATCCACTTCAAAGATTAAACATTATGTTCCCCACAAAGGGAAAAGAGACGAATATAAGGGGAAGAGAATGATTTCCGGTAATTTTGTTCCTTGTTTTTTTTTGTTGCCGTAGCAAAGGAAACACGAGCGCGAAGCACATTATAGCACGTTGGCATTTGGCGAGAGTTTTTGCCACCCTGTCTATAACCGAACGGACATTAGTGCGCGCACGAGATCTGCGAGCGGCTGACGGCGCGGCACCAGCTGCAATTTAGCGATGTTGTTGGTTTCACTTTCAATTTTGCTTCTCAGCATTCCGCACCGCGTGTCCCACCCAGGGCTACACCATTGCCTGCAGCTTCCATAATCATAATGTAGCATAATTTTCCTTTCAGGTGTGTGCGCGTGTGTGTGTTTTTCTTTTGGCGGCGTCCGTGTATATTTTTCCAGACCTTTTTTATCACTCTCGAGCTCTCTCGCGCGGGTCTCGAGGGTCTTATTTACGATTGTAACCAACGCGGCAGCGCGGAAGCATCGATTGAACGGGTGGGCCGACGTTGTTCCTTCCTGTGTCTCGCTGGTTTCACCGCCACTTGTCAGCTGACCGGCTACCGAGGTGTGTAGCGCAAGAAAACCTGTACTTCTCGAATTGCAAGCCAGCAGCAATGCTGGTTTTTGTTTCCTTTCTCTTCTTAGCGGCGGGTTTGTTGGCGCCATGCGGTAGCATATAAATCAAATCGGGAAAGTGCCACCGGTCGCAGAAAATAGCTGACAAATTACTACCGATTACACCTCATCTGTAGGGCCGCGATCTTGTTTTTTACTTCTTCCTAACGTTTGCAGTCGTTTGTAACAGTGATATTTCGAAGATCCTAAAAAGAAAAAGAAAAAATGAAATTAGTAAAACATAATAATCGAACAGTAAGTACGAAAGCTTAACCTAAGACAGTTTAAACGATTTATAATACTGTGTTTAGCACGTACAACAGATTTTACATCCATTTGCACGCTAACCAGCATATAAAAGGAGCATTAACAGTCTCGAAGAATATTTGTGCGTAATTTCCTCTTTTATTGTGTCAGCCAGTCGGAGACCAGACATCACCTCAATTCAATAGACCTTCGCAAACAAATTCCCACCTCTCCGTGCATTGTTCCACAAAATCGAAACAGAGAAAGAAGCATACCACACTGTAATAAAAGCAATCCTCCTATTGTTTACCTTTATATCTCCCCCGCAAAGTATCCTTTATCCGTCCCAATCGTGTGTTGGTTGGAGGGGTGTTATGTTTTACCCATTATCCTACCCGCGTGTTGGAAAATCTTTCCTCCATTATATCCACGCTCCGGAGGTCGGTCTTAACGGCGCATTATTAAAATGTCGTTTGCGCTTTTCTCCGTAAGCCTGCCACACACCCGTTAGTAAATCTCTTTTCCTGCTAACGGCACGCTAATGGTTGGCAGTTTAAAGGACCGAGGAGCGTCTATCTTTTTTGATGATCTATGTTTTTTGTGTGAAAATTTGCTTAAAATTAAGCTATAAATTTATAATCTTTTAGCTTAAACATTAATTACCTCACGGTAGTGAAAGGAACCGTTGTTGTTTGCAGCCCAAAGCAATGATAAATAAAATTGTAGAAGTTTGGTAGATGATTTCATTTTTTATATCCAACTCACATAAAGAAGCGTAAAGAGAAGTAAGTTGTCAAATAGTATTTTCCAATATCTTGACTGAAATATTAAACCTTTTTTATATTAGTACAAAAGATAAACAAAAGAAGGACACATTAAGCAGACTGTCTACCCATCGCTAGCTATGTCATTCCTTTGCCATCAGTAACATAGAATTTAAGATGTCCGAATCGAGATCGTTCTTCCTTGGCTTCGCTTATCGCGACAATAAAGACAAACCCGGCCCCTGATGGTACGTACAAACTGTGGTCTAAGTGCCATAGATGAATGCCATCGTAACCAAACGGTGCGTCCTAAAGTAGCGACTATCTCGCAGCGACATCATCCCATTCGTCTATATCTTTGCCAGTGATTGCCGAGCGACAGAAAATTGATTATATAGCTTTTAGGTTTGGACAGCATCAGATAATTTCAAACTTCCTTTTTGTCATGCCCTGCGATTGGACTTGGCAACTGTGTGTTCTATACTTAGCTGTCAGTCGCGCTAGTGGTTCCATAACAAGCATACTCTGGAAGCCAAAGAAGGCGACCTTCTAATTAAGATACGGTGTACTTCTTCAAAAACCAACATCTTCGCATTGGGAGTTTTTATCATTCGATAATCAAACTTTTGATCATTGGTGTTCTAGCGGGGGGAAAAATACCTTACTGTCCCCATTTATCATTGTGCACAAAACGAGCGGTCGTCGGCGTGCCATGTATCGAAGGTTGAACACCTTTTGGCAAAGTGCCAAACTCCTTTCGAACAGCTTTATCCCCAATTGCCGCGTATCACTCACCGTGGAACAAATGTTGATGGTGGACGATTTGCGATGGATTATATTGGACCATTTTATCTCCCATTGCAACATTGCAGCCCTTTTTGGCAGTAAAAAGCTGTCGACAGAAAGTATTCCAGCGAGCGGCCCTAATCTCACCGTGCATCCCCCACTTTTGGCAAAAGTTCAATTTAACCCAGCCATACCCCCAAATCTTTGCAACGGGCCGTAATGTTTGCTTTGACAGTTGATGTTGCTGTATTGAAAGATAAACGATTGTGTCGAGGAACAATCCTTAACTGCTGAAGGAGTATTTTCACTTCAGAAAACGTTATTAAATAAAACTTATCAGGTTCGAAAGAATTACCGCTCTGCTAAGTAATGAAATCCCTTTTTGGCAAAAAAAGGAACCCAAGTTTTTGATTTCGAGGAAATTCCAGCGCTTTCTTCCTCACTATAATTTGGAACATCAAAATTCGAGGAACGAAGCATTCTGCGTGCAGCAGCAGGATGGGTGAATTCGATATGTAAACGTACGTACGCGCAAAGACATTGAGACGAACCTTCCGCAAAAGCGTCGCCTATCAGCTTTCGTTCCGCGTACAATGCTGATATTAATTGAATTATTCATAAATCGTTCGTTGGCAAAGACACGTCTTGCGAACAAAAGCGCGCCTCAGTCACTCTTCAACGAGCCGGAAAATTAACCTTAATAAGATGAGGTAATATGATAGCGGAAAATGACATCCACCACCTACCGCACTGCACTGCTTCTGTTCTCTAGAAGTAGTTGGTTTGTTCGAATCGCAAAGAGAAATTAACACGTGTGCATTGAATCCTTTCGATGGCCTTTACGATTTTACTCCCAAATATATGAATAAACTTTTCTTAAAGAATGTTGTACTTATATCGATGGTTTTTTTCTTGAACAAACTCTTTTCATTTTTAATTTCTGATAGCAGAAATTAATGATATGCTATTTAGAAGAAAACTCCACCCACCGAACACTCTCACTCAACAACATTAGTTGCCTATTGAAATCCGGATCAAATTTGTTTTTGCAGAAGCTCATGCTGAGCGCTAAGCGTAGTTAAACTTCAATGTCCAGACAACAGACGTAAAAAAGACAAAACAGATTTGCTTATAGAACTAAAAACCAATCGATCTCATCGTCCCTGTTGGACATCGGATTGTTACTCCTTAAAAAAAAGTGCCCGGAATGAAGCTCCATGATGCTGCTGCTGCGTAGTTTGAGAGGCTGTTGTTTTCCAATTCATTGCCCAGCATCATATCAAACCATCAGAGACGACCCCCACAGCAGGACGAATCAAAGCAACAGGACTCCAAACCAAAACTCACAGGAGGTGCGCGCTCACACACGAAAAACATTTAAAGGCAAATGTCACCGGGCAGCAGCATCACAAACGGCGACGATACGTCCAGCCAATGAAAATACGTCTCGTGGCCGTGATGGATGGCCAAATGGGATGAGATAAAATCGCACTTAGGCACTCCCCCGACCGCTAAGAATTCCCGAATTTCCCTAAACCGTGTGACCGGCACACAGTTGACGGTTAAATCATTTAAATCCACTGACAGATCTTTATTCATTTCGGCACCGGGATTTGGAATTGGATTTTCATGAAAAATGGCACATTCCTCCTGCCCTGACGAACTCGGTTGGTCGTTTTTAGCGTAAAAAAACCAGCGAAGAATATATTCCCCAGCATGGAATGGGGACCGGATAAAGGCAGAGAAGTAGTAGTATGAATTTAAAATTGGTTTGCACAGGCTTGGAGTTGGCTTCACGGTTTTCCATACATTTTCTTTACTCCATCTGGTAAACAGTTACCCTAATGACGTTGTCATTTGTTTCCGCAACGGTTGATAACATTATGATGACATTTGCCATTTGATTTCCTTATTAGTGAGTAGAATTTATAATATATTCATATTGTGAATGATCTTATCTACTCTTCTTCGTTTAAATAACATTTATCTCGTTAAAATATTGTTATCAAAAAAGTTATAACAAGAAAACAACTATTCGCATTATATTTTCCCTTTTCACAGAACATTTGGTGCAGACATACCGGAACAATCATTCGAGAGGTACTAATCGCACGAGAAGATTGCAGTGAAGGCGGACAAATGGCGGTCTTGGCACAGACATTGGCCACCCTCTGGATGACTGTTCCCCTGCCAACATAATAGGACGCATACAGCGGTCATGCAACAACACAACTGCAACAGTGCAACGAAACAGCGCCAGCAGCATGTAGTACGAGCGTCGCTTTACATACGAAACCCCATTTGGCAGTAACTTCTGTTGACCTTACCAACCAGCCAACACCGACCAAGAGATATGCTCTGGCGATGGGAAATTTTTGCAGCAAATGAAAAACCACAACCCGAAGGAGAAAGCCCGGCCAACAACCAAGGGGGCGGGAAAAAAACTCAGCACTACTGCAGCAGAATACGCGGTTTGTATGTGTGGAGTGGGAGGGGGGGAGGCGAGAGTGGAGAGTTATTGGAAGAAGCAAAAAACACACACACACAACCTCCATACAACTGGAACGAACCCGAACGGAAAATTGCTCCAATACAGTGGAGGAGCACCCGGAGACTCTCTGGAAGTACGCAAAACGCAACAGCAGCGGTGGAAAAGGCAAACGGCGCTCGGTATCGAAAACAAACCGTGCGAAACGACCAACACACACTGCCACAAAATCGCCCAGGGTACACCCAACACACCCAACACACACAGCGCGAAAAGAAAACGCAATAAAGCATGGCTTTAATAATTCAATCCGCTTCGGGTGTACGTTTTGTGCTGCTGCTTGGTGGTGGCGTTGATAAAAACACACGGTGGACACGGTGGTGGTGGCCTGCGCGTAACACTGCCTGCGGTGGGATGTTGCTTTTCTTTTAACACATGCATAAATTAAATGCATAATGAAGCACACACACACGCGTAAAGAATGGGCGGTAGCGGGAAATAGCAAAAGTACACACAATGAAAAACCACCAGCGAGAAAATATGACGCCCAAACGTGTGCACGCTGCGGCAGATCCATTACTCTGCGGCAAAGCCACAACCTCCGGGTACCTTACACTGACAACACACTCGGGGCAAGCGGGTAAGACATTCTTTTCTAGCGCAGAAAATGGTTTTTTTTTTCTCTCTGGTAGACAAGAACCAACCCAAGGCACGGGGCGAGTTTCCCGAGCTGTGGGAAATGTGGGAAAAACAATAATATTGGCCAGAAAAAGTAGCAGAAGAAGGATGTAAACTGGCATCAAGAAATACCCTACGTCGAAGATCAAGATCAAATCATCTTGGTGATCGTGAAAATGGAAGATAAGGATATATTCTTCTGGGAAAATGTGGGACCTCCAAATGGTAGAGAGAACATTAACGAAGAATAATTCAAATAATAAATTTGAATATATTCCAACAATTATTTGTTCGCCCAAGGATAACATTTTGCAGAACGATCCAATGATTTGTTAAAAAGCAAATAAATATTCAACTTCACCCTGGATGACTAAACACCGACAGAAAAAAATAGCTTATTTAAATGAACAGATCCATCACTTCACAGCGTTACCTATGTTTGCTTCTTAGATATTCTATTCTGTTCCAGCTTGAAGTTGAGGCAGAGCACATAATTTTCTCCAGAAAACTCAAGTCTTGTGTAAAAACAACAGCAACCCTTCCGAAAGGGTAGAACCTAATTGTTATTTATGAACAAACTGCTAGCAGCTACGAACTCTCCACGAACAGAAAACCACACTCACACACTCCGGATAGTATTTGGATCATCCATCCAGCCCCATTACGCTTCGGCGGATACCGAGGGGAACCCACAACTGCCTGGGGGAGCTTTTTTTTCCTCCTACATTTATTATGCACATATTTAACGTGTGCTTCTCCTACAGTTTGGCAAAAACCAACCAAATGCCCCCCCTCCCGATGACTTGGGTGTCTGTTTGGACAGATGGTTGCCGGTGTAACGCAGATAATGGAAAGAAAATAGTTAAATGAGACGTACATGTGCAGAACGTGCCAGTGCGACATATTTTACTGGAACTTCATTATATTTGTCAATCAATAAGCATCTTTGCATCTATTCTGAATGAGATTTCAGAGATATCACCTTCGAGCCGTGTTTTCCGTCCCCAACTGTCATGCAACAAATCTTCTTGCTGTGAACATGGCTGTATCACGAACGGACAAAGTTTGCATGTAATTCTACTTCTAACTAATTGACCTTACCTGCCCCCCGTAACAAAACCTGGGTGGGGTGGCTCTTTGGCCGGAACAATAGTGCCGGATCCTAGACGGTGTGAGGGCATCATGCACCCACCACCAACCAACGCAACACCACACGACGCGACACACCACACGACGAGGCGTGAATGAATTTTTAATTCGTTATTAAAAGGTTTGCAAAATCCATGGAAGGTGGAGCTCATCACCTTAGCAAGAACCTCAACCTAGACACACGCATAACTTATGCAAAGTTTTGTTTCTCCCCCCTGTTGTGTGGAACAGATTTTTTCCGTGAAGGCGTCAATGGGAGATTCAACCCTCAAAGTACGTAACAACAATCTCAAACCATCAGGCAATGTATTGTTATGGTTGTCAAATAAATGTGCAACTGGAACTTTTAACACTTCTGCCTAATGTCACTAGCAATTGTTAGCCAAAAAAAAAAGACAGACACGCGACTCATCTTAATTCGAGCCGTCACATGACCCCCCGTAACCTCTGCGTTCTCTTCAGCATCATCGGCACTCAGCGACACACGCGCACCACACCGTAATCGGTCCGACATTGCGAGAAATGTCACGCTAATTGTACTTTATTGCAACAAATTACCGTCGACCAAACGGGCCAAGATGATTGCCGGCAAATCCGACTAAAACGGTCACAGTGGTGATGGTGTCCTTTATGGTGTGTATTGGTGATGCTGCTGCTGCGTAGCGTTTCCACGTAGCGCTTCTGGATGATGGTTTGGGTAGTGTGTTTCGTCGCTTAGTATGTTGCGCACAGTTGAGCAACTTTTGGGGACCGATGACAGTGAAACGAAGTTAGCAAATATAGTGCGCGCCGGCCGTGTCGGTACTAATTGACCGAAGAATTTTCATTTCGTTCGCACCACACTCTAGCTGCCACCAGGGAGGCGGTGGATAATGGTACTCGACGCATCACAATGCCTCTTTCAAAACACATTAGCTTTCGCTGCTTCTTTACATCGCAGTCGCAGTGCCTTATAAATTATGATTTTAATACATTAATTATTCTCGAGTCTTTTCGAAACATCCCAAGCCGAGAGGTCAGTTTCGGCATTCCCCTGTGTCGTACTGAAAATTTGCAACCGCTTTGGGTGATCCAATGGGCAGTTATCGTCCATGATAATCGACTCTAATTGATGTCGGAGCCGGCCTGAAAGTTGGATGCAACCGTGCGGTTTTCTCGACATAGGCGAGCGTCATCACTTTTAACCACGGTTTGCCGTTAACGGCCGCCGGTGCCAAAGTGCGAGTTTATGTGAGACATAATTTTAACATCCGGACCATAAGAGACATCAATGCCGACACCCTCACCTACACCTACACGCTGTATCTTCCCCCGGCCGATGTTGCGTTGGACGAGAAGAACGTCGCGTGCCTGATGAGTGGTCCCATTTGATCAGCGCGAGCAGCGATCCGCGTTCACGTGGGCAAACGAAAATTGTTGCTGGCAAAAAAAAGGGAGCACCGAACCGGGAGGGATGAGTTCGGTGGCGAATGAAATAACTTCGTTAAGCCCATAAATTCCGTCGTCAAAAAAAAAAGCGAACAATTGTACCAACGAGCTATGAAAAGGAACTTCAGTTCTTACGGACGACTTACTTTATGCCATTTTATGTGCGCCTGGTATGTGGAGAGAGCAGCATGCTCTTTGCGCCCTCACCCGATTAGCAGAGAGCGTTCTACACGCACGTTTCAAGCGGCCACATTTCGTGACCGAGTGGAATTAGAGTAATGGCTCAATACATATATACGAGAGGCACATCCGAACGAACACAACAGCTCCAAACGTACGGGTATATTGATTAGAAAAGAATAGAAGAGCCTCTTCCAACATTAATGACCGAAAACATGAACGCTCTCCCCCCGTTCCAGCCACCAAAAAGCTCGGAACTAAAACACAGAAAAACCATATAATGGGAAGGTCATACACGCTTACCGGCGCAGCACCATTCAGCTCATCACTACATCAGCGGTGAACGAAAGAAAAGACGCTAGCGAAAAAAAGGACATCATAACTGTGCTCGACATGTTGCACACCGCTGATCCCTTTCTGCGAAGACTGAACACGTCTAACAAGGAGTAAATGGGGACCACAAAGCTGGCGTAGCTTACCTTGGGAACAACATCCTGATGAGTTTCCTTCATCTTGTACCTACATGCGCCTCCTCGCACAGCCAAAGCCATCTCACCCATTCATCACTCTTCTACCTTTAATTTGCTTTCATGCAAGGCTGGTACAAGCTCCGGATGAAGAACAAGGCCACCACCCTTGGTGTGTGCAAAATGTTTTAAGCGTTCCCGCACACCAAATGTAACGAGCCCCGGCACTGTGCGGGACGACACTTGATACCGTCCGTCGGGCATCAAGCCGGTGCTCAACGGGCACGGGGCAGAGATTTATGTTCATCGCGGTGTGATTTGCTCACTTACTACCAACCCGGTAGTGTCGGAACAGAGAACATATCCTTTCAACCCCGTGTGTCTCTGTCCGTAGGCCGCCGGGATGATGCCGGGATTGACTGAGGGCCCTGAATACTCCGGAGATTACCCACAGTCACCACTTCGTTGCTTACGCGGAACGGCTAGACTTCCACGTGTGCGCATCATCAATCTAGTCTGTGGGGGTCTACGACGCGCTACTCCAGCACTTTTAGCACTAGCAATAAAAACAGTGCGGTATTCAACCACTCACTACAGCGATACAAGCCCATACAGGCAACGATGTCGTTGCTCGCGTCAGTGCTGATGGGTGACAGAAATTGTTCACTTCCCTTTCGGGCGCACATTCGGTACACACAAAAAAAGCTTTTCTCAGGAGAAGAAAAAGACTCCCTTTTTTCTGCGTCCTGACAAACCATACCCAAAACGGTGGACGACTCTAGGGGGAGAAAAAAAAAACCTTACAGCCATTTTGTTCGCTCATCAAACGGCCTAGTGCCTTTCGTCTTCTGCTACCACTCAACACACATCAAGCTATGATGTGCAAAGAGGGACACACAAGAGACCTAACGATACATCCACGACAGTGGTAAAGGATCTCCGAGATGAAAATATACTCCTGCCTGCCCCCGTAGAAAGGACAACACGGAAGTAGCAAGTAAAGGGAGGTGTTAATAAAACAGAAGGAAGGAAATGTGAAACACATAATTGCCTGCCATCGTTACGCTAGTTAGTGTTTGCTCATACACAAAATAACAGTGAAATAAAATTTTCAAATGCGCCTAAATTTATGCAAATTGCGATACAAAAAGAGCTCTATTAACTCGCCTATAAAACCCCGTTTTTTCGTGTCTTGGTGCGGGACGGGTACTCAGCATAATTATACGGCAAATAGATCCCTTTCCTATCAATTGAAATTGAAAAGCCCACTTTAAGCACATTAACCAAATTATTCCTCACGCTGTAATCTGATGAAAATAAATCACCGGGTAATACACTCACTGATTCATGCACTCCAACGCCATGAAAGCTGTATCACATTTCAATAGGTTTCAATGCTGAATAAAATCGTCAAAAAAGGACAAAAAAAAGCAGCATACGCTACCAGCTTCATTTATTTTTATTTGCGAAGCGATATCGATTGGATTGACTCGTTTCATTGCTGCCGATCCAAGAACAGAAGACGCGAAAAATATAATCACGATATAATGCTTGCTTGCAACTAACATCAAACACGTACCATCCCCGGGATACTATCCTGTCTGAGTTAATCGCACTGTAAAAGTTGGAAGGAAGGAACGAAAACCCACCGCGCTACTCAACTTTCCTCGGACCACTCGGTCACAGTTAATCAGCGATCGTATGCCCATCAAGCGAAGCCCTTTCTCTCGCGGTCCCACCACAAGCTGGCAACCTTTTACCGCGGCAAACCCATTTGTCCGCGCAAACAAAACTCGGCAAAGCACGCATCCTGGTGGCAGTTCTCAATGTACCACAAACTACCTTTCGCCTTTCTCGATTAGACACTGCTGATAAAGTAAGTTTTGTAAAAAGAAAAAAAAGGGAATCCAAACGAAACGCGAACGGTTATGGAAATGCGAAGAAAACTTTTCACTTTTCCACCGAATCTATCTCGATTTAAGTTTCGCACATTTATTCCTCGTTTTGCAGCATCCGGCGCTGCTACGGTCAGTTCTGACGGAAAAGCTGGTAATTTTCCCACCCAATATAGCGCGGGAGGGGAGGGTCCACAGCGATGCGCTCGACTGAGCCTCGAATGGAAATCAGCCAGCAGGGAAAGGAGCGAGCTTGCTGGGGTGTGGCTCAAGAAAAGCGATCCCGTCAGCGGTTCGCGTAATTTGCTTGCCTTCATTTTTGCAGCAAATAGCTGCGGGGCTCCGAGTCCTTCAGCAATGCTCAATTATGTCGGTTTGAGTGGGAAGAAATTTAACAACAACGATGAGCAATCATTGGGTGTAATGTCTGACAAACTAAGGACTTCTTCTGGGCTATCTCGGCGGAAGAGGTTTATTCTTTTTTTTGTAAGATTTTCCTTAAATTTCTTATGCCTCGAAATAAGAAATAACGTTTATGAAGTCTGTGGAACAATTCAGTTATGTAAACGTAGCATGGTAGCGAACATGTTTGTGGTAAGAAAAAAAGGAATTGCTCACGATATGTCAAACATGTTCGACAACATAACAGAATCCGAAAAATAATCGATCAAAAAAGCCTTTCGTCAATCCAAATTTGCATACTTTTTTTGCACAAAATTTCACGAAGGCGTAAAAATTTACTCGGAACAGCTTCTGGACATGGCTGGAGCCAAACGACGATGGCAAAAAAGTGATGTTTTGCATCTAGAATCCTTAAACGATCTTTTTCGTGTAAAGAGATAAACATTAAATACTTCTTTGAGTTTATAAAAAGGTGGAAACTTTACGCAGTGGTGATCAATACCGTCCATTAAAAGTGGGACTTACAGAAAATAGATATTTTGTGACATAAACATAATGGGAATTTCTCTAGGATCAGGTAATTTCCAAAAGTTCGCTATCAATTTCCTAACGACAGGCATTTTCTCTCTCTCTCTCTCTCTCTCTCTCTCTCTCTCTCTCTCTCTCTCTCTCTCTCTTCTTGACGTAACGACCTACTAGATCATTCATACCTGTAATTTCTGGCTTACTAAACTTATTTTTACCACGTAAACGCATAGTTAGTCCTTGCTACAGGGGATTGGTCCAGATGGGAATTTAGTCCAGCAAAGGAAGGTATCAATCCCCTAGAGTTACAACACTTTGAACTTAAAAAAAAATCAATCTGTTTTTCAATTAAAACCGTTTCATTACTCAGCAAATAAGTTTTAACGGACTAAAAATAGCTCGTTTGGACTGTAAGTTATTTAAACTACAGATGCAGCACTTTCTTAATTGCATAAACACACACACACATACACACACAAAACTACCGACTTCCTTCGCATACACCTCGGCACATGATCGTTGCAATTTGTGAACGATTCACCAGAAAATACCTACAAGAAATGCTACTCCAGTTGCATACCACCCTGAAAGTGCGCTCAAAAATCTTTCCCACCCAAGCATCATCCTTTATGATAAATACACAAGAAAAAAGTACTTGTGCAGCATCATTTTCCAACATTCCACTGGCAGGGCGGGCAGTTGTGAGAGCGCACATTTTGTGCCGACCGATGAAGGCAAACATTTTCCATCGGTCTGTCTGGTGCGCTGCTCGAAGGGTGCTATTTTCATGCGGAATGTTTGTACGCGCTGCGCAAAAACGCATTTCACCAAAGTCCGGACCGGTGGGGGAGAAAAAAGGATGCGGACGATGCCGGGGAGCATAAGCCCGAAGCATGAGCAGCAGCTCATACATTTCACTTGTCCAGTGTCACGGTTCCGTAGCGAGGCACGTTTTAAACCCGCCGCCATAGCTACTAAACACCATCCATTGCACCGTCGTAAAAGAAATCTGCCAACTAACATGTACAGGAAGCTAACGAAATTAGAACTAGCGTACAAGAGACGGTGCCTCGCAGTTGTCAGGAAATGTTGTCCTAGTTTTCAGCATTTGAGTCGCGCGAGTCGGGCAAACTACGCGCAAGTATCAGCACTTCGGAATGTTGATGATACGAAGAAGCGTCAGCCTTATTTATCAGCCAAACAAACATCCATCGCACCTCCCGAAACCTTCCGTTTCCAAAAAATTCAAACAAACCCCGGCGGCCCGAAAAAACAAAAATGCTTCGCTTCCAGCGATTGTCTCAGCTGCGTTTGCTTCGGGTCGGGAAGATATCCGTTGGCGACGGAATGCGGTCTCATAAAGTTTTAATTACCGACCGAGAGGCTTTCCATTTGTGGGCGCCGTGTATCTGAGACTGTGCGGATGCTGCGAGCACAGCGTTGAAGTTGAAATCATCCAAATTGTAAGCTACTTAGGCAGGTACAATTGGCACACGCCTGAAGTTCGCGCCATAAATACCGCAGCGCAAACCACGCAGCCGAGCCGCATCCCGAAGATCCACACGCGCGCGTATTTACGAAGATGGCCAAAATTTCTTCTTTGCCTTGGGGTAAGAAAAACAATAAACTGTACTATTTGTTTACATCGCTATTTCTCTGTTCTTTGCGCCTTCGACAACCTTGTTTGATCTACTGCACGAAGCTGTGTGTAAACATTCAACATACGCTACGTTTTTATGCTTGCGCCCCTGAAAAATTTGCGTTTCCGTACAAACTTTTCGACACAAATAAACATTTTTTTATCGTAACATGTTCCGTTTTTGTGGGGAAATTAAATGCAAAGTTTGGGTTTGCAAATACTGTTAGATCTTAGAGTTAAATGACAAATTTGTTAAACGAGTTATCAGGTTTTTAATAAAAAATTGAATACTTTTCGCCGGAACTATTTCAATTTCATTTCGCTGAATATCGTTTGCAGTCTTTTAACACCTTTCGGTTGCAATTGCGAACGGCGGCATGCCACACCCACCTCGACTAATTGATTTCATTCACCTTTTTGCGCCACACCGATACGCGAATTACACAGTCGCAGCACCGCAGCACGCATTATGTTCTTTTCTCTTTCTGAACAGAAACGAAAAACAAAATGGAAACCGGCATAGAAAGCGAAATCTCGTTCAGATATATTTGGGTATGCGTACGATCAATTCATTACGCACGAGTGAAGATTTTTGTGCTTTTTTTAACTGGTTTTTATGGTATGCTAAACATTACGGGGAGGCGGCTCACGGTGAAAGTGAAAATGCAGTTACCAGTGTTACCATGGCAGCAATGCAATTTTTACGCAAATTACTTCGACGCACAATCAATAAAATGGAAAACTGATACCTTTTATTTTTATTTCATAAATTTTTCCACCCTTTTTTGCATGATTGTCAACTTGGCCCTGTCTTGGTTATGTCTGCCGTATGTTGGATTATTTGTATTTCACTTTTCCGCCTCATTGGACCCCACAAGACAGTGTTTTAACGTAGTAAGACAGCACAAAGTTTCACTTGGATTCGATTTTAGTGAGATAAAATCTATTCCTGAGTTCGTTAGCCGCATATGATGTATAGTGTTTGACCACAGAAATTAAGTTTGTTGAGTGCGAGTTTAGGCAAACAAACGGGAGGAAATCAACCTCGCATTTCAGAAATTTGACGCTTTTCAAAAGATTCTAAAGCCAACAATAAGCACCTAGTTGTGAATGACTGTTTGGCTATCTAAATATACTACTTGGACAAACTCAGTACGCTTTATCCACCAGTCGGTGTAGGAGCACCAAACAATCAATCCGTACTCTAAAAAAGATCTTACCAGACAGTCATGGAGAGCTTTAATATACTAAGGATCACGAAACTCCATTGTCATCTTAAAAATTAAACCTCAAATCCTATAGACTCTGCTTATGATCTCTATAATGTGTTTAATGTGTGTTTAAAGTCATCTTATTATCTAGTAAGATACCAAGATTGCGAACAGAGTTTGTACGGCTAACCGATTGTCCATTAATATAATAAACTCTAAAACCATAATAAATGAGGTTGTCGTAGAACATTTCCCAACACTAATCGCTAGAGAATTACGATGACAGCAGTAAGGGAACTCATTTAAAATACCTCTCAATTCGTCATGGACCGAAGTTTTAGAGTTATTTCGAGCTCTCCTGTCTCCTTAACGATGTAGTAACCACTTAAAAACTCAGTTTCACCTTCAAGCAACAATGTTCTGCGATAAACTTACTTACTTATTTATTAAGCACAATAACCGCTTCGTCAGTTCGTCTTTATGAGCTAGGTCGTCCGGTGTCGTTCTCATAACGTGACCAGGTTAATGGAGCCTGGAGCGAGTTTAATTGGCTATACGGCAGTAAGTTCGCCGTAAGTTCTCAGTAAGATAGAGCTTTTAATTAAAGCGGCTCCACTTAAAGTTCTTCAACACATACGGGGTCAAACATCATTCTGAGCTGAACGCGGCTAAGAGAGTTTTGTCAATTTTAAACAAAGTTCATGACTCAGAGGCGTATATCAGTACTGGATCACCTATTTGTTAGCAGTGCCGCTGGTGATGCCACCATCAACTTAGTTTTTGGCGCGATTGCCGCCAACCCGAGGTTTTTTTTTCGTCGATAAACTAAAGCAACCAACTTGCCCAACAACCTAAATAAAACAGCAAAATCAACGCTGGAATTTCTTACAATGTACCGAATTCTTAGCACGAATTTCGATCCCATTCCCCGGACCACACACACTACTTACATCGGAGTGATTATTTTTCATTACCGAATGTTTAGCAGCATTCTCTCAGCACTATGTCCAACATCATCCTCGGCCACACACACACACATACACTTTGCAAACATTTTACGTGAGATTTCGAAGCATTTGTCGAGGCAATCCGGGGCGAAAAATAAGATCCGGAAAAGCTTGTAAAATCCGTACCAACAAAACACCATACCCGTCCGTCGTTGCCGTGTGGCACATCCTTCATCAGGGCGTACAAAATAAAAATCCAACTGTGAACACGCACGTGGTGCACCGTCGTCGTCGTCCCGTCGCTTCATGGCCAACAAACGAGCCCGGGAGAAAGATTTTATCCACGGTTGTTTTTCTTTTCGTGTTTTGCCGTGTGTACATAACATAGGGGCTTGTACATAGCCCCAAGGGATGATGGATTTCGTACGCACAACGGAAGCTACGGTATAGCACAAAGCCGCGTACAAATAGACAGGCTTCTCTACCGGCATCTGGTGACTAACTAAGCCTAATAAATACCCGCAAACCCCAAGAAGATGCTGCCCGTACAAGCAGGCCCCATGTATGGGATGGAGAGATCGACACTTTCGGCGGGAGCTTTTCGGGTCGCTCTAAAGACACGGAGGCCTCTTGCTCGGAAAGCCCTACTGCGTACGTGATATGCATCGTAACGAATTGTTGCCTATTGGACGGGTTGGAGTTGGCGAGTTCGAGTTCGGAAGACCCCCAGTTGGATGTCATCCACTTAAAGGCCGTTATGCTGCAGAAATATTTTCACTCCAACCGGGAAAACTTCTGGCTGGCGATGTAAAAGAATATTTTGCCTTTTGACCGCACTCACCGGATGGTTGCTATCCTCTAGATATTTTGCGGACACTTTGGAATGTTTTTTTTTGTTTTGTATCGATTTTTCCTCCGTTCGTCCGGCATGAATTATGGCTGCTCAGCTGCGTTGCAAAGTTGGAACCTTTTTACCAAATCTTTGAAAAGTCCGCTCCCCGGCAGGTAAGCGGACGAAACGCACCCGTCTGCCGGAATCAATTTAACTTCGAGATCGAATTATGGTTCAATCCCTTCCGGATACCTTCGGTCCAGCTGACTTTGTCGCTATGGTGGTTGTTATATGATTTTTTTTCCCAATTCCAACCTTCCATCCACTGCTCCATCCTAGGCCAACGGCTAGGCACTTCCGGCAGAACAGGTTGTCCCTACTGTTCCGGTGTATAAAATATGCAGTACACAAATTGCGCTACCGGCCCGTTTCCACCTGGGCAAAAATGCTATCCTACTGTGATCAGGCTTTCCACTTAAGCGTATGTAAGCGGGACCCGCGCACAGTGGTAAAAGGGGAGTTTGCTCTCCGCAGGGGATGGAAAATAAAAGTTAAGTGATTTAGCCACCGGACCTGGAGTCCGGAGGGGGATAAAAACTGAAACCATCGATCCAACGAACCAACGAACAAACAGCTGCTGGAAACCGTAGTGCGTAAGCGTGTACTTTATTATACCCGGGTTAGATAATGTTTGTTTCCAGCAGCATTTTATCACGGCAAGAACAGGGAAAAACAACACACCGACGATGCCTCGCAAAACCGGCAAATAACAATGAACCGGAAGATCTTTGATGTTGGTCTTGGCTTATGAATTTATAAAAACTTATTCGTTTGATATCGTTTCATTCCAGTTTTGCCCCAGAAAGCTGTATGGAGCTACGGATAATTGGAAGCAAGAATAGTTGGCAAACAAATATTAAACATACTTGTTTTATTGACCGTTTATGTTGAATTTTCAAAAAAAAAAGCACGCTTAACATTTTTTAAGAATTTAAACGAATGATTTCATTTAAAAAATATGTAAAACAAGCAACGGTAAGTCGGTAATTTCCACATCAAAGCAGAAGTACCAATACGCATGCTACCAAATTCCCTTTATCTTGCTTTCTTTTTTGCCTTCTATCCAATCAAGACATTAGATTTTGATCAACCATTTCATAAATGTCATTGAAAGTAATTGCATTAGGCGGCGAAGGGACCCCCCCACTCACACACACACACACACGTACGCTGAATACGCGCACACATCAAAGAACCACACAACATTTACATGGTACGTTTTTGGCCGTTTCATCTTTTGAATCTGCTCTGTTTTTTTGTGAGAACGTCTGTGGAATAACCTTTTCCATAAAGCATAACCTAAACGTAAGCTTGCAGCGGGGAGGGGGGAAAACCGATTTGCCGTAATGTACGGATCAGAAAAGTTTAGAAAGAACGACATTTTAATAGCATGCGCAACAGCAAAGGAACCAATGCCCGGACGAATCTACCTACAGCTACCAAATATCACTCGGTACTCCCGTGTGCCAAAGGTCCTTGGAATAATAAAAAATAATGTACACACCATCGGTGGGCAAGAAGAGGGGGAAGGAGAGCGATTGCGATAAAAAATTCAACCATTGTTAAGCCACGGTTTAGAAGCACAGCATCACAATTCGGAATCGTCCCAACACACTGGTCGGGCGAAAGTCAATCGATCTACGCAAGTATATGTGAGGAGAACGCATAGCGTATCAATCAAATCAAGCATCAAGCAAAGTAAAATACGAAATCAATTGTGTGATTCACCGAGCGCGTTACGCATGAAATACGAGTTTGCTCTTATTTTGCTCCGTTACTGAAGTCCAGAAGGCATCCAGCAGTGATGTTTCTATGGGTGTAAGAAAGACTTACTAGTGCATGTCCACCTTTTCTATCGAAGGTATTTTTTTTATCGCGTATTAGAATGTTCAAGTTATTGCTATGCGGTTATTGTAACGGTTTGAATGAGATTGGATACCATTGCGGTAGTGTGAAGCAGATCAGCATCACTAACACTATCTGTTCGACTTCAAGTTAAGGTATCTAGACCTCGATAAAATCCAGAGATATTGAGCAAGTTTTATTGCTGCGATGATAAGAATCTGTGAACCAGACTCTTTTAGTCTACAGAAAATTAAAAATATTTATTTTATGACATCAATATCAAAGTTGGAGCAGCTTTGTCCCCGAAACATAGCCACTGGCCACTAAAGTGCTGTTCATTTAGAATTCGGTCAGACAATTTAATGCATAGTAGCTCCACCATTGGTGCTATATGGAACTTTTAGACATTTATGTGTAGGTATTGGAGCACTCATTCAAGTAGTGCAATAGTTTTTGCAAGTCCGTGCAAATTTAAAGATGTGGTTGACCATGGAACTAGAACGTCGTAAATTAATTGTGCACACCCACTTAGAAAATCTAACTTGGTCCAGGAGAAAAATTGCCAAATTTCCTGAAATTCGCCGCTCCTACAGTTGGATGTGTATTAGAACGGTTTCGGGAGTGTCAAAGTACTACTAGAAAGCTCCAACAAATTCGTCGATCAGGAACAGTGGATCGTAAGCTGAACGGGAAGGTGTTGAAGGCGCTGAAAGCTTACCCTTGATTTTCCGATGGGGATGTTGCAAAAAAATCGGTGCCAGCATAAGTACCGTCGAAAGAATCCGGTTAAGAGCAGGCTACCGCTCTTTTCATGCATCAAACAACCCAACAGAACACTGAAGCAAAATTTAATCGCAAGAACACGCTCTCAAAAATTGTACGACCAGGATTGACGAGGTACACGGGATGCATTCTCATGGATGACGAAACGTACATGAAAATGGATTCCAGACAGGTTCCTGGCCAAAAAATTTATGTTGCCACAGCTCGAGGTGATGTCCGCGATAAATATAAGTTCGATTTTGCCGACAAATTTGCCCACAAATTGATGATATGGCAAGCCATTTGCAGCTGTTGCCTCAAGATACGGGTTTTCATAACCAATAAATCTATGAACTCAACAGTTTACAAAGAGCAGTGTCTGGAACAGTGTGTTTTGCCTTTCATCAAAGCTCACAAAGGCCCAATAAAGTTCTGGCCAGATTTGGCATGCTGTCACTACAGTCGGGATGTAGTACAATGGTACACCAATAACAACGTGGATGTCATCGGCAATCATTTGAACCCACCAAACTGTCGAGAATTCCGGCCGATAAAACAATATTGCGCGATAATGAAAAGAAAATTGAAAAAGACATGCAAAACCACCAAAACAGCCTCACAACTGGCATATTATTGGAAAAAAATAGCTGCTAAAGTTGCTAAATCGGTTGTGCGGCAGCTGATGGGAAGCATCAAAAGAAAAGTCCGTGTTTTCATCCGTTCATCAAAATTATAATTTTTTGCTTATTTTAGTAAAAAAGCAAATAAAAAAACCTTTCATTTCATGTGAAAATTATACTTTTATGTTAAAAAATGGTCCATTTACAGCTTGTGATGAGTGACCGAATTCTAAATGAACAGCACTTTAGACCATAGGTCAAATAGAAGGTTCTTATTGTTTCGAAAATTGGGAATCAGACATCGGATGAATATAGGCACAAGTTGGGCCCTTTTTTTAAATTCTAATACTTGATGAAGTTGTCCTCTTCTAGAATTATAAATAAATTTTCAGTCACAATTCTTCCTTATATCACTCAATCACTCATTTTCCTCCCAAATAAAATAAAAACCACATAAATATCAATTTTCCACATCTTACACAAAACTTTCTAAATCATTTGAAATCCGTTTGATACCATCTTGATGGATAAGTCACGGCGTCTGTACACCAAAAACCAAACCGGATGATAAATGGCTCCGAAAACGTCGCCACTGCCTGCTGCCGTATCGCTTTGTGGAGTTGGATGGTTAACCCAAATCTTAGCCTGTGCGGATCCCATATCAATCACTGCAGAGCAATCAGCAATCAGGGCCGCCCGTAGAGTGTTAACTCTTTCATGTCAAAAGATACCATCGAAAATGGTGCATTACAGGGAACCAGTACAGCAGGCATTAGCATAAACAACGAAGACGAACGCGCGCAAAATCAAATTTGACTCTAAATCACTTCACAAAAAGGCAGACTGGTGGTGTGTGTGTGGTTCGGTGTTTCGCGCGCTCTGTCAACTGCTGCTGGGGCGTGTGCACACGCGCTCCCTAGAGCTGCGATGTGATGTAAAACGTTCCGTGACCAGGGCATCGGGCACGGACACGGTGTGGGAAAACTTCGGCGCACTTCGGCTGGCGGGCGCAAATTAATCTACAAATAAAAGGCTGCCCCTAAAAGCACCGGACAGCGGGTCGGTGCGCTTCCGGCGGAAACGACCAAATGGGGCACAAAATTGGACAAAACACCGCACCGGTTGCCCGGTACTCAACCGGCACCCCCGCCGAGGGTAAATGAGCATGTGACAAGGATTTTAGGGCACAATTCCGGACACACACAAAACCGATGCCGATGGGTAAAGTTACACGATTTTATCCAGATGCTACGAACACGCGAAACAAAACGCCCGCCCTGTGGTTTTTATGCGTTTCCCATCGAAACAGCAAACCGCAGCACGCTTCGGTGGGGACGACACTGTGCTGTTTTATTTCTGACACGGGTTGACATTGGCCGTGAACGGCCAAACAGCCGAACAGCAGAACGCATCACGGCCACGGTCGCATTTAATACACAAACGAGCGCTGGCAAACAATCGCAACGATTAGATGCAAACAATCTGGCAAATCTTTCTGCACGGGATTCGCTTCGAGTAAGCGCTTTATTGTGCGTTGAGCAAGAATTAGTTCCTCTTTCTTTCGTTTTAGATCAACTACAGAAATTGTGAATGCGAAAAAGAAGCAATAAAAAAAAACACACACAAACTACTCCTAAAACATAAATATAACCTTCCGCCGGTGGAGTGAATCCGAAAGATCGTAAGATTATGAATTCGTGATCCCAAAACGCAGCACGACGATACCGGACGGTAATAAAACCGGAAACCGACAGCATGGCGGGCGCACACACACACGGCACCTTGCCCACCAAAATAAAACACATCTATCATGGATCGGCGGCTCCCTATTTCTAGATGGAACCACGACCACGCTGTGTCGCACCACGCACCACCAATCTGTGTGTGTTTTGCAAAACCGTGCCAACATGTGCGCGCGGCAAGAAACCGAAGGCCGATTGGCATGTTGCTATTTCTTCTCGTCGGTCGGGGTGTTACTGTTTTTTTACGATGAAATATATGCTGTACCATACAGCGCGCGTCGCCTGACGACGATGGTGCGGTGAATGAAGTGAAAGTTTAGTTCTAAAAATATTTACTAAACCCGCTACCAGCGTCCAAACGTTTTCGAACGTCATCCACACGGTCCCCGAGCTGAGATGGATGGAAATGTGTGGCGCCTTGGCCCCATCCGAAGGGCGGGTACGGCCAAATCTGAGTGAAAGAATCAATTTGGAGCGTAGTTCTTTTTTTTTTGCGCTGGTTATGAGAAGAAGAAAAACTGCACATCGTTAACAACACACACCCTCACTCCATCCCATCGGTGTTTGAGTACATGGTTTGAGAAATTCGCAATTTGTTTTTTGTGGTGTGATATTTTTTTTAAGTACTGTTTTCTATTCCTTGGCACTTGGGTCGGTTACATTTCTCGGGTAAAAGTACTGGCTCGTGGTAAAAATAATAATTTCAAACACATTTTGGTGATGGATTTTGTACGCGGCGCTTGCAATGCAATGCGTGAGAATATTCTATTGCTGCTCATAAAATCAATGAGTTCATGCCACTCGCAACGGAGATCGTTAAATGCAGCATTTTTTTTAGATTTAAAAACAACGCAAGCGACTATGAAAACAATCGCAAAATATCAAGCAGATTAGATTCCAAATATCAGGCATAATACGATCGCAGCAGATGATAGCACAATTGTGGCACATGATAGCATAATTGTGGCACATGATAGCACAATTGTGGCACATGATAGCAGAACTTAATTAAGGAACTTCAGAACTTCATTCAAATCAGAGAATCATTTTTAATATATAAAAACAGTAGAATGTCGATCTTTCGATGCCTGGTTAACAGAGGCTAAAAAATTACAGCTAATAGAATAGTTTTGACTGCTATGACTTATATGACTTAATTTTCTATGAAGAGTTTATCAAGTTAAACTTGCTGGAAAATGTGTCATATTGTTAATAAACAATAGCTTCCAATATTAAAAACTAAAGCTTTTAGTGTTGACCTGTCTTCTTCATCTTCAGGTATTGCACGAATAAAGCGGAATGACTTGTTATCCGTGGAAATCGATTAACCGGCATGCCGCTGGGCCGCCGTGACCCCGGCTTATCCCGGCTAATGTTTATTTTAAAACGACTAAACCAGCCTGAAATATTATTACTATTTATTAACAATAGTTTCAATCAAATAATATTACAATGATAATACAATGGATAAAAGTTACCGATAATCTATGGAATTAAAACAATAGATCAACACATCAACACAACATGAAAACCCAATGATGTGAAATGATCTATTCCCGCCACAATTATCCATTCCGGACGCGAACCCAATTAGGAAAGTGGAATGGAATGGAAAAGCATCTTGGAATTTTCCCCGCGGCAATTACAACTAAAACTTCCTTTGCAAATGGACGCGCAATGGTCAAATTTAATCAAGAAATCGCGTCACCAATACAGCCAACACACGGCGGCACCGGCTGGCCGGCTGACCCTGATTTTGGCAGCTGTTGATGACGGCACATGCGGGTTGATACTGCACCCTAATTAACGAGCATGCCTCCAAAATAGTGCCGTTTTTTTTCGCTCTCTCTGTTAAACCACGAATGCAAAGAGAAAAGCTATTATTATACAACTAGTTTGTATTTGGGAAGACAATCATCTCCCATTTCTGCAGCACAATGCGTTTACCACCGCTGAAGTAAGTTTTTCAAGTTCAAGTCGCTTTTTCGCGTGTATACAATCGCACACCACCACCACCACACCACCACTGGGGGGGCAAGCGCACTGGTGCCAATTGGGCACTAAGATAAGCCCGAACGGTGCCAGTGTCACGGTAAACAGTTAAAAAATTTCGCCAATTTTCTGGAAAGCCTTTACTGGAAATTCCTTTCAAGCTAAACTTTTTTCTTCCGTTAGCCGTTGTTGTTGCTGTTGTTGCAGCTACATTACCGTCAACTCGACCTTCCGCAGCGGGAAAGATGCCATCAGAGAAAACATAATGGTTCCTTCTCGCCACCGCGCGGCGCCAGGTTTTGTTCGTAACGAGGGTAAAAACCCCGTAAGCATCGTGCAGAAAGTACCTTCATTAGCTATTTTCAACGATGACCCATTAGCAACGAGAAAAAAAACCTCAAAAGGGCACACTCGGGAGCATTTTGGAACGACACACACACACGTCCTCAACCTCCAACATCATATCTCAATAGCCGAAAAAAAAATCTCCTCCCCAAGTACACGGGTACAGGGGAGAAGAGTAATTTAGTAACCGAGTCACCAGCACCGAGCCACGTGCAGCAACAAGTGTTAATTAGAGGTGTGATGTTGTAATTTATAAACCCGTCAACCGGGTCTGTGCGTTCACCAGGGAAAGGAAAGCGAGAATGACGACAACATTTCAGCCGTTGATGTGGGTACTAGAGCAAGAAGGAAAGGAACAAAAAGCACCACCACAGCCGCACCTCCACCCCATCGGTCGGATTGACATTCGAACGGAGCTCGTGTAACGTTACACCCACCGTTTCCGGTAAAGTATTTCCTTCGTTACAACCCCCGGTTCCCGAACAGTTGTAATGAGGTTTTCCCGCGCACTGGCAGAAAGAAAAAAAACTCTTCAAATTTCATGCTGGCCATTCAGTGACATGTGATATAGTTTAAGGGAGTGATTATCACTATTGTTTGGCGTACCTTACATAACTTTGAATTCGTGGACATTTGAGAGGAAAAACTGGGGTACTTGGGCGATTTTTTCTAGTGCCCTTGTGTAGTTTGAGATGCTTTGAAGATACCTTAAAACTCTACTTTCAATTGATTATATTTTGAAAAGTGTTTTACTACAGAAAAACGTTGGTTGCACACAATGTGGAGAACAATTTATCAGGGATACACTTGATGACACATTTGTATGAGTATTTATAGCACTTGAAAACTTTATATCCTTAGTAATATGGAGTCTGGCAATAGAATACTGCTATGAATAATTTGTTCATTTCAGAGTTTATTTTAAAGTTCGCAGTTCAATGTTCCATGTTGAATGAAGAACATTTATTTTCTTGTCTAGACAAATTTTCCTCAAGATGGCAAATAGACAAAGATACTAAAACAACACTACTCGGCGAGTGTCTTTGTCTTTGATACTAGCGCCATAATGGATGGAGATATAGAACCCTTAATTCTCCTCTTTTAGAACACCTGCGTAAATATAACGTTCTCCCGAGGTTATAAACGACTTGCCGTCAACTGTGCTATATATTTTCGTACTAAATGGCCAACCAGAGCGAGACGTACTAATGGGAACGCTTAATTATTGTGGTTTATCTTGCAGCATGTGAACGGTCCAATTCTCCAGACACATGTACACTTCATCTGCCAACCAGCTGATTGAAGAGCATGCAACGCATCGGAAACTCATAAATCACTAATACACTAGCCGGTAGTGTTCGGCACACACTGATGAATTGATCTGTCACTAGGAAAGTTCTTCTTTCGGTAGCTCACTAAAATATGTGCGTGACCCACTGTTTTTTTCTGCTGAAGGTCGTCACCAGAACCTGTTCATCGTCCCAATGCTAGTAAAACTTTTCCAGTTATTTATAAAGCATAAAGCATTGTTTCAAAGCCAAAAACAAACCAAAACAAAACTAAATGAGGTTTCGCATAGAAAAAAAAAATCCATGACGTCCGAGAGAAGCTGTTGCACAAAATCATGCTGATGCATTATCGTCCAACAACCGTTCCATCCATCATCGTCACCATAGATGTCTTAGCATTCCGTGTGAGCGCCATTATCGTTGCACAACGGCACACCATCCGGTACCGTGGCGCATTCTGCTGTTTTGCTCGAACCCCACAACCACCAGCGCCGGTTTGTGCAATTATCAACCGACAGAATAGAAACAGAAAAGAATAAAAAGTAGGTGAAGCACAGACAAAAAAAACGCGAACAAAACCACCAAAAAGCTGGGAAACCATCAACCAACACATTGTGGGACGAGTCCCGTAGTTGCAACACAGCGTTAACCCAGGCCAGGGAATGCACGCGTCGTCGTTGGCGATGACCCAACACGAAACGAAGCACACTGTGGTCGACCGGAAGGCGTCGTCGGATGTGAGCGATGAGAAAACTGACAGGCCCACCACTGCCGGACCGACCGGATGGAGCCACCTCAAAACAGAAGCGCGTTAATGCAAAGTACAAAATGTTTTCTACTCTTAATATTAATCATTGTTCGATTCCAGCTTTGTTCAAACATTTGTACTGTAATTAGTTTGTTTTTTAAATTGCCTGTTGAAGGATGTACTTATAATTAATGCAATTTTTATTAAATGATTCAACAAACACCAATACTACATCTTCTTGATTATACTTATTAATCTTCAAATCAGACAATATTACTGGTCCTAACTTATTATTGAACAATAGTGCATGATATTTGTCCAAAAGTTTTATTTTACACAAAATTAAGCACCCAGTTCACGGCTCACAACATTCACAAACAACTAATTTAAACTTTATCTGCTTAATGTTTTATTTTTTGCATTAATTTTGACAATCCTGTCCAGCTATAAAGCATCCTCTATCTACCGATATACGTAAACAATTTGTCTAAGTGCAGGAACATGGTGTTTTGCCTACTGTCCCATACAATATCGCACACGGTTGACTCGGCTTCCTATCAATCCTGTTCTCGGCCGTGTTAGCCCGAAACCCCGTAATCTAAAACTTCCAGCGAAATTGGTCTCGAAATGAGAAATTGGCGCCACCAAAAGCTATCTGAAACCATCGTATACGCCCACACGCACACGAATTCTTTCGTGGAAATGTGGCATCCCTTGGGGAGGGGTCGTACGGAACAAAAAAAAAAAACAAATAACAATTACGGAACATGGCGCCCAAAAGCGGCAAAGAGCTTTACATGCCATGCGGCAGAAATGTTTAGTCCCCATCATACCCAGACGGCCGTCGCCTTTAGCAGATATTGAACAAGCATAATCGGTGTTGCTGAATCAGCCACCGTCGTCGGTCGCGTACATCAGGGGCGCGCTTGGCAAGCGACATTTTGAGGATAAAAATGAATATTTCCTGGTGGATATTTCTTCCGACGAATGCTCTTTGTTCTAGTATATTGAGGGTAAGCATATTGCTTAGACTTTCTGCTCATCATTACCAAACAGTAGATGCAAGAAAAGCGGTTCAGAATATCATGAGATTCATGAAAGTCATTCCTGGATTTTACGATAATTTTGCTCACCGGACGGCCAAACGTAACAATGAATATATATACACAACATAACGATTGTTGTTTTGTAACATGGAAGCAAACAAGTACGAAACTAAAAGCATTCAAAAAGGGAAAACAGTTGTGCGACTGACAAAACAAAACCAAAGAACAAACTGATGACGTTTGTTAGCACAGCAAGTGACAACCGCAGTTTGACATTTTCATCCCCCCCAGGAATGGCACACTTATAAAAGTCAAGCGTCTATCGAATGCGGAATGAATTTCATGCTATCTGAAACAAAATCGTACCCTCGAGACTGAATGAAATAGAAATGAATACACATTTTCCGAAACGAGCTAAAATAAACGAAAAACCCTGGACATACAAACGTAGTATCATCCCAGTCAAATGTTGCACCCAATTGATAGACGTTCCCCACCAGTTCGCATTATTTGTCATTTTGGAGATTATTGAAATAAGTATGTCCATTTCCCCCCCTTTTCCGTAAGGGTCATTAGCAACCCTACAACGGCACCCAGATACAAATAGATACAAATTTTTGACAAGTGCTGTTAGAAACGCACGGGACAAACGGTCACAAATTGATAGTCCGCAAAACCACAGGAACGGAAACGAAATGGGTCAAACGTTTCAAAACGATCAGATCAAGTTACGCTCCAAAGTAATCATTGGATGCTCGCGACTCCTATTTCTCGGGCACTGCTTATCTCTTTCCCATTTCTCCCTTGTTCGTGGTATTGCTGTGGTGTTTTTTTTTTTGCTCTATTTACTTTCCGCCGGTTGAAACGCGACAGGCTGGATACAACAAAATACCAGATGATAAGTTAGTTTTGCCGAGAGTTTATTTCGCTTTAGTGCTAGTGTTTGCAAAAGCAAGCGTCACATTATCTAACCCAGAGACGCTATCAGTGCGCGATATGTTGCTAGAAATAGAAGTGTGTAACTGATAAGCGAACAAAATGTATGTTGCGAATGACATTCCAAACTTACCAACAACACGTTTTCGCAAGCAAAATATAGCAATCATAAGATTATGATGATTAATTTCATGATATACTCAAACGCAAACTTGAAAATGGAATAAATTATTTTAAGGGCAACTCTGATACTCATATCGTTTTTGCTCCACATCTTCGGGTCATTCGCATAGCAGATTCCGTATTGCACAGGTCTTCAATGTACACGGCGCGGGTTCAAATCGCGATATTACTGTGCCACATTTCAAGAGAGAGAGCTTTTAGCTGTCAGGTATGTTACTACTGATTGTCAACTAAAATATGTTCTTCTACGTAGATGTTACCAGTTTCCTCATAGTTACTTAGTGTTGTTTCCAAGGAATTATGTCCTGAAAGTTATCTAGACATACAGAATTAAACATTCTTCAAATGCACACATATTGTTTCATATCTTCATATCTTGTCTTTAAATTCATGAAATGTCTTTAAAATAATTGTTTTAATTTACATAAACAATCTATATCCACTATCCAATTGTGTCCTCCTTAACCTAAAAATATTTTTTCTTAATTTCAATTTCAACTATCAACGTTCCGCTCCATAAACAATCTGTTAGCTAAATGGTACTTGGCGTTAAACTCAATACCATCACCGCCGTACTAGGTTAATGAATTTGATCAATTACAATTGTTTCAAACGTTTATTTATTGTGTTTCCTTTGTAAGCTTTTAATTAAATGCAACAACATCCAGCACACACACGCGCGCGCGCTCGCACGCCTTTCTAGTTCGTCTTCCCGTTTGTGATCGTTCAAAAAGGGGGTTATTGTTTTGTGCTCTGGTGTGTGCCAATTTTATTCCAGCGGTTTTATTCGTCCACTGCTCGTACTTGCTCGCTGTGCAAACTCCACTAAACCCATGCGTAAACATGGCCACGAGACGACGCCATCTCGCCGCCAACGAGTACGACCGACGACGACGACGACGAGTTTGAAATGGAACGAAGCGCAAAACCGTTTAAAAATCGACGATTAACGAGCGTTGGTATGATGACCGTAAATCGATTTGAACTCGACGGGGCCAAAACAGCCGATTCCACCCCAGAAGGAAATATACTCAACAAATGGCAACAATGCTATATGCGCGCATGATTAAGCATTCCGTTTCCAGTGCTCGTTCCTCCCGTTGGTGGCTGTTGCGCGTTGAAGGAGGGAAATTAAGGAAAGAAAAAACACAAAACAAACCTAACTTAACCCGCGCACTCCTTAGCCCCGTAACGCGAAGTCAAACGAACGAGAGCAAAAAAGGTTTAATGGAACGGAACCGGGGAGACATTGTAATTATGTAAAAGGGGTTTGGAGAAATTTTATGACAAAACTTTGTTCACACATATCTGGTAAGTTTTTAGTTAAACTAAACAAAGAAATGTTAAAGAAAAGAAAAACGTGCTCTGAAACTCATACTAAGTATATTAGACCACTGTAATGCTAATCAAGACCTACGATTTGGATGCTGCAAACAAAAACGATGCAAACGATGTGTTGCGCGTTATACTCTCTCGGTTCGGGAGCAGAAAATGATAGGGGTTAGAGAAAATGAGCACCCCAATGTAATTGTAGCTGGGGTTGGTCCGCGAGTCCGTGGACCCGTCGTGCTGCACCCTTGAACACGCCCGCCAGGGGTCATCGATTGATCGCAAGTGTCGACAAGTGAAAGTATATCGCAACCCTGCCCTCTTCTTCTCCACTGTGTTCGCAGTAGTGCTTCATTAGCATGTCGGACATGTTTTTAACATACCCACAAGTTGTTGGTTCCTATAGTGCTGCGCTACCGTGGTGCAGTGCAGTGCACAGGAAATCGTTACATGATTTAGACTTTTCACAATACTGTAACGGAAACACTAGTAGCAAGCTCCAATAAAATCGAATGTCGTACATTCCAGCGGTATGTTTCAAGCCGTTCGATCTGGGAACGTTCATTCCGATTGTCAATTGTGTTCATTTATGTTCATTTTGACATTAAAAGATTGACAGATGTCGACAGTAAATATTCCTTGATAGAAATAAATACTTAAATAAATACTGACAGATTTTAGAGATAAAGGATAGACAGTCGCACGTGGCTTAGTTAAACCAAACGATTGTTAAAGGATTTTAAAAATGAACAACATATCAATATCTTTAAGCTACTTTTAGCAACATTTTAAATTATATTAAATGGCTCTGTATTATTTACATAAAATAAATAATAAAAAGAACATAAATGCATAAGAAACATTAAAAATTAAACATAAAACATGCTTTTTGGAAATTTTATCGCGCTTCTGTGCTATATGTTCGATTAACTTGAATTTAAAATAAAATGCTAGAAAACAACGAACGAAAACGATTGCAAAGCGTGTTGGGATACAAAGTTTCCTGCAAATATTAAAGTCCCATCCGCCAACAGGGGAAATGTTGCATGCAAAAGCACATTCAAACGAACATTGGCCCGCTGTAGACGTAAGGAACCGTGGAAGCTACCATTGGCACGACGTTCCGTTGACGTTCTACATTTTTGTTTTACTTCCCACCAGCACTCGTTATGTTAGCTGACGACGACGACGACCACGACGACGTAGCACCATTTTTAGCGCACATCTAGATGCAAATTCGGGCCAATTCGTTCGGTGGGACTTCAAACAAACTTCTAACCCGGTTCGATTCGTCCGTGCTATGGGTGCCGGGTCAGGTTTGCAAAACGTGGGCCCGGAAACTATGATATTGTCTGCCAGCCCGTCAAAGCACCCGTCAAACGCGCGTTGTGCCTCCGTTCCTTGATGTGCCATTGCCACACGATTGCGCTCAGCTGCAACACCGGGAAACGAACGAACGAACGAAACGACACGGCACAGGAAAAAGCGGTAGCGAGCAAAAAAGGAACACAGAACTTTGCAAAACCTAAACAATCACGCTCACAATCGTGGTGTTGTTATCAACCGTTGCCGCTTTTTAACGGAGCGCGCCACTGCATTGTGAAGCGCGAACTTTTTTGATGCAAATTCCCCCCCTTTTTTTCAGTGCACTTTTGCATTCTTTACGCCGTTGGAGGCAGGAAAACAATATTGATCGTTTCTGGTTTTAACTTATTTGCACTATGTTAGGAATTATTGTGCCGGGAACAACCTTTCTAGGACGACATTCTACGGAGTTGCTCACAAGTGGAGGATGGAGGATAGAGTGTTTTCAAAGTAGTACGAATTTTGTTAAAGTGTACAAGATTTAAAACGCGAGAAAACGATCCTTAAAAGCAGGAAAGAAACAAAGTCCCTTAAAAATGCAATCTGAAAGTAGTAACAAGAACTATAAAAAGCTAATGCTCAATACTAATAAAGCATTTTAATAAAGTTGACATGAGTATAAGCCATTGTGCTGTCGATGACAAACTCCTCTATCTTTTTCCGTCCTTTAAATCCCAACCATCATTCGTTTCTTCGTCTCGTTTCAAACTTCACCTGTCATACGGTCGCCTTCCGGTTTCCGGCTAATACTGAACCCTCTTCCGTACTACTTCCCTGTCCGGAAGATCAGTTTCCAAACGATGGTTGCAGGCACAAGGCGGGACGCCGAGGACACTACCCTCGATCGGAAGTGGCACCAGACGAGAAATGACGAGACACCAACAACAGGGACCGAATGGCGTCCGGTTGGACCGACCCTCCCCACCCGAATCCGACGAGAGTGTTCGTCCTTCACGTTGAACAAGCGCAAACAAAAAGCATCGTTCGGCGCCGTAAGAGAAAAGCGATGGCAACCAATCCGCTTTTACGATTTCTTCAATATTTGCAAAATTCCGAGTGGAAAAGAACGTACCGAACCGCACATTCCAGCGCGGAAACGAAAGCCTATCGACCGTGAAGTGACACGCTTTTCCGGCACGGTATCGATATCGGGCGGTGTGCAGTAGTGCCGGTTTTCGGGAAGCCCAAAAATTCCACCCACCCTTAAACACCATCCCGCTGTGCTTGGAGAGAAAAAGACAGGCGAAAAGTAGAACACCTGCTACAAAACGCCCTACAAAAACGATATCCTGCAGCAACAGCTTGGAAGTCATATTTTATCCACTTGTCACCGTCGGTGCCACGCGCGTGAAACAAGATTTACAAATTCATCATCTGCTGCGTATTTTTTTACGACTCAATAGGCAGGCAAATATAGAAAGGGAAAGTGTGGGTAACCTAGATTTTCATTGACGGAAGCAATAAAGGACAATGGCACAAACAACGAAAGTCGATGGTGTGATGTGTTCAAGCGCCCACTCAACTTTGGGCAGATCTTTAAAACATTCTTAAACGTTTTTATTCTAACAAGCAAGATTACTCGACCGTTTCTAAGGTAAACTTAACGATCTCCATCGGTCGTAGTCGTTCATTATGAACCAATAAGTTTGAAAGCAAAGCAATACACGCCCCGATGATCTCATCAATATTCATAACAATTAATCAGTGTTCCCTCAGCAACCAGTCACCCGAAAGGTAAACACAAACAGGTGACCATACCTGCGGATCGAATGGAACCACCGGAATTCCTGACAAACTCATCCGATGCATAATTGAAATGGCAGAGGCAGAAGCCTCGAGTTTCCACTATAATAAATATAAAAAATTAATCATATTAATCAACATTTGGTTTTCCGTTCCGATAAACTTCCAGGAGAAAAAGCAAAATTTCCTATAAACCATTGCCTCGCAGGCGGCTAAACACACCAATCGCATACGATTTTCCGCCACCTAACACCTAATGCCCAGACCATACCAGGAAGAAACGCCCCAAATACACACATCGACCGCAAATGCCGCTGTAACGTGTTTGATCTGTTCCTTTTCGGACGAAAAAAGGAAATTCAATTTCATCCAAATTGCGTGCGTGTGGCGCATCTGCCTCCGTAGCATGGGGACGAAAGGATGGGCCCGGGAACGAACGCAGTGCGTAGGAAGCTGCGTGCTCGGTCGGATGCGAAACATCTGCAGGGTCGGAAAATTATCGCACTATTGTGCACGGTTGGTGTAAAAGAGTCAACTCAATTTGGGCTGACGATCTGCCGGGAACAGGGAAAAGTTAAACAGTTACTACACAACGTGATTCGATCAAGATACGAATGTGTGGTTTCTTGATGGATATTGAATTTGTTTTTTTTTTGCTCAAACTACTAAATAAATGTGCTAATAGTGGGTATGTATGGGCTTTCCATCTCTTATTGATTTTCGTCTAGCATTGCTTAACTATCGAGCTGTTTATAAAACAAATGCCGAACATACAAGATATCCGGGAGTTATTTAGTTTACCATCGTTGTTTGTTTATTATTTATATATTCATTTTTCACAATCGTTGGATATCATCCTTAAGGATTGAGCCTCAAAATCTTTCAATTAACTTTCCCAAGCATCCGTGGAAGCTTTTGAAGGTGTTTCAATGGAATTTAGAAGCCGAAGAGATGGCAGATTTCATTAAAAGTCGTAGACATTGATGTTAGATCATCTGCTTATCCATAGCTAGCTTTAACTGCGAGAAATTCCCAACAGTGGGTGCGAGGAATTGTGACCAAGAACCAATAATTGTTGCAGGCCTAGAACCGAGCTTTATAAGATAAACTCAGACTTCCAGGACTCCAAGGCAGCAGGTGTTCTGTGCTGTGGATTTGGTTTGCAGGCATCCAAACGATACATGTATATTTGAACACTGACGACCGTGAATTAACTGAGGGAGATTCCATGTTGAAAGTTCTTACACATGTTGAGCTTGGATTGATTACCGTAGGTAATCATCTCCTCTCCACCTAGGTTAATTGCTTTGTTACAAAGACAATGCCAAGATCTGTGATGGGGCTAGTGCGCTCCGTTGATGATTCGACTAATGATGGAACTGTGTTCTATGTTTTCAAAAGCTCCAGTGATAAAGGTACTGCGACAATTTTCAATACACAATTTTAGGTCCCTGCGATAACGCCAAAGGTTGAAGTTGTTGATGTATTATTGCAGTTATTGACAGTATCTAGCTGTTGGTAGATGGCTCTAGGCATAAGAATTGTACGTACTCTGTAGAATTTTAAACCTTGATAGACAGACAACAGGGCAAGAGGCAAAGAAACCAAGAGTTCACAGAGAATAACTTAAATGCAAATAACATCCACCATACCGTAAGAAACCATCAATTCCATCTGTTGCTCTGCAACATCTTTGTTCGAATCAGAAAGGGTACCGAAAAATGGCAACCTGCAAACAACTGCACCAAACAAATGCACCATTTCTCCTCACAGCAGATGCAGATCGTAGAATGTACCCCAGGCCGTAAAGAGGTCCCCACGTACGCTGGCTGGCTTTCTCTTTGTTACCATCCGAAGTGGCGAGTGTCGCAGTGAAGTGAAATCGACCGAGATTCTAAGCATTGAAACGCAGAGTATTGGCAACATCCCCTTTGGTGGTCAAATCTCTTCTCCCCCACCTTCTCGTACATATCCCAAAGAGCCAATTTTAGTAGCACCATACGATATATCATTTAATTTCATTTTTTGCACCTTTTTTCGGGGGCAAAGAGGCACAGCAAGACAAAGACCATCCGTGCCCTGTGCACAGCAGACAGACAGTGTAGCCAAGCGTAGGAAAATGGTATCCTTTTTTTTTGTGCATCATCCCCCTCGAAAGTATGCTCCATTAGCATTTTCCACACCCCAGTAACGGAAATGGCACGGACGGGAACGGACAGAGAAAGCATTTTTGGCGGAGCGCATTAGAAGAAAAGAGTAAGGAATGGTGTACACATTTAACACTAACACCAGTGCAAAGCACTTCGGACGCCGGCGCATACAAACAAACGTCGCAGAGGGAAAAAAAAACACACAGCACTACGGGATATGCAGACCGCAGAAAGATCCTCTATCCTCGCCAACGTGTGATGCTGTGTTTGATTTTATGCGACACGCACACTGTTGCAACAAGGACGAAAGCAGTGTAGTACGGTGCATGGGATGGTGGTAGTAAGGGTTCGGTGCGAACAGGTGCAAGGCACCGGAGGGCATGGGTCGTTCATGCTGTACAGGTGTGCTCTTCCCAAAACGGCGTATGTTCTTCTGTTGTAAGTCGCGTTTATACTTTCATATGCATCGAAAACATTATATTAAATAAAAAAAGACTATTTTATTAAATCCTCTTTCAACTTACCTTTACAATTGCAGCAAGCTGGTAGCAACCAATCACCAAAGCAAATGATGCGGTCATGTGTTAATCGTCGAGTAGCCGATGATCTTCGAAAAACGTCACATCACCAATCGTCGTTCCAATCTTCGTTATGCAAATCCTGTCGAGATTTCGCTTATTTCCCGTACGCTTTCAACAACTTAAACTCAAATTAATTATTCTATTTCTCTTTTTCACCAGCATCGATATGCACGAAAATCGAACCGCTTCAATTAATACTCGCGCGAAACGCTTTTAAGCTGTTAATCAACAACGCATATCTCTTCTTCTTTTTCTGTTAAAGCAAGCTCTGAATTCATAAACTTATTGAATTGAAAAACTCCAAAAACTAATATTTAACTGTTGCAATGTGTACCTTTCACGATGAAGTATTGCAGGGAATAAAAACTATCTCTTTCGATGTTTCACTTAAACTGCCATTGTTTAAACATGTGTAATGCTTTATTTTTGTAGCTGAGTTTTTGTACAGAAACTTAAGTAGAAACATGAACTTTAGTAATAGATTAAGTTATCAAAACATCGTTAAAACCAAACGGAAAGTGGCATTATTCTTTGTTCTCTAAGCAAAAGCTTCATTAGTAATGCTCATTATATTTTCTAACTTCATCTTTTCCATTTTTGATAGATAAAAAAAATAAACGAATGTAGGAAAATGAGAAAACTGACGAGAACATGCATTTTTGAGCACAACGCAAGAAAGCTTGGCAGAAATGAAAAGGCACACGCAACGTATGTGTGTATACGTGGTCACGACGGTTCGCGTTTGTATGCGTGTATGGATATACCACCAACACTATCGTACAACCCAACGTAGTAATACACAATCTTACTAACGTACAACTCTTTTTCATATGATGCATTCAGCACACGATGCACCTGACGATCATCTACAACACAATCTTAATCAAACGCACACACGCGCTCATACACCTCCGCATACAAATCTCACGCACTTGCTGCGAGGGCACAGAGAATAGCATTAATCTGCAACACTGCCCATCCAAACAAATGGAGGTTCACTTTTTCGTTAGCTTCCACTGGATCCTTCTTCTTCACGCTCTTCCCATTTCGTTGTTTCGCGGACGATCGGAGTTTAGCGTAGCACACACACGGGCAGCACAGCACAATTATTTCCCCACACACACGCACACACACGCACATTCCAGAACAGCGCTTTGTTGACACTGCATAGGACAGAAACGAACGTAAACGCCAACTGACCGTAATGGAAGCGAAAATGCTCCCTCACACCGGTGCAATTTCTGCAGCCGTTTTGTTTCCGCACAATTTTACCACCAATTGGTTATATTTTCACACAGGATATCACCACAAAACACTCTGCACAACAGAACGCCAACGAATTCGCGGAGACACGCCGTACGACACAGCACAGGCCGAAGCTACACTACTACTACAACCATCGGGCAAGTGGAGGTTTTTACCGTCGATGAATTTATGACCAAAATGTAGTCCCGTAGTTACACACTATGGGACGGACGGTTTGATGAAAGCCCGCAGTTTACAGGCAAAAATAGAGCGAGATAGCAAAATATTTAGAAAGAGACATATCTATTGTGCGAAAGGCGACGGTTGACGTTTCACGATCGGACATTATACACCTTGGGCGTTAAGCTGTCACATCGACAAAGGGTAGATATTTGAACGGAGCTTTTTCCGAAATATTCTATTTCTTGGTAAAAAATCAACTTGAACATGTTTTGCAAACAAGATGACGCAAAATGGATTGTTCGTCGTGTAAGGAATGTACTATACTTACCAGTTTCATCTCGTAACGGAAATTCGCTCATCGACTGCGAGTCGTTCGTTTGGTTGGACGGTCCGGCTGTTACATGGCTCAAAATACTTAACGTTTCGATCCTTTGCCGCAATGATTCGTCGTCGCATTCGTCTGCAAATTGCAGGGTGTACATTTTACAATTACCGGGCAAAGGTGCATAATAACGAAGCAAGCGCGCCGTTCCAATCGTTCCTTACGTATAAAACAAGCGGTACCAACTACACACGCATTCTTTCAACACCTCACACCTTACAGAAGCACAACTTTTTACACACATCTAACGACATTCTGCAACAACTTATACATAATTACTTTATTACGTTTAAATTTAAATAGATACATAACGTTTCGCATGTAATATTAGGTTGCGTTCAGCACATTTGTTGCTAGTTTCACGTTCTGTTTCGAGCGTGGATCTAGGTGCGCATATACCTTCAGCATCGCCTCAATCGGTATCCCTTGAAGCGATGGACTGATGGTGGGAATGCATTTCGTGTACATGTGGTTCCGAAATGGCACAAACAGATCATTCTTTACCTTCATCGAAAGTCCCTGCAGATACTGGTAACAGAATGGAAGTTGGTCCGCATCGACCCATGGGACGTGAAAACTTACAGGAAGCACGGTGGAAAATCCTGCCTTATACCCATAGTACGGTAGCAAGTTAACAATCAGCAAGTCCCCGCTGCAGAAGGCAACTACCGTGCAGGTTAGATTTGTGCACAAGGCTTTCTCGTGCACCAACTCCAACTCGAAACGATAAGCGCCGGCCCGCTTTCGGAACCATTCCATGGGTAGCCGAGTGGCGAAATGTTTCACCAGCCGTTTATCGAACGACCGGTAGATGTAATGTTTCTCCGACCGTAATGCCGACGGTAGTGAGGCACCTTTCGGAATCAAACCCAGCTCGAGGGCGATCACGTAGATAAGTACTATCATCAGATCGGACCGGCTTATCTCCGTGACGTCCTTACCGCAGTGGGTGAAAAAATAACGCAAGGCGAGTTTGAGCGACGATGGCAGCTCCAGCCGATTGCTGTCTTCTACGAGAAGCGGATACAACCACCATTCCCTGAGTGGTGTAACTTCAATATGATGATATCCTACAATGAAAGCGACATAGACCGATGAGACAAACAATAGGCTACGGTGCAACTATCGGCCCAAAACTACCGACAAGAAACAGAAGAACTAGCGTTACACACACACACATGACTACCAAACTACCAAGCCTATAGCGCACCACTAAAACCCAAAGCATAGTTAAGTGTCCCTAAATGCCTACCTTCCGCCTCTTCGGCCACTGTCTCCAGTGGGGATCTGCTCCGCTGTATTTCATCGCTGAGGTTTTCCAAAGTGGACGAGTTTTGTTCACCGGTATCACTGTCCATGTCTGGTCGCTATGAGTCAGCTATTACGAACTATGCTGCTATACTTGAGGAAATACGTCGTTTATCCGAAAGGCACCGTGCGAGAGTTCCTGGAAATCGTTCCTAAGCTTAGGCGCGTGATTGAACGGAGGTTGAACAAAGATTGAAAACGCCAAGAAACCAGCATTTAACAAGTTTCTGCTTCTGCTATTGTGTTGCTTCTGAATTTGGAGGATTTGAAAGCAAATTGTAAATACAAAACAGTTCCGGCGTACGACGTCTGGTTGACAGTTTGAACACCTACATTTGACATATTTGGACCGGGTGCATACAGAGCTGCTCCAGTCGTGAGTCGCAGGCGTCCATGTTGTATTTCAGTTTTAAAACAGGACTAAAATTAATTACGGCTTTGCAAACCGCACAACTGAACGTTTCAGAATATTTTAACTTCTAAATAGAAATTAAAAAGGTTTTGTTACAGTACGAAACGGTAATTGACCAACTCATTAACTCTAACCAGATAAAAATATCCTTAACGTACCGCTAATGTCATTATCCTTCATCGGTTTTTGACAACCCGAGGATATGTTGTGTGTGCCTTTTCACTGCTTTGCAAAGAGACGGCGTCCGGTGTGTTGTTTACTGTAAATATCAGAACACTAGATTTTAGTCAGAGAACACTTCTCATAACTATATTATAATATTCTCAAATTGATATTCCCTTGTGTTGGTTAATCGTTTGTGTGATTAAGAACCTTAATTGTGAAACAATATCGGCGCTTTGTGAAACATTTTCCTGTGTGCATTTCAACCTCTACTATTCCATCATTCACAGTCCACTCCATGGAACGAAGAGAGCAAAAAGGGTAATAAAATCATGACCGATTGAGCTGAAATTGTGCGCATTTTCGCTATCTTATTGCTGTTATTTTAGGACTAATCGAGTGACAACCCAACAGCTCTCAAGAATGGCAAGCGCCCTGGAATCAGCACCGGAAGTCGCGAATAACGGAGTGAGGGGTCCGCAGACGGTATTTTGGAGAAAAGTTGCTAAAGAACTGAACGAACTTGGACCCGTGGTTAGAGATACGACATCATGGAAGAGGGTACAAAATCAACTAAAGCCCATCACACGATAAAACGATGGAAACTGATCCCACCATTTGGTTCCTTTGGCAGGTTTGGTTTGACTTTAAATTTAGCGTAAAGAAACGAGTAAAACAACACAACGAGGACGTAGAGGATGGTGTTTACCCAAGGCAGCTTTCCCCTATACAGGCAAGAGTTGCAAAACTGTTAAACATGGAAGTCAAGAAATCGAAGTTGATACAAGCCGCAGGCTCCAGTTCCGAAGAGATGCACAGCGATGAGACAATCGGCTTCAAAGATGAAACGTTCGATCGGGAAGATTCAAACCCGCTGGCCAATATGATGCGAGATGCGTCCGATGACACGATGAACCCGTTAACGACGCGCTCCTCACCAAGAGTGATCAGTTCGTGTCATAAACGACTGGAAAAGCTTCCCAACATTACCATTGTAAAGCAAAGGCATGATCAAGATCCCTTAGCCAACGGTGCTGCTAACAGCGTTGCCGCCGATGAAGAGTCCAACGCTATACCATGCAGTACATCCCGGAAAAGGGCAAGAGATGCAAACTTTCATAAAGCTCTGGAAACTAACAAAGCAATGATTGCTGTGGTAAATGCATCTCTGATCGCTAACAAGGAACTTACCGATGAGATGCGAGCAATGACGAAATCCTGCAACGAACTGAACGAAAATATGAAGAATATGAATAGTACGATGCGGGAATTGATAGAAGTATTAAAACACAAATAAACGAATGCATTTACCAAACGTGTGGCATGACAAATTAATTTTAGGAGCAGTTATTTACTTGCAATATTTACACGCCATGCACATGTTATGTAGCGCACAACAAACGTCTATGATGGTCACGCATTCGGCGGGCTTGTACGGGATCGGTGGTTTGCCTAGCAAGCATCTAAAGCGATTCTTTAACAGCGAGATCGTTTCTTCCGCTACGGCGTGCGCCTTTGCATGTTGATCATTAAATATAGCCTCGCGGCTGTTGGGTTTGGCGTTTTTTATCGGGGTGAATATCCAGGGTTTTGATGGAAACATGGATTTAGCTTTGAAAGAGATAAAAACAAATTAAAGTTACCAACCAGTTACACCGGCTGAGTAGCATTCTGTTATCAACCTTACCTAGCACATAGCTGCTCGTATTCTCATCTAGATACTCATCTACAAAATACTTGTCCAGATCTGAACTAATCCATAAGTGCGCGTCATGCATGGCTCCGCAGAAGCTTGCATTAACGAATCTTATGCGTTTTTTATGATCACACATCTGAAAAGAGGATCGTACATTCAGCAATCGATTCAGCAAGCCCAACGTCTCACCTACATACCATCAATGCATTAAGGCTGTAGGAACCCAGCTTGTAGTAGAACAGATGTTTCTCATCGGTTGGCTCCGCTATTTCAATGTGCGTCCCGATTGCGCACAGAGCCGCACCGGAAAGGTTGGGGTAATGTTCGCTAAAATATCTTTCAGCTTCTCGCTGCTCTTCGACGTTGTGCGTTTTTAGTGAGATATACTTATTGCGAATTAATGCATGTATTGCGTTTATCGTTTGAGGAAACATCTTTTGAAACTCTTTTCGCGGCATGGCTTTGTAACCGCCGGCGAAAAGATCGCTGGTACAAGTGCCTTTGGCCAAATATCGTAAGGTGGCTGCCAGCTTTTCGAAAGCGGTAGGTTTGTATGGTTCGTTAAGTACTGGCAGTAAGTTGGTGTACAATTCTTTAAACACAGCTCGCGAAACGTTGAGACATTTGAGGAACCTATAAACAAAATCTCAGGATAATTATCTTCTGTGTTATTTTATAGCATTCTATACACTTACCATTCATTGTTTAAATGCGAAGGAATTGCGTCTCGGGTTTCTTGATCATCTGAACTCCCAGCACTTTCCGGCGAACCACCATACCACAGGTTATATTCATCGCTATCTGTAGAATCGCCGTCACTTTTGAAAGGATCCGACATCAATAATATTGCCGGTAACATTTTGCCTTTCTGGTCACTTTACTTTCCCGTTCCTTTTCAACATTCGTTATTCGCTTTTGCGATTTGATTCCGCGTACATTCGAACGGATTGTTTACAAACAGCATCCTAATTGACAGCTGCGTTGTCATAGGGAACTGATTAAGGGGTGGCTACACGAAATAAATAAACCCAACGAACATATCAAACGAAATGAACACATCTGACTAGATGCACAATCCCAACCATTTTTAGTTCTGAGCCAAGTCAAAACCTGAATAGTTCCAGTTCTCAGCAGTTTGGGCCAAACGCAAACGCCACATTTAGACCTAGCGCCATACAAAACTTGAAATTTAATTGCGCTTGATCTAAATGTGGCGTTTGCGTTGCTCAAAAAAGAATCCATATGCCAAACAAGTTCATTGATTCTGAGGAAGAATTAACATTTCTCTCCTATTTTTTTTCAAAAGAAGCTACATTTAAACTGCCTTCCACGAGGTTTGACTTGCGGAACCTTTTATCCTTAATCCTCAGGCTTGTTTTTTAGGTAAATGATACGGTAATGATCCCTTTGGAAATCATTAGTCAATGCAATCATTTGTTCAAGAGACGAATGCCATTGATGAATAGGAATACTTTTTAATCAAAAATTTATTTGAATCAATCCATCCATCGTTTCAATGACTAACTAATCCAATGACCAATGGTCAAATAATACTGAAAAACACATTATCATATAATGTTTTTTCCTAACAAACTGTAGCAAACTGAACAAACTCATGGTTGAAAGTTTCGGGTTTATTAGAAAAAGTTTTTTGTTATCCACATGGATGACATAATTATATATTTACCATTTATGTGTTTATTCTACGTTTCATGTATGCATTCAATTATAGATACGAATTAATTTTCACGGCGATTCCATTTTCCTCCTGCTATTTGATTGATTTTATCCGTAAGATACGCGAAATTGAATAATGGAACATTCCTGAAGGGTTTGGGGAATTCATTGGGATGCATGAACAATTTGAGTATGGACAAACATAAAACTAACAATAGTCTGTCGGGTTGAAAGGAACCAGCCACCTTACGGAGAGCAAAAATAATTAGTAACAAGGATACGGTGGCCGCATGTAGTAAGATGTTCCAGTGTTATAGGGTACGATGGACAATGCCTATGTTAATGTTACGTTTTAATTTCCATGAACGCCCAAGATTCTACATATTGCAAACCAAGCTTTGATCAACAAAACAAAAATAGTGGGCGAAATGTGGAATTATATCGTTACTAATAAACAAAAAGTTTAAAAACTAACCTTATCGTACTATACTGTACCGGCAAACAGCGAAAGTAATACTCGCCGTACGGTATGATAATCGTATACCCTCCTCTCTACTGGAAAGCATGAGAATTTTGTCGATGTTTATTTTCGCGATTTCTTGCTCTTGTGATGGTGGTTACTGTCACGACTGTCGTCTCGCGAGCGCTTGCTACTGCTGCTGTGTTTGTTGTTGCTACCGCTGCTGCGATGCTTATCATTGTGTTTGTCCTTGTGATTCTTATCCCGACTGCTGCCATGCTTGGACGAGCTAGTAAGAGAAAAGCAATGGAAAAAACAGGTTTTGCTTAGTAAGAATGATATTCAGAACGAACGAGGCCTGTATACTTTGCAGAAGTTAGCAATAATGGAATTTAGAAGTAGAGCTAGGACTAAAAGCATATGAGTTTAATTAGTGAATGTAGGAAAAAAAAGATCTTCACCATATTTCATGACACTTAATCGGGAGATCCTTAAACCGCGCAGAAACGGTATTCGTTGATATTACAAAGATGTTGACCGCTATAGCAAAGTCTAATTTAACTAATTCATTAAAAAATAGGATAAAGATATAGTCGCTTAGTAAAGTTGCGTTAAAAAGTTTAAACCCCAAAGCAATGGTCTGTGTCCCCGAAAATATTAAGAAACAAATATTATTTTAAAACAAATGATGCCCGCAAATTAAGAACAATGATATAATGTGTTCCAATGTTTTTTCATTACTCAAATGACCTGCGATTATGTTCATGTCGTTTCTTCGATGTAGCTACTCCTCGATCACGCCTGCACAACCCCCATCATCGCGATCCGAATTTCAAATGATCGAAAGCATGCGAAGGTGAAAGTTAGTTTGTATAACGTGAGAAAAAGCGTAAAGGTGGTGTTTTTTGATCGCATTGAAATGGACCACGTCAAGCGATACGGTAAGGCAGTGCGCTTAAGTTACAAGCAACTTAAGTTATGGCTCAACATCACTTACCTATGATGGGACCGCTTTTTCGACGAATTGCGATCAACATAATCGTCCTTTTCGCGGTTACGATCCTCTTCGGCTGCTTCCCGCTCCAGATCAGACCAATCCTTGCCAGACTCTTCATCCGAACCGAGATCTACAAACCAAAAAAGCACAGTCAATTATCGTTCTAGCATTCTAACAGCCTACAGCATTCCATTCGATCCACTTACCTTCTTCACTTCCACTACCATCGTCCTCTGATGCTTCGGAATAATCTTCAGAATCGGACTCTTCCTCATCGTCATCATCGGTTGGCTCGTACGCATCGTCCTCTTCGTCTTCCGTTTCACTGTTCGCTTCAGCTTCGCCTTCCGATTCCGGATCCAGGAACGTCCAGCCACCACTATCAAAGAATCCTTCCGGATCGTCTGTGATGGTTTTCATAATTTTTGCCCAATTTAGTGATTGTATACCCTCGGAGTAGCGAATGTCGCACGAACTGGTCAAAAAAGGAAGATATAATGGTCTTAAACATGTACACACACACTCAAACAATATTTCAACTCACTTTAACCACTCCTTTACGTGATCGAGCATGTTCATCGGTATCGCATTCACCATTGCGATCTTCTGCTGGTAGTTTTTAAACACAAATATCATATCGAAATTACGCAGGTGAAATTGGACGCGCTCGAAGTGTACCAGCTCGACGTCTTCCAGCGTAATTACGAATGGGGGCCATTCCGTTAGGTTCACCAAGCTACCGGATGTCGGCTGCAGTAATACTGTGCTGCGGAACGGTGCACCCGGAAAGCCCAGCTCCCGGAACGGTGTGTCGAACTCAATTTGCTGTTTCGTCATCATTTCCACCTTCTCGCAGAAGCTCTTGAAAGCCGTCTTAAGCTTGTGCCGTAGTTCACGCTCCGCCTGCTCAGCGGCCAGATCGTCCCGATCGTGCATGTGCTGGTGCTTGCCGAGATCGGTCGTGATCTCTCCCACCTCCGTATAAAACTGAACGTCCAGGTGTTTCTTCTTGCCGAACATGATGGCGTGCTTCAGGTGGAAGTGTAGCAAAATGATCATTTCCCCATCGCACGGTTGAAAGAATGCGCTCTTGATGTTGTTGTACAATATGTCCACCTTATCACCGCGCACGGACGTATACCGGAAACCGTTCACGTGTGCCTCTAACGAACCGGTCATGCGCTTGCTGACGATGTTTGGCCGAATGTAGAGATCCTTCAGCTTTGGGTTACCCTTGTTTTGTGACATTACCAGTGTGTCCTGCTTAACCAGATCCTCCTTTTCGCGCTCTTCAGCTTCGCGTGTCTTGAATCGCTTTTGAACTTCCTTAATAAGCCGGAATGCCGTGTTAAGGTTGGACGACGGTGCTGCTATCTCACCCGGTTCTTTCGTATTCGTTGACCGGTAGGTACTATGAAGAGAGGCGAAAAGGGTTACTATTGCGTGTGCTAACAATTATTACCCTAGCAATACGGCCTGGCCGTTCCAGAGTAAATAAATAAAAACAATTATTACCCAGTCGACAATACTTACACCTCTTTCACAAATGTCGCATCCGGATTGGGATACATTCCAGATTCATTTCGACCCATCGTGGCTCCCGGATGGAAGAAATTAATACGCAAGTACGTGTAATCTCCCTCGACCGATTGGGAAATGTTCTTAATGGTTGAAATGTGGAACGGTACCGGAACACCGAATATCGGCATGATAACCGTCTCATATTTTCGATCTGAAAGCAACAAACAACACAAGTTGCCAGGCGTAAGAAGGAAAATTTGGCCAATTCCTCATAATGCTACCTACCAACATACAGCTTTAATTCCTTTACTTCCTGTTCACGCGGCATCTGATTGACAGATTTGTACGAGACGGTTGACTTGCGCACCTTTTCCGCCTCCTTACCGCCAGCCTGTTTGGCCAACCGTTCCTTCGCCTTCTCGTTCAAAGCTACCGCCAGCTCTTTCTGGTGCTGTTTGCGCTTCTCTTCCGAGCTTTGCTCATTGCGCAGCTTGCTTTCCAGTACGGTCGAGCGTTTGCCGCTACGGCCTAAAATTTCCGGCGCCTGCTCGGTGTCCGTTTCCTCCTCCTCCTCATCATCCTCATCGTCGTCCTTTAGGAAGATGCCAATGTTTTTGATCTTTTTCTTCGACTGCGTCAATACCACTGCCTGTGATTCATCCGTCACCAGCACGGTGTCGCCGACGAACAGTGCGTACATTTTTGATTCCTTATCCGATGCCTCGGAATTTTCTAATCCGGCCAGCCCCACATTGAGACTGAACACCATGCCCTTCTTCAGAACGGCTACACATTTCGGTCCAATCGTCATTGAGTTCTCGCGGAATTCTAGCCCCGTCGCAAAGCCGAACGTTTTCGTCAGCTTGTCCACCAGCTTCGGTTCCTCCTTTTTGGCATACTCGAGCCCCATATCGTACACGTCTGAAAGACGCTTGCCGGGTAAGAGATTTTTCAACAGTTCCTCCTCTAGGTTGAGTAGAAAGTTGTAGTGCTTCTGGATGGTGTCGGTCGGATTAACCAGCAACGTGCGAACGATATTCGAGCAATAGGATTTGTATCGTGCACCCAGGGCACAGATGATCGATCCGAAGTGTAAATAGTTTTTGTCACTGAACGCACTGAACTTGAGACTGTAGTTACCACCGGATTGAATGATGGCCGGATAGCACATGTCTAGCTGATTCGTGTCCACCCCGCTTACGTACTTCTTATCGGTTAGGGCCGATTCCACACCTTCCGATAATTTGACGTGCTTCACTTTCTGAAAAAAAGTAAAATAACAATAAATATACCATAAGAATAAGAACCCTTAAAACAAGCGTCGTTTGTCTACCTTGTCCGCATCGATAATTTCCATGATGTGATCCTTCAGATACTTGTTGAAGACGTCGATCGTCACGAGACAGGCTTTCTTAATCGTCGACAGTTCCGAATCCTCCTTTGGGCACATAATATATCCCATCGGCACACTTATGTCCACATTGGCCATGTGCTTGTCTTTCAGGAACGCGCGCCAGTTCTCACAGAACTCGCCGGGGAAGTTATCCTTCGTGAACACACCGACCGACTTTCCGTCTTTCGAACCCTTCATCGCCTCGTACAGTTTCTCGTAGTTTGCTTTATCCTTGTCATTCTTCAAACGGCAACGGAAAAAAGAGTGAAGTTAGATCTCTATTAGAAACAGATTCGATACGGCAAAGGTGCATTTGCTTTTCCCACCAACCTTGTCTCGAACGAGCAACCGTATCGGTGGCAGACCGTCTTCCGAATCCTTTTCAATTTGTTTTAGAAATTCAATCTTCTTCTTGCTGGTAAGAAACAGAATGGCATTGTCGCAAAATATACTGATCGTATCGGTCAGCTCATAGCCGAACAGCCAAGTTTGCAGTGACGTCGACTTGCTGTAGAACGTTTCCTCATCCACACCAACCGCCGTCATTATGCAGTCCACCTTCGACAGCGAATCATCATGGTTGAATTCCGGATCCTATCGCACGTGTAAAAAAAATAAAAACGGAAACGTTTGGATAAACTACACACACACACACACTTGTCGCAAACGACACTTCCGTTTCCCCCTTACCTTCCAGTTTGCGTACAGTCGCTTTATCCGCCGGAAAAAGCAGTCTTTGTCCAGCACAATGTTTGACATCTTGAGATGCGGTTCCGCTCCGTAATTCTGATTTCGCCGGTACTGTTTACTGCAGGCAAGGAAGCCGTACGCACCGTTTACGTATTTCTAAGCCAACACAAGCGAGGGTGCTCCAAATGCTTCACAATGTGTGCTACCAGCGTCTCCACAAACTGTCATTCACATCCAAGACGGCTGTGGACAAATCGTCCTGCAAATACAGTACCAAAGACACACTGAAGCTGACTTTTACCAGTCGCACAGGAAAACCAGGAGTACGGAATTTGCGTTTACAGCGGGACTAAAACCGGACGGCACAATTGCGACGAAATGCACGGCTTGCAAATAAATAACAATATGGCGACGGGCGTTTTGAGCGCGCGTTTACAATTACACCGGTGACTGCCAGCTGCAGATGGCACCCATTGCGCGTATTTTGACATTTTGCATTCGGGGTTACTGAGTGAGAAAAGAATTGATAGTGAGAAATCATTTTCTCACATCTCACTTCTCATATAGTCGAATCGGTACACGCTGCAGTAGGTGTTCAATTTATAATTCAGCCAGTGCATAGTCAGGTAGCTTAAAAGAGTGCTTGTCGTCACTAAAGCTCTTTTCTCCCCTTGGAGTTTCTTCTCTCTATTTTTAGTTGCATAGTGAATGAAGTCAAACAAGTCGTAACAAGTGCCATTTTCACTATAGTTGAAGTTGAACATCTTTCTTATGACGTTGAACAGGCTTATGAGATGTGAAAAATTGTTTACAAGGCTGCGTTCGCCATAGTGAGCTGTAAAATTGTCATTTGGGAATTTCTACACTCACTGACAGTTCAATGGTGTCAAACTGTTGCAAGAGCAAAATGCAGGATTGAGTGAACTGTCAACTTTGAGCTCCAGTGAACCATCATTCTCGAATAGAACTGCTGTCAAATATCAAACGTCAAACCCCCAGTCATGCGGCACGAAAAATGGACCGAACAGTGGGACGAATAGCAGAATTGTTCGGATCATCGAGGGAGTTGAAGGTGGAGGGAACGAGGGGGTCGTCATGTGGTTTTATTAGGCCGTCTCCACATGGGCCGCGTTTTCCGCGGTACCGCGTAAAACGCGTATAACTTGTATGCCACTTCGCCGCGGTCGCCTGCCAAATCTCCGCGGCAGACTGTCAAACAGGCGCGGAAACGCGGCTTTGTTTAAGGTCGTCTCCACATGGGCCGCGGCCGCCGCGGTACCGCGGAAAACGCGTATAACTTGTATGCCACTTGGCCGCGGCCGCCTGCCAAATCTCCGCGGCAGGCTGTCATTCTCCGCGGCAAGCTGTCAATTTCCGCGGTTGTGAACAGTTCCGCAGACTTGTCCATCTTGAACAAAGCCGCGTTTCCGCGCCTGTTTGACAGTCTGCCGCGGAGATTGACAACCTGCCGCGGAGAATGACAGCCTGCCGCGGAGATTTGGCAGGCGACCGCGGCCAAGTGGCATACGCGTTTTCCGCGGTACCGCGGCGGCCGCGGCCCATGTGGAGGAGGCCTAAGATGGACAACGCTGCGGAACCGTTCACAACCGCGGAGATTGACAGCCTGCCTCGGAGATTTGACAGCCGACCGCGGCAAGGTGGAATACAAGTTATAAAAAAAAAACGCGGAAAACGCGGCCCATGTGGAGACGGCCTCACGTGTCGTGCCGGGGTGACGTCGTAGTGATTTGGTCAAACTACGAATTCGGTCAACTGGATCATGGTATTGATCGAGCTGTTAATCTTTTTTGCCTCATATGCCAAATTCTATTCTGGGGTTGCATTATATGTCTTTTAAACATGCCCCGCTTACAAATGTCGCTGTTAAAGATCCGTGGCACGTGCTCACTCCCAGCCTCCACCCAAAACACTCCAGGTCACGTGGCCGTAAAACGTTATTGAACATATCACCGTGCTTATGCAATCCAAGATTTGTTTATTGCACATGCATCGTTTATCTGGTCGAAGTTATGAAGCAGATAGATAGAAACAGCGTGATAGAGTGCAAAATTCATTCATGAAATTGTCCTACATTACTTCCAGCAGGATCGTGGACCAGTGGAAGATCGAACCTCCTGTTGGAGACTCTAAGCGAACCGAAAGTTTTGGCACCAGTACCAAAGCGATCGAAGCTGGTACTTGGTTGGCTACAAGATTATTGCTACAGAAGACACTAAGGACAAATGTTTGGGTGGTCGCAAAATGGCAATTTGCTAATATCGGTGCTTATGATGACGATCGTCGCAAAGGAACAGCTATTGCGTCAACGCGAAGCATTTGACGCGTAGTAGTCAAATGTATGAAGCCTGTACAAAATCGACCGCTACACTCATAAACTGTCCAAATTTGCTGGAAATGGAAGACATCAAATCCTGGCTGAGATTCTTTCTTTTGGTTATTTTGAACGCACAGAGATCAATTTAATCACATTTTTGTCATCTTTACTCTGGTATGTTCTATTCATTTACCATGAGCTACGAATCCGTGGCCAGAGCCATGACCATGAACGTGTCCAAATCCTGGACGGTGATCGTGCCGGAAACCTGTACCATGATCGTGTCCGAAGTGTTGACCGTGATCGCGCCCGTATCCATGACCGTGACTGGGTCCAAATCCATGACCGTGCCCGAAGCCTTGACCGTGATCGCGCCCGTATCCATGACCGTGAAATCCAGGACCATGACCGTGCCCGTATCCTGGACCGTGGTCACCTCCGTGCACTCCACCTAATGGAAAGCATGTTCAAAAGGGTAAGATGTGTCATAATTCTGAGCATGTTATTGTGTCAAATCCGTGGTTACCTCCTTGGAAGCCTGGATGGGGACGTTCACCTCTATTGGGCGGGCCACCATCACCTTCTGGAATACCTTGCTGTCCTCCACCAAACTGCGCTCCACCCAACGGGCCGCCAGCAAACGACGGACCAACTTGATTTCCATCCCCCAATGGAACACCCGGTTGTCCTCCACTAAACTGTATGTCATCTGACGGGTCGCTCTTAACCATCCCCTGGTCGCTAAACTGCTCTTCATCCAAGTCTAATGGACACGATAAAGATAATCGTTATTTTAGATTTTAGAACATTCGACAGCATTATCATCACCTTGTGCGCCAACCATCGTGACGACGACGGCAGTCAACATCAGCAAGAACATCTGCAAATAGATGGAAAGCGTAATCCATGTTAAAAGTGTTTGCTCTGGATTTTTTTGACGCCAGAATGTAAATGTGATAGAGAACTTAATTACCAGAAACTTTGCCATATTGGTAAATGCGATTCGTCGACTTTTAATGCAGGCAATAAATCACACACGATATATTAAAAAGGGACAGAGAACTGGTTCGTCAAGCAGTTCTGCTTTGCTACTAATCGATCCTGAGAAGGTTTAAGCTTCTTTTATAGTGCTGAGATGTCATTAGCTCAATGATTTCATGGTCATGACTTTAAATCGTATTGTAATGTTTGTTTGTGTTACTTTCTCCGATTTCGTGTGCCTCGATTCACCGCAGAGGTGATTAACCAGTTCATCTTGCGATTATGCGTAATCAGCAAATGTAGAACCGAACAGCCACTTTGCTGAAGAAAAAACGCTATAGCGGGGGGGTTCCACACATAAAAAAACATAAAAATTCCAAAAGGTTTCATAATAAACTGCAGTAAATACAGTGACATCAAATTCTAAGTGCCCGTGTTATTTATGGAAACAGTTATCTGTTCAAAGCTTTCTCGCCTGAAACACAAACTTAATGTTCTGCAATGCCAACATTTCAAGGATTCGAAAAGACATCAATGAAGTTATTTCAGTTCGAATTCCTTGTAAAAAACAAGAAAAAAAACTCACACTCGTGCATGGAGATGTTCAAAAAAAAGTTGATTCCATAATCTGAGCCATTTTTTGTAGGCCATTTTTTGTAACCTGAGGCATTGAGTGAGTGAATTAGTTTGCAAATTTTCTCTAAAGGCAACTCTGTTGGATTTGTAAAATAAAAAAAAACTGTTTGCGTTAATAACTTGCAGCAGAATAAAATACAATTATCCTTAACAGCATGTTAAAAAAATAATTCGCTTAAATTTCGTAAAGAATTGCAAAGCAGTTGTAAGATTTAGTTGCACAAAGAATTACCAAAAAGCCGTAAGATTCAATTCCGTAAAGAATTGCAAAGGAGTGGTAAGATGTGACTTCGTAAATAAATGCAAAGTTTATTGCGCTAGTACAAGTTTTTTTATGGAAATATTTAAGTTCAGAAGTTATCAAGTAGAAAAATCACATGTTGTATTTTTCTTGTTGCATTTTCTCTTTGGATCACTGTGGACACATTCGTACTGCTTCAATGCTTTGAAAAATAGGGTTTGGTTGTTAGCTTAGTATTTTTTACGCGACGTTCAAGTACGATGGGTAATTGTATCGAGAGATCTCTGCAATGGATATCAAAGAATGGAAAAAAATGATTCAAATCAATTGAATCTCAATTGAAGAATTGAATCTCGAGATTAAATTTTTTCAAAAGAGTGACTAGCTGTGCACCACTTTTTTAAAAGCACAATAAAGCACATTTCAATTTTTCGCGACAAAATTCTTAACAACATTCATCTGTAGGTGCTTTTTGCAGCTCACACTTTTGGCTCGTTTTGGCTTGGTCAGGTCACCAATTCGTTAGTTCGTTTCATTCTTTCCTGAGCTCCTGCCTTTCTGACTGTGTTTCACCACCTCTTATGATGTCTCCTGTCTTGAACAGAGTTGAAAATCAGCGTCAACGTTGAAATCAGCATTAATATCTCATAATTTACTGTTTTTTACATTGATGGTCTTCCTATGCATATCGAAAATAAAACCAGTTCTGCTACATGTTGAAAGAAGCAGGCATGCCTGCCTGAATGAGAGTATGAAGACACATCAGCACCACACACGGTGAAAACCATGTATAAAAACAACTGATATGGATGAATCAGCGTCTTACATTTGGGGTGGCGAAATTGTATCACCTCGCGCTCAATCTGAACCATCTTCTGTCTTGTTATAAATTAATAATCATGTGTAAGTAACTCATATGAAAGATTCAGATTCCAATTCAAGGATCAGTTTCATCCTTAACCAGTTAGCCTCAAACCATTTAACAGTAACTAGGAGTATTACTTTTCGGATGTCGTTAAACGATAGTTGACCAATTACTTGTTTGGCGGTTTAAATGATAAGTACCATCTTTCTTTATTGCAGTACTATAGAGACCGCATATGATCGGGTTATGCGGTTCGAGTATGCCTTCTTGCAGCATAGCAGATTACTCATCACTCAACAGTACGCCACAGTCAGTACCAATTTTTCTACATGACCGTAGCTGTAGGCTGGATCGAGACGGCCTTCGAACGCTTTTCCGTGGCCTGCTCCGTGCATAATATGTCCACCTTGTTCGCCGTGTCCGTCCAATCCATTTTTCCCTCCTTGGAAGCTCAGCAGCTCCAGCTTCAGCACAGGCCAAACAGTTGTGTAGCACATTTCACACATTGTTCACTAATCTGTTAGAAATTTTCCACTCTTTCACTTCACAGGAATATTGTTTTTTAAGCACAAATCAGAACGACACGGAAACACTTCCAGACAGTCGGCAAAATGAGCATTACCTTGTGCGTTAATCGTCAAGACGACGACGATCAACATCAGTGCGGACATCTGTAAAACGACGGAAAGAGAATTTTATATTAAAAACAAGTACTCGCGTTGGGATTCTTTGCCACCGAAACGAAAACTTGATGTATAATTCAATTACCATAAACGTTGCCATGTTGATTGCCACACTAAAGCTTCCCATGTTGTACAGGCGGTTTTGCTAGTTTGATTCCTCGCTCGATGGGCTTGTGGCGAATTAAGCTATAGATGGAGCTTGTTCGCCTCTTGCTATGCGACTAAATGCTCGCGTGCAAAATGTGGCGCTTAAATGGGCGCCCCTTTCTCCAACATGAAACATCAATGACGTCACTTGGTTGTGCAGAGGAAGAAGTTGAACATGGCTTCGTCCAATCTTAGGCAATCAGCAATATTGCGCAACCGTAGAGACGGACGGAAAAGAGCACGGATTTTAAACTCAGTCATGCGCGATCGTTGGGGTCGCTTCGGAAGGATTTAGGGACAAGCTTTGGGAGGAGCTGCTACACAAAGCGTTGCGAAGTGTTGATGAGATCGTTCGAAATCGAGGCTGTAGAATGTAGATTCTGTTTACTAGAAAAGTCTTTTCTTTTAATCTAAACTGTAAATTTAACTCATTAGCAGATAACAGCAAGCCCTGTAGATTACAAGCAATTGAAGCAATTCATTTTTACACAAAAATAAAACCCCGTGTAAGTTAAACGCTTAGTTCTAATTACAAAATAATTAAGAAATAAATTTTACATAGAAACACAAATAATGCATCGTTACCAACGGCGTTTTTAAAATCTATATAAAAGCATCACATGGTGGCGCCTAAATGTATGCTCACAAATAAACAATGAAAACATCGATCGCGATTTTGGGTGGTACAAAGCAATAGAACATTTTTACATTATTCCAAAAATGAAATGGTAAGATAAATAAAGACATGCACGAGTAGCATCCAGGGTGTACGGTGTTCAGACTTAAATCGTAAGCTTTCGCTCCTTGTTTACACCCAGTTTTCCCTCGAGCAAACGAAACAGTGCATTAGAGACGGAGGCTTTCGTTCCCGGTCTCTACTGCTTACTGATACCTACGAACACGTGGACTACAGTGGAGAGGTATGTGGATGTTCATGTTGTTCTATTGTTCTGCTTACGAAATCGAACAATTTCGTGTGCCTACAAGCGAGAATTTCCAGAAGCGATCTCGGTGAGTTGTGAACAAACAGTCCTTTAGGAATCTTTAATAGTAATCTTAAACCCAGTGGAATAGGCTGCCAACTTGGACGAGGTCAACAGTTCGATTGACTTGGTGATTTGGTATATTTAATTGAGATTATCCTTCCAATGGGATGGTAGAACTGACCTCTTATCTGCTAAGATGGATCATTATTTTCGAACATTATTGATTGTATATCTCCCCTTAAGGATCCATTCTTTCTTTAGATTCCTTCCCAGGCACAGAATGTAAACAAGCACAGCTACATAATCAAATCACATTTATTGTTATCCTTAATCAGTTAGCTGCCATTCACTCAATAGCCGTGAGCTTTGTAACCGTGACCCTGTCCATGGCCTCCTTGACCGTGGCCGCCACCGAATCCTTGTCCGTGACCACCTCCATGAACGTTCTTTCCACCGTGTCCACCATGTCCACCGTGTCCACCGTCGTGGCCGCCCTGGAAGCCTCCCTGGTGGCCACCACCGCCATGCTGACCGCCACCAAACTGTCCACCGTGGTGTCCGCCACCACCATGCTGGCCGCCACCGCCATGCTGTCCGCCCAAGCCTGTTAGAAAGGAGGAGGAACAACACGCAGCGTCCAAGTTAAACGCAAGCAATGCAGTTGTGTATCACACTAGATGTGCCACAAATTGTTCTGGATTTTGTTTCGGCAGATTCCACTTCATTTAATGTACAGCAATTATTTTGAATTGTCATTCCAGCACTTATCAGAACGAAACGGGAACGCATCCAGACAGTCGGCAGCATTATAATTACCTTGTGCGCTAACCACCATGACGACGACGGTCAACAGCAGCATGGATACCTGCAAATAGACGGAAAGAGAACTCCGGGTTAAAAACCAGTTCTTGCCCTGGAATTCTTCGCCACCCGAACGAATGCGTGATAGGGAACGCAATTACCAGAAACTTTGCCATGTTGGTTTAGTGCGATCCTCGGTCAACTTTTAACTCGCAGAGAACAATAAAAAAAAGACAAACACTCACAAACGTTCTACAGACTGTTCTGTTTTGTAACTAATCGGTCCCGGGAGGCTGCGGGCTTCTTTTATAGTTCCCAGCCTGCGGTTGGGATGTTATTAGCTCAATGACTTCATTTTGGCAGTGGCCACAACTGAACCGTGTTGTGATGTCTGTCTGTGCTACTTCGATTCTGATTTGAGGGGCCTTGAAACGCCGCAGAGGAAGCAGATCAACCAGTTCATCATTTGCGGTTCAACCTTACGCAATCAGCAATCGTAGGTGCGCGCGGGCGGCCAAGACGCGGAAGCCAACACGCTACGCTTAACAGCTAAGGATGCTTCTAGTTTCGCGGGTTCTTCCCAACGGACACACGCACACACACATATGCACGCATAAAAACAAATTTATTGCGACCTAAAGGCATTAAAAAAAACCGGCCGTAGGAAATAAGTAAACAACAAAATAAACATACGAACAAATACACAACCACATCTTGTCGAAACAATAACATTTGCTTGCAAAAGTTCTTATCGAAGCTTCAGTTCTCAATACAGCCAGACGATTTTTGTTTTGTTATTTTTGAAAAAAGGAAACACTGAAAACATCGCCTACTAAAGATGATTAAATTGTTTTTCTACCTCGTATGTGTGTAGGAAGAAACTTGTTTACAAATGCGTTATACATTCCCCGGGGTTCATCATGCTGGGGATTTTTTATTCGCCACAAATGCCTCCTGCCATCACGGAGACACTTGTTGAGAACTTTTATGAGATTTGGAATGTGCCTTTGTGTTTCAGTGGTAATATGAGCAGCGATATAGCCCTTATTCTGGTGTAAATGTGAACGCGACGAGAGAGTAATTTAAAAGCAAAAGATCCTTATCGACGAGGTCATCCCAAAATTGTACTGCCCATTGTGTTTATCAGTTCAGAAATAATTTACAGCCAATAATAATCACAGTCTGTGAAAGTAGGTTAAATCTATTTTTCAATGGAAACGGTTGTGTTAATTTTATTCTCATAAGGTTCGGTTCCATTTCGGTATTCAAGGCGATGCAGTGATGGTCGTAGATCGAATTTCATAGCGGAACGGGTATGGAATGGCGTAATAAATATAGGTCTAGTTAGGCGTATTGGGACGGCTCGGTGGTGTATTGGTAGCGGTACCGGTCTTCACACGACAGGACCGGTCCAAAAACCCTTCCGGATCAATCCCCCGTACGCAGGGGTGACTATCTAGCTATGGGATAAACAAAGTAAAAAAAGCCAGAAATTGAAGGACTACACCTCTTGAGGTTGTTGTGTCGATAAGGAATAAAATGAAGGCATATTGTGTCCAGGCATATGCTTGTTTAATTTATATTTGTGTTTGTAAAAGTGATTGACCATACAGATTGGCCTTATCACTTGACTTAAAAATTCACACACAAATCACACAGGGCAGAAAGTGGTCCTGGTTTAAACATACGTCGAGAGGTGCCAGTCTAAATCGCCATAATGGGTCATGAGTTCATTATCGCTATATGCTCGTCTTGTTTGGTCAGTAGTCGGTAATTTTGAAACGTTCTTGGTGGCAGTTAGATTTTTATGAGGGTTAACAGTTCAGTTGAGTCCATCTCTCCAACAAGCAGTTTGCACACGAACGAACGTTGGGCATTATCACGTCTACCCAGCGAGGGGATTGTAAACCAAACAACAAACAATGAGTGTGGTATGTCGGACGGGAAGCTACATTATGCCAAGGAATTAAACTTAAGACGTGTGAATTTTGACTGAACAGATTCTAACTTATTGGACTACAGAACGGACGAGGGACACCATAGAATTGAACTGATTTTGTATAATTAAACTGTACTAGCAATTAATAGGGAGTTATTAAACAGTGAGGGTTGGAAGGAACTCACTCGATTGTTTACGAATAAACCCTAGCATTTTGTTTGCCTTGTCTACAATATCACAGTAATGTCCCTGACTCCTAAGTCCCTGATAGTGTCACTCCGTTCTAGTAGTGTCCCTGATATTGTGTAGCTAAAGTCTAAAGGATGAGCTGATCTAAAGAAGGCACTAAGAAGACACGCACTTATGAACAGAAACTAGCAGGTCATCATTTTCGCAGCAGTTAGTAAAACAGTCAATGGATCTTTGCATACAGAGACATTCAGACATCCAGAGGAGCTCTGGAATTTCGCACGATGAACAGCTTTCAATTTGCATACGGTAGCAGCGAGATATGATTTAAGTCATTCCACAAGACTGGCTGAAAACGTTTACGTTAAGAAAGCGAGAAGATATTTCCTTGGTGATTGATTAGAATATATTTATATTCACACACGAATACCTCTTTATTCAAATTGACATCTATAGGGAAAATCCGTTACCAAGATTAAAGTTTTATCATTTTAAAAGTACATCTTCACCATACGACTAATGTCCGTGACCATCATGGTGGGCCTGATCCTTCCCGTGGGACTGCTCAGGGCCGTGGGAGTGCTCATGCCCGTGAGCGTGATCCTTGTGATCATGTTTGCCGTCTCCACCAACGCCGCCATGACGGTGATGGTTGCAGCCACCCTTTCCATGGCCGTGGTGTGAATCTGATCCGTGATGCGCACCGTGTCCGTGGTCGTGGCCATGTCCACCCTGCTCGTCGTGATGCTCACCGCCATGATCAGCTGCAAGGGGGTATCACATCACCCAATGTACTCTTTTTTCACTTCACATTACATTAAATAACACTTACCTTGAACAGAAGCGATGGCAACAACGACGAAAGCCGCCAACAGCAAAATTCCCTAACAAGTACAGAAAAGCAATTTAACGTTTGTAGTACATAGTGTGCATTGTTGCCCACTGTTGCACAACTTTCAAGAAGGATCTTCATCGTAACAAACGGCGGACAAACCACTCCAAACCACCTACCCATTTAGCCATAATGAAGCGTTGAATGGTTTTCTTACGCCTTCGACAAAGAAACGTTTATTCACTGAGCAACTTCCAACGGTCAACTGATAGAATTCCGTCCAGTTGCACTCGATGGGACCTTATATATAGTTATCAATAAGTTAGTTGGTGGTTGTAGTTTGGTATAACTTATTATTGCAGCATTATCTGGGTGGTGATTGGGTTTATAAAGCGATGCGCCAGTTCAAAATAACAACATTGGCCACGAGCGAATAAATGGTAATTCCCAGTGGAAGGATCAAGCCTGGGGTTTTTCTTCAATGTAATAAACTAACAGGAAGAAATAAATGCTGTTTTTGTCTCGTAAAGTAATACATTCCGATCTTTACATCATCAAGCCAAATTATGATGCAACATTGCGATGAATCGTTTGCAATATTTCGATGCTTCCGTCCGAATGCGACTGACTGGACCACACGGATAGGTAAATAATCTGTAGCATATGATGCTGGAGGTCAACTGTTATCAACCGTTCTGTGGGTTTCGTTGGGTCATTGGGTAACGGCTGTGTAATTTTTTCATACACCAGTGAACCAAAAGCAGCATCGTGTCTGTGTTGGAGGGGTGCAATGCGTACGTCAATGGGACTAAATGCAGTGACTAATCTAATAGGCCACTGATTGCGTGCTAGATAAATATTGATGATACGTTTGAAGGTTGTCGGCAGATGTAAAAATTTAATTACTGACTTACTTATTCACACACAACCACAACCGCTTCGCGGTTGCACACGGTCGAGCGCTGTCGTCTGCCAATCCATTCCCGGCCTTTCTGGCGGACGCATCAACACCGTAACTCCTACTCAAATTTGAGTCTATCACGCCTCCTCAGTTAGACGATCTAAAAGGACATTACGGACTGGGTAGTCCGGTGTCATTCTCATGACGTGACCAGCCTGGTCCGGGTTTATACGGCTGTACAACAGTGAGTTGGCCGTAAAGAGCCGGCCAAAACGCTGCCGATTGATGCTGCTCTATAAAAAGAGCTGATTGCTCTTGAAAAGGATACTAGATGTTGCAGCAAGAAAAGCGACAATTATCATGAATATGATCACATCGGAGGATCACATCAACACGCGGGAAGAGACGTTGTGGGTTGGCCAATGTGTACTAAAGGCGAAATTGAGTTGGTTTGTCAAATAGTATTTTGTTTTCTTTGTAGTCCTCCGTTATTGCTCTAGTGTTTATGCTTTAGTTCCACGGACTTTTGTTGCAGGTCAAGACCGCGAAGCGGTTCTGGTGCCTGATAAGTAAGTCAGGCTTGTGGCAGTGATACCGGTCTATACCAGACACTGACACCAGAAAAATACAGACCAACATAACTTAATCCAAAAATAATATTAGAAAAACATATTTACGTCAATAAAAGAGTATGTTCCTATCGCTATCTTCTTGGCGTAACGACCTTCTAGGTCAGGGGTCGGAACACCTTCCACGAATAGGGGTAGATAGTAGAAGCAACTTTGCAGCTGCGGACTAGACAATCCGAACGAGTTTTCAAACGTATCAAATACAGCCATTACCGAGTTACGAGAATAGTGCGTGTCCGAGAAATTTGTGTAATTAGAGTTTTCGCGTAATTTGAATTTCCTTTATAAAATCATTTATATTTAGTATCCAGTAAAGTAATACATTCCGATCTTTACATCATCAAGCCAAATTATGATGCAACATTGCGATGATTCGTTTGCAATATTTCGATGCTTCCGTCCGAATCCAACTGACTGGACCATACCGATAAGTAAATAATCTTTAGCATATGATGCTGGAGGTCAACTGTTATCAACCGTTCTGCGGGTTGCTTTGGGTCATTGGGTAAAGGCTGTATAATCATTTCATACAAGATAGGGAAGCAAAGGCATCAGTGTGTCTGAATTTTGGAGGTGTGCAATGCGAAACTTTCTTCAATGGGGCTAAATGCAGTGGCTAATCTAATACGCTACTGATTTTGTTCTAGGTTAGTACCGATAATACGTTTGAATGTTGTCGGCAATTGTTGAATTTTAATCGCTTATAGTAAATATTGAAGATCGGCTTACTAGATTGCTAGCAAGGGAGTCGAATCAATGGTGAGGTAGTCTTTTAGATGGCTGAAGATCGATCGCTCTCGTCTACCAATCACGTATCTAGACCTTTCTGGACGTCGTTGATATCACGCGATTTGAACCTCACCTGAGATCCTCCACATGTTTTACATCAACAATTCGACGAGTTTCGATCACTTCTCGGTACATCGGTGAGTTTGGATCGTTGGCTCATATAACATATATGCACACTTCAACGTATTCCGCGTATAACGTATTTTCAAAACGTTGCTTTATTAACATAAGATATACTGCTGCGAAATCCTTGGAAAGGGTAGGACATTGAGGTTGACATTATTTTATATATACACACACACGCGCCCCGGAACTAATACTGACGTGACCACTCAATGATCCTTGCCCTCGCCGCTATTCCAGACCTGGTCGGCCGTGGTATTGTGCGGAATCGTCACATTACGTCCAGTAAGCCACGGATCGAACCGTTTCAGCTCCTTGATGAAATCCCCATACTGCGGATCCGCACTGGTCGACGTTTCTGGCACCTTATCCTCGATGTTGTCACCAAAATCCTTGTCCGCGCTGATGAGCGTATCGTCCGGCTTATCTTCCCGCTTGTACACGGCATGCCCATCACCAGCCGCGACCGAGCCCACCTGCCGCCCGGTGACGTACGGATCGAAACGGGTCAGCACACGAATGTACTCGTTGTACTCCGGAATGGCTTCACTACCCTGCGGCACTGGATCATCAAAACCGGACGGATTGCGAACCACACGGACCGGCGCGAAGTTCGGTGCGTTCGGTGGCAAACTCTGATGCAGTGCATCGGTTTCCGGATCGGCCGGTATGGGCACCTTCTTGCCCGTGACCCACTCGTCGAAACGCGTTAGATACGCGGCGTACTCTTTGAACTTTTGGTTGTTCTCATTGTTGGGGACGGGATCGTTAAACGCTCCATTAGGATATTCTGAGTGGAGATCACCTTGTGGAGCCGCAACACTTCCCCGTGTTGCTGCCACCAGCATAAATGCAACTGTAAAAACCTGAAATTGAAAGCAGACGAATGGAACATCCCACTCTCATTAATAAAGCTGTGCGTCTAGCTGTGCGACGAAGGCAAACATGATAGATGACACAAAGCAACAACAATTTGCATAATGGGAGTGTTAATTACATTACGGAAATGTTTGCAAACGAACCAATAACACCAAGTGTGGGAACAGTTGTGTCCAATAGATCACGATCACTCGTCGTGTCTAAATTCTTCTGCGGAGTCGGTTTTTATTGGAAAAACTTTCGTTCATTAGTTAAAACTCCTGCCGAATCATGCCGGTGCGGAATGCATCAAGCGAGTGTTAATGCAATTATACTGATGCGGATGATAGCTTTTTTGCATTTCATGACTGTTTCTCGTACCGAGTTTCTTCTCATCTCGAACGACCGCTCGAGTGTCCTAGGCGTGTTTGTGTGTGCAAATATTTGCCTATAAGCTGGTGAAACGCCTTTAGCAAATATTATTCAACACTTTTGGCTTCGTTTCGTGTTCGTGCCCGTCGTGCATTTGCTACGGCGCGTAACGGATGGACTACACTTACTTGAGGCGAACTGAGCGAATTTAGTTGAAATAGTGTTAGAAAAGAGTGTTAAAATTTGTGTTAATTTGCTTTAGAAAGCGGCAACCTGTACACCTGGTTGTTATAATTTTATACAAAGTGTTTTATTTTACGTTGATTTTATACAGGTAGAGTTAGGAAAAGAACTAATTCTCAACTAAACCAACATCTTGGGAATACCAACACTAACTAGTGTTGGGTATATCTAATTTCGATTCATAAATTTGAATGAATGAATCTGAATCTTTATTCCAAAGATTTATGAATCCTTAAAGATCATCAGTTGCCAAAAATTGGTCAAAAATTGGTCCAAAATTGGTCCATTTTCCTCAAAGTCTAAACCTCTAAGAATGCTCTGAGGAGTCATGAATCTTTTGAGAGTCGACTCCTCATTTGAATGACTCCTCTTTACACATTCGTAGGCATAACTCTCTATTAAAGAATTTTAAGCACAACACTAAAGTTAACTTATGGAAAACCTATACAAAACTAATCAAGAAGACAACGTTTCATAACCTTAGCGAATGTGCACCACTTTCACTTTGTGTGGTAAAAGGTGAACTTCAGAAATAACCACCATTTTCTATGATGTCGATGTCGGGTCAATACGTCAAGGTCCTCGATTTTGGTGTACAGAAGTTTCACACACATCCATTACCCACGGGCACCGATGGTTAAGCAATGGCCGGTAAAAACCCATCCACCCAATTATCGGCAGAACGCTAACCGGAATTGGTGATGAAAGGTCTTACATTCCTAGCACCGTTCCTGCACACTTTTGAAGCCTGCTGAATATTGAGACACTTCAGGAACTAGTTCTACTAATGGTTTTCAGCAGTAATGTGTCACGATTATCCTACAAATGACCAATTTTAATGCAAACGTTCCCAGACAACGATCAAGTTCCACGTCCATTGGAAATAAAGACCCGTTTTGTGACCAAAACGGCAATACCCTGAAGGCTAACGACTCAGGAAGTAAAATATCTCTGTTTGGGTGTATAAAAAATATGCTAAACTTATTGTTGATAAAAGTTGACAAAAAAATTAAAATGTCCTCACTCTAACGGAAATTAACTCACTTTCAACGGTCCGCCCATCGTGAATGGAAAACGAGTAGACGATCGTGCAGCACGTGTTCGGGGATGTAGATGATAAAATTCGCCTACTGAGATTAGCTGGAAGTTCGCACCATCCACACAACTACACGGTTGTTTCGATCACAATCGAACTTAGCACTGAGCACTAGGAAAAACGCGATCCGATACGGTACCGGGAGCAGATCAGTTAGATAGCTCCGGTAGCATTGAAGATTGAAAGCCGACTGACGGTTGCGATCGATAAGGTGATAAATTTTATGCAAAGATCGGTTCATTCCCGGCATGTTTATGGTATTTTTTCGCACCTCTCCGAAGATCATCTCCATTTTGCTTGTGTCCACCGTCCATCTGGTCGGTGGTTTGGTGTGTCGCACGCTGCTCGGTCGCACCATGATGACGTGATGCGGTGTTATAGCTGATGCTTACTGTTCAGATAGCAGCAAACTCCCTCTTCTTTGACCTTTTTTTCCCAGAGTTGCAAAACTTCTCGGCGAAACTCGGAAGCGGAGTGATTTGGCGGCCTAAGAATTGTCTTCACTTTCCTACCCTATTGAATAACACGTTTCCATTTCCGGTTCTGGTACTGACCGTCTAATTCCGCAGACAACGTACTGCTGTGCTCTTCTGTTACACCTTTCATCTATGTTCGCTACATACCTGGAATGGCTTTCACGCCGTAATGGGGGCTATAAATAAGAATATGACCATCGGCAGCTGCTCGCATTACACTCGAGGCTAACCACCGTACCACAACCACCGACACACCCGCTTGAGACCGTGTTGCAAAATGTCAATCCCATCACGATTCCGGTCCCACACGCTGCTGGTACTGCTGGTGCTCGTATCGATCGTCGCCACACAATACGGTACCCGTGCCGCCATACTGACGCGTGCCATCGAAGCCCAGAAATCGCTGGTTGAGCGGGAAGAACAGGTGCTCCAGGACGCGAAAGATCAGGTGTATCGCACGGCACAGAACGCCATTGATGTGTCGCGCGATGCTGTATCGAACGTGGCCGACCAGCTGCGTTACGTTGTCACCTACCCGTTGCGTGTGGCTAGCGAAGCGCTCGAGAAACCGAAACTGTACGCAAAGTACATGCTGTACAAGGCAACCAATGCGATGAACGGTGGTGGCGACGAGACAACGCCCGTTCCCGTATCGCTGACGAACGAGTACACGTCCCAGGAACCGCAGCCGGCTAACACCGAAATGTTGCCACAGTGGATTACGGGTTTGCGATCCCTCTTCAACCAGGAACCGGCGGAGCCGAACAAGGATCTTCCCAAGCCAAGGTAAGTGTAGCCTGTGAGATCTTTCCCTTCTCCACCGCGTGACTAACCAATTCGTCTTTTCAATTCCACAGCCCCTTCATCGAGGTGATTGAAATTAAGCAAAAACCTTCGGAATCGCTCGTCCCACAGTCGTCGGACAGTGAGATCGACACGAAACCAGGAAAGGAAGTCATTCAGCTGTAGGATCGACACGCATATTTGAGTAGGCTTAAAGCATCAACGCAAAGAATAGGTTCAAACAAAACAAACCCTTTGAACAACTTAACTTATAACTGTACACACATCCATCGCCGAATAAAACGTAAAAGAAAGTTTTACCAGATAAAGGATTCCTGTTTTGTTTACAATGATTTTATTGCAAATTCGGTTTCAATAAATACCTCATCTTTGACCGGTCGTTTATGGCTAAGGTCTGCTAACGAAGGCTGCCAACACTAACTGCTAACGACGAATATCGAAGGGCCTTACACGTGCTTGCTGCGCAGTAGCACGCTTCCTAACTAAGCTTATCCCGCTCATATACTAAACACAAAAGGGTCACAACCTCGAGCGGTTCCCATCCATGCAACACAGCTTTCGCTGTGCCGCGTTTGGCTGAGGTGGAAACTATATTGCGCTGCAATTGAATGCGATCTAATTTTTAAACATGCGTTTAATCACAACACCAGGCAAAAGTGTTTGTACTCTGCCGTATTTACTAAAGTTAAACTTTACCTCGATATGACAATTAATGGAGGTTACGCGAAGAAAGTGAATAGAGAGAGAGAGCATTTGCAAATATCATCATACAATCCACCGGTTGAGGATTTCGATTGAAAGATGCAACATTACTGCATCCCAATGTACAACACTTCGTAACGGTTTACGTTCGTTCAACGAATAAACTTCTCATTTGCAGCACTACGCGTGTGCCTGAGTCACACATCTGTCTGGGCCCACTTTGCTTCACTTTCCCTCCGTATTACGTCCTCTTTGATGGCGTATTTGTTCGCTTTCTACCGACAGTCAATTAACCTAATATCACATTTGCATTATGCAAAATATCAAGCTCTTATTTTGTTCTTGTTTCTTATGTTTACACTCGATGCCTTCCTGCGTGCCTCGAGTTGAATGCTTAACGCATCAGCACGCGATACCGTTTAGTCGCTTCGGGCGTGTGTACGGATGCAACGGACAGCAACAGCTCCATATCGTTGGCAGTGATATCCATAGCGGTAGTGATCGAGTTCATCGTGCAGAAGTCCGTGGCCAACATTACGCTAGCGATCGTTTCCGATTGGAGATAGAGTTCGCGTAGCTTCGATTCCATAAACGCCATGCACTGAAAGTATGAAAGATATGAAAGGGGGAAAAAAAAACATTACTTTTCTTCCATATTTCTTCCTTTTTCTGCCATTCTATTCTTACCTGATAAGCGGAGATTCCAGCTGACCACATAGCATTGACAGCCTCCAGCATGGAGGATACCAACTGCGACATGCCAATGATATCACCGTCCACGAGCGATTGCGATGACAGTAATCGCACTTCGTGCGTGTCCAGATTGGCAATGATTGCATTGTTTTCCGTGAGTTGCTGCTCGTACAAGGTGAACCGTGCGGCAAGATGAAGATCCCGCTTCAGCGATGCTTCCCACAGACTTGGTGGTGCTGTCGTGGCTTGCAGCACCATGTCCGGCATATAGTGGTCGGTTATGCGACTAAACAGAGACGGCATGAAACCGGCTCGAAAACATCGCAAACCTTTGTCAGTCTTATCGTTACCCGTGCTGCCAGCATCTAGCATATGATGATGACTGGTGCCACTGTTGCTACTACTATTTCCACCTGCATTACCACCGCTACCGACACCGAGACTGCCACCACCGGTGGAACATCCCGAACCCGTTCCATTGCTGTTGTTATTCTCATCACTACCCGGACCGCCAGAAGCTGTTCGCATCCCCTTGGGAAAGGGAATGTCGATGAGCTTCAAAATACTGCCTGGATGCTTCACCCGCAACTCATCGTTCTCGTCCAGCGTGGCCATCGTATGTCCCGGAAGTACTATAAGCGGAATGTTTTCTCGCATCGATGGCCCCGAAGAATGGCCAGATGCAGTACCAGCTGCTTCTGGTACATTGTCATACACAAACGATCTGCTACCATCCCCAACAAATTCCATCTCCGATGCGTTCGTTGGTGTTTGAAGGCAGAAAATTGTCGGTATCTGAGGGCAGATCGCACACTCGGTGGGACCGTTCTTACTTTGACGATCAATAAATTCGAAAGACAGTTCTGAAACGGGAGAAACCAAACCCTCCTCCTCGGGCGATAGTCCCTTTCCTCGTTCCAACAGATGACGGTCGGAAAGATTGCGATGCTTCAGAAACTTTGCCGCAATTTGCCGGTACTTGTCGAAGCTATTAAACTTTTGCTGGCAACAGTGCTTTAGTGGTTGTACCATACCCAACGGTTTTAACACGTCGGCACCATCCTGCCCGCTTCCCGTCGTCTTCCTATGAATGTCCTTCAGCATTTCGTTCTCACCGAGCACAAATACGACCTCGCTGTTGTTGTTTCCGCTCTTCAATTCACTGTCGCTCTCGCTAACCGTATCTTTCTGCACCTTGTAGTCTCCCCGCAGCAGGCTGATGTACTTAAGCTGCTCGAACGCAATGCCTTCTTTCGTCTTCTCTACGCCCCATATTAACCGCTGCTGTGACTCGGCCGGTTCCGTCGATCCCACCTGTCCGAGGCTGTTTTCAGTGATGAGATAGGACAAACGAACCGACTCACGATCATCTGCATCCTCCGTTGCACGATGTTCTTCACCGTCCAGTGCAAGTGCTTCCTGTGCCAGCTCGGCATCGGCCGGCTGTGGTTGTGTGTGGAGCAATGCCACCTTGCCGATTTGATAGCGCGCCTCAAGGTATTGCTTTTCCCGTGCGTTCATCACTAGTCCCGTGTCCATGCTTTTGTTGCCTATTCGCAGCTCTTGCCGGACGAACCGCGAGTCACGGTACACCAGCACGTTTGGAATGTCATTCATCACGTTTTTCTTCAACGCTTTCTGTACCTCTTCATTGCCCGCGTTGGAAGTTGTCTCACCAGCAGTGGTCGTCTCACCGTCTCCACCTAAAGATGCTAAATTTTTCATCCTCGTCGCCGACCGGACCATCCCGGATGATGCAGAGCGCAGCAGCTGTTGGCCTGGCGGTTCAAGCAAACCGACCGATTGTTCAGCAACGGACGTTTTAGTGTCCTTCAGCGGAATATCGTCAACTTGTACCACGCTGTTTATATTGGCGCTCTGCGATACAAATGCTGTACGGACGTTTCCTTCATCGAACGACTCAACGTAGACGGTGCGTTTGATTTCGGAGCAGCGTATAAAGTACGATAGTACGTTAAGTATCTTGTCAAGCATGTTACTCAGCTGTGAACTGCCGCATATGATCGTTTTCGAGAGCTTCGTTGGGTAACCGACCGCACCGTAAAGATCACCGAGCTGTGCCCAAAGCACACTGTACGGATGGTTGGCGGTAATTTCGTTCATGCGAGTCTTTTCCCGCCTTATAAGATCCAGCTTGCTGTTTGCATCATCCGTAGCGGTCATGGCAGCTATCGTACCAACCCAGCCGAGATGATGCGTCAGAACAGCAGTTATCATGGTGCTGATGAAACTGAAATTAAACATAAACATAAAGCATAAACAACCGATAGCGTTATTGGGTTTTATCGCGCTCTTATCCTATACTTACAAGTTTGTATCTTTTGTATCGGCCAACGATAGCAATGAGCACAGATCGTTCATGAACGTGCTGGCCAACGAGGATAAATTGCGATCGGTAAGAGTACTGCTGCTGAGCGTCAACCAGACGGGATTATTTAAACGGGGTGCCGTAAAGAGATCGTTAAGCCACTGTTGCGTCGAATGCCATGCCCCTAACATGATCTGTAAATTGAACCAAACTCAGTTAATACTCTCTAAACTAAAGAATCAGAAGCTTTCCACTCTCATTACCTGCAAAAATAATCGCCAACGTATGTACGCTTTTTCCACGGCCAAACGTACCCGGCACAGGATTGATTCGAACACGGTCATATGCTCGGAACAGAACGTGTCCGTGTCCTGCAGCATGACGTCATTCAACCGAATGCAAACGGCAACACCAAGTCGTTGCTTTTTGCTAGGCGCCTTGCCCTGGTAGTTTGTAGCCGTCGACAGCAGCTCGCCACTGTAAGCCTTCCGCCGGTTCAGTTCCATTGTTTCGCTGTTGCGCCTGTTACGTGATATCACACAACCGTCACTGGCCGCGGCATTTGTCGTCGTGGGCTGGCCCACACCAATACCCGTCATTATCTGGCCTAGCTCATCCAGATGACCGACGTGATCGGCGATCGTGTGACGGTTTTCGAACGATGTCGAAAGATTCTTGGATACTCGCCGATGAAAGCTGCCGTACGAGTGACAGTCCTCCAAACTGACACAGTTCGGCGGCGGTGGAATGTCCATGCTGAAGTTGTCCGTGCTCATGCGCCGGATATAATCAAAATCGCTATAGATGGAGGAGATGCTGCTCCGGTGGGACGATGAGGCTGGGTGCCGCGATGAGCCCGAACCGGACAGACCCCACGGATCGGTACCACCGTACCCGGAATCGACCCCACTGTTAGACGAATGGCGTAGATCAGCGAAACGATCAAAGTTGCAGAATTCTGCCGGCAATACTGGGCGCAATCGGTGCAACATCGATGGATCATGCTGCGTGGCGGTAGAGGACGTCACCGTGAACGAATGTAACGATCCCGTACCGATTGAGCTGAGATCGCTTACCGAAGGATTGTAGTCAACACCACTGCCACCGGCGGCACCAGTGCTGCTAACGCCACTGCTGCCACTGTTGATGAACAGTTCTGACCCGGGATAGGTCGAAACGGACGACTTTTTCGTACCGCTGTACACCGGCGTTGGGAACACGAGCGAGCACATTAGCGTTTTCGGATCCTTCAGCCAGTGTACCTTAAAGCTGCTGCCCCGGAACGCGATTGGTGCCGAACCGAACACCATCTCCTCAAACTGTTTGATCTCTGTCTTTAGCGTTACCTCGTTGCGCGGATCATTTTGCTGAAAACAAACAAACAAAAAAAAAAGGAAAGCATCTGTTTTAATACCGGTGGGCCAGCATGATCTCAAGTGTACTTCAAAGTCTTCAAATTTACCTTGCGCACTCGATAGACGACATTACAGTGCTCGCACTTTTGCACTTGCGGTACGGACGATGGATGATGATCGCTGGCAAATGCTGCAGCAGCCGCCGCACTATTGCTATCGGACGAAACCTTTTCCACGGTTCGGGAATCGAACAGGAGCTGTCTGCCACGGATGTCACACTCCTTGAACACCAAGATACGAACTTGATCAGCACTGAACGGGAACTGTCTGGAATGGGTCAAAAAGAAAAAAACAAACGTAAATAACACTCCGAATGAGAGCGCGGATTGTTTTACAGCTTCGTATAAAAATCTGATCAATATTGCTCAATTACTGCTATAGCGTGTGATAAGACACCGCCGAAGCGTATGTAGCGATGAGCCGCAAAGTGGTTCACATGGGGACAAGCATAATGGTCGTCGAGAGATTACCGGGATTATGAACTTTCTTCTTATCTATCTCCTTGAATTCGAAAAAAAAACAAATTGAAAGCTATCGAGCTACTTGCCAACGAGGGACTCTTAAAATTACAAACTTCAGTTTAGCTTCGATTCTGACCCAAATTGCTCCATTGAAGCAATCGGTTGTCCACTTTTTGACCTAGACCTTTTATTTTTCCTTCGATCATTGAACTTCATCCTTATGGCTTATCTCTTTGGAAGCTTCATATAAAATACCCGATCATAAACAAGCGCATTCCGTATTGCGTTTCTTATCGAAACACGACAGACCCAAGGGGGGGAGACCGCACGCGCATTGAATGATATGGGCTCAATCATTCACCCACTCCCAAACCGTGTTCAGTTCCGTGTTCAGATTAAACTTCTTTTTTTTTTCGTTCCAAAGTCACGCGGAATTCCTTCAATCGAGTCACATGCCCTTTTCTCTCTATCGCGCCTAATTCGCCCCCCAGGGGATTAGTGATCCTCGATCCGTTCCTTTGCCTCCGAGTGCCGCGTCCCAGCACAGAGCAATTGGATTGAGCATGTGACACGAATAGTGCGAAACCTTTACGGAAACCTTTTAAGGATAATTAAAGCATTATCCTTTTTTTTTGCGGGATTAGTAGAACAAATGTATCGATAAGCTCGCCTATGATCGATCGCCTCATGTTTATCGTGGCGTGATTAGGAAGCCGCAAAAACTGGTAGCTGTTTCTAACAGACTTTGAGCGATCCCGTACCCTTATCGCGGCTGAGTAATCGCTATCGGGCCCCGTAACATGTGCGAAATGTCGCGTGACAGATTCGATTTCCACTGCAGACTGCGCGACTGACTGGTGTGAGGGTTCGCCGAAGCACAACACGCCGTAAGGGGGCTGCAAATAAAACTAACATTACACCCTTTTACTTGTAAAGATATCGAGGCACAGCAAAAGGGGAAAAAACAGAAAAAAAAACAAAAGTAAAACAGGCACGTGAGCGGACCTACGCAAAACGTCTTATCGTGTGACGATCAATATAAAGTGACCTTTTATGTAAGATCTTTGTCGTCGTAAAAGATTATTATAAATGACGATGACTGTGTGCTTTTCAACGCTTCGCATGGTTCACACATTAATTTATTAACAACGCTCAATCTCTGCCCACAGTGAACAACAAACAAACAAAATGGGAGCAAACAGTGTACGAATAACATACTTAATCTAACCGCCAAAACCGCCATCCGCAGTGAGCCGGATTGAGGTAAACAAAGCAAATGATAACCTTTTGGTTTTGTTTCGCGGTTGCAGCATATTTCGCTACTCATCCCATCGCGTTAAAACCCACCGCTAACTAAGCCCGTTGGGTACAATAAATCACAACTCAATTCTAGCGGTAGTACTACACGCGCACAACGACACAAGTGGGGAGCCAGCCTTTTGTTAGCAATAAAAAAAAACCCGTAAGCTTACCGTAACATTAATAACCTACAGAAGCGAGTAGCATATTCTTCCCTCGCATGAGTAGATGATAATAGCATTTGCAACCGCAACTCATCTTCGAAGTGCGCCAAAGTGCGTTGCCCTGATAAGAATGTCGCTATTTGCATAGGGATTTTGTGATGAAGCGCGGCGCTTTCCAGCCTTCCAGGCATTGCTCCGAACGAAAGAGCAAACATTCCGATGGGTTCGTCTATTTTAAGATCAATTTGAGTAACAAAACTTGTAGAAATGTCGAACAATTGATCTACTAACATTAGACACACGATATACTAGACGCAAGACAGGCTGCTACTGACGGTGCATGTTGCATTCTTCAAATAGCGAGACACACTAATGACGCCACCCGTTGTGCGCGACAGAACCACATGATTCGGCGACGAGCTCATTCATTCACTAGTTTCGATGCTAAAAACAAACCACCCTCCTACAACACACCTACGGACACTGAAAACATGCAATTTCCGCGAGCAACAATGAATCGATTGAGGCAAACAGAAGCGATCGGCATACACCCAACGGATGCATGAATGAGCACACGCAAATGAATGAGCATCCGGGGCTGCATTCGCACCGTGCTTCCTATTTTAAACTCACCGGCATGCATCAACGTGCCCCCGACGATGATCACGGGACCGGAAATGCATCCTTCTGACGGCGATAGCGAAGCGATTGGACGTCACCGTTCGATTGGTGATTGAAACCGGTCCAAACGTCCCGGTCCCGCGATGCACTTTTGATGCACCGCAGATGATCATGTGTCTACCGAGAAACCGGGCGATCGGAGCAACCTTTCACGATCAGCTTTTTGTTGTGAATCACACGTCAGCGCACAATAAAATAACCAAAGAGTTCGCGTTTCATCTGTCACCAGCACCCGGTTTTCTTTTTCGCCTACGGTCGTGATCCTTGCCACGCACACCTTTTTGTGCGAGCGCGAAGTGCTTTGCAGCGGACGTTCTGCTCGCGTGTATTTTTTTTTGAGGTTCCATTTGTTTCATTTCTATTTTTCAGAACATCTTTCTCTACTGCCACCATTCTTCTCTTCCCCCTCCCCGAGCGTTTCATTACGCAAGTACACACAAATGCCCCGATACCGATAAAACCACGCGCCGATGTCGTGTGATGCAGCCAGTCCGGTCTTGTGACCGGCGAGTGACGATCGTTTAGCGAAAGAAATAATTAACACTAACGCTTAAGACACGGTCGCGACACACTTTTGGGTTGCAAGAAAAAAAAAACAGAGGAATGGTGGTTCGGTTGTCTGCTGGCCGCAGGAATGTTCACGACCCGCAAAAGGATGCGCGACGTGTGTGTGTGTGTGTGATGGCGCACACAAGACGCGCGCGCGTTCAAGGCTTCCTCATAAGCGGCCACGGTACAGATGTGGACGCCGACGTCGCATTGTCTAGGTTGTAAACATAAACGACAAATAACGTTCTTTTCTTACCCCAAGGGGTGTGGAGATTCTGTGTGGTATAATATTTTTCTGTTCTTTAAATGCAGTGATATTTTTGCAATCGCCATCGCAGACAGGGCAAACAATTGCTTCGGCATAAGGATGTCTCTTGATCACTGGATCGAACCAATGATTAATTAGCACAATGCAACGACGGGAATCTTTGGAGGTATGCTTGAATTCGTTCCCTCCGGTAACGTTCGTTATCAAACGGAATTCACTTCAGTTAATTTTTGACATACAGTGGACTGCCATTCATCCGTGCTCATCGGGTATCAACGGTTGCCGGATAAGTGGATAATACGGATAAAAGACATATCTTCTTTTTAAGATACATATTAATGTTTATTTTCATTTAATTTCATTTAGGTAAGGGTTTTTTTTTCTAGAGTAAAATATATTTCTCATGCATGTTTTATTTTTGCAAAAGAAATTGTATCTGTTTTCTTTTAAAATTTGAGTTCGTTTTGTCAATATTTGGACATTCATTTTCCGTGATGGGTGTTACTCAGAATTAGTCAAATTTCTGTTGGAATTGTCATTTCCGAGCTAATCTGTGCTCAACTGTATATGATACTCAATTTTTAAACAATCGTAAATTGATAGTTTATGTGCAAAATGAGCTAACATATGCTGCCAATGGGAGTAAAAGCAATTAGCCATTATTTTAATTACGATCGATACGTAGATCGATTATGTGTCATTGCCGTTGATCGTGCACAGACAGGACATTATTGAACGAATGTTATAAAATTGTTTTATTTACAGAAATGTTTTATTTATTTTTTTATTATTATTTTATTGTTATTTATTTGTTTTTGTTATTTGTTTTATTTATTATTTTTTATTTTATTTTATTATTATTTTATTTTATTTTTTTATAGTTTTATTTATTATTTTATTAATTCCACGGAATACAGGCCCTACGGCTTTGCGCGTGCGAGATTAGAAGATGAAAATGGTAGACCAACGTCAGGCGATAAGTCAACGTTTGTAATATTGAAAAAAGTTTATTCATTATCATTATGGAACATTTTACAAGCAGTTTAACATGATAAAGTCTTTGTAGAAAACTCTCATGTTCCTTTCGGGCCAATTGGATAGAAAAAATCAAAATCGATTCTACTAGCTGTCATTTTTAAAGCTCACGGATTATCCGTTTGCGGGAGAAACAGGCCCGGGATAAACGACGTTCTACTGTAGTATTTTATACTTGTTGTTGTTCATGTTTAGTTCTAGGTTTAATTGGTTTTCAATAAAACATTAACAATTGCATAAACAATAAAAGAGATAAACAATTGCAAAAGAAATAACATTGGTAGAGAGAATTCAGCTGTCTGCAAGATCATTGCTCTTGGACTGAGGAGTCCTTCGGACTGGACGGGGATAGAATCGAACAAGGTACAGCTTCATCTTTAACTCATTTTGAAGTAAGTCACAAACGTACTCGTAGCGAACGAATTAAAGTATCCCACTGCATGCCCTCCATTCATCATGGCACAATCAATTTAGCGTGTAAGACCATTCAACCGGGTAATGGTTTTCGTCTCCATTGACGCAAATCATGACGGATCCCTCGATTACCGAATCGACTACGATACGGTACCCCGCGCAAGGGTAAAAGTAGCTTACAATCGTACAGATCGCATCCACACGGTGAGACATTCTCATCAATCCGGGTTCAAAATTAACATTGCAACGTCGATGCACGTGGTTACGATCGTTTACGATCAACACGTTGCAACGCTGAAAGCGCAGGCGAAAGTGCAACTTTGCAAGGTAATCGACCGCTTGAGCTGAGTGTCATTTTATTCCTCGCTGTGCTATGAAACACTAGCGCACGATCACTTCGGAACACACTCAGGATCTTCCTTCACCCCTTTCCCACTCTTTATTCGCTGACTCGTGCGCTGACGCCACATAAACGCGCACCGAATGCCGCCCGCAAAGGCAACCGATCAATATGGAAGATGAGGGGAGTTGTCGGTTTCGCTAAAAATAATATCCGCATAGATAGAACGAGAGGCAACCAAAAAAAAAACAAGATATCGCACACGGACAGTAAACATCGCGAAGTGAAAAGATGCAAAGATAGGAAAAAAAAAGCACTACAAAAAACAGGCAGCACCAAAGCCCCGAAATAAATGGGGCGCGCAGGAAATAAACACGGGCGTTAGGGGATGGTCACGCAGGTGATCGTGATTGTGTGGTCAAGCATAGCGGGGTGTTGGCGGGGTGATGCGATCGGAGGGCGATCAACAGCATCCGCAAACATGTGCCGCATGAGTGTCGGGCAGGAAGGGCGCCAGGATCGCGGGGAAGAGGTGTGCTGTAAAAGAAGCACGTGATTTTTCGGTTTCCGCAGCGAGAGTTAGTTGTGTTGTTCGGTCGTGTTTGGTTTGAAATAACACTGACAAGCGTCAGAAGCGAACGAGATGAAAAAAAAGTGATACTGATCTTACGCGACAGTTGCATGATCGGCGATCGTATCCAGATAGTTTTCGTGCGTGAATTGATTCATGCGTGAACTCTTGACATAGACGCGTAAATTGATGGCTTGATTTGACAAAATCGGAATAAACGGAATACATAATAAACTGTGCAGTTATTAGTTAGAACAAAACCGTATGGTAAATAGTGTGATAAATTACTGTCCTTGCATTGTATTGCTTATTTCCGCAAGAACGCTTTTCCACTTTGCAACGATCTACACATCATCAGCACGGTGAACCCCTACCAAAGACATCAGGCCACACTTTGGTTGTCAGTCTTTATCCTCGATGCGTCTTTATCATCTGTACGACTTTAAGACCGACCCGCAAGGGAAGCCCCCAAGCACATGACACAGCGCACAAGCGTTGCGACCAAAGACCACACCGTCACCTGAGCCAGAAACCGGAGACCAGGCGAGGGAAAGAGAGTCTGTTCCACCGTGCTGTGCGACAGACAGGAATGGGTTGATTCTCGTGACCAGCGCATCGTCATCAACCTCTCATCGTCAACACACACACACCCCGCTATTCCGGGGGTGCCGCACTCAACTCGCTTAAGGGTGGGGAGGATAACCGGCAACCACCCCGGGGGTGGAGGGACAAAAATCAGCAACAACAACAAAAAAAATCTCAAAAGCGCGGGTGCCACTTGTGATGTTGTTGCTGCTGTTGTTTGAAACCTACGGAAGCGTGTGGCAGGGAGATAAATAACGCGCGAAACAATTTGTCGCGGGTGTATCATCGCTTTATGCACATTTTTCTTTTGTGAGGGAACTTGAAAGTAAGCGACGATCCAAAACATATTTTCCTTTATTCTTTTTGACAGAAAATTGAGAACAGTTGATAGCATGGAAAACAATGCCTTTGTGCAATTGGAAAAATGAGAAAACTTAGCAGCAGAACCAAGAAATCTTCTTGCGTCAATGTACGCAATTTTAATTGGATTGGACGCACTTCCGTAACGTTCGTTACATCACTGTATGTCACATTGGTTCGATTTGATTAGATTTGACAATTAAACACAATGCTAATTTAGTTACCTCGATCTCCCAGGATCATTGCAGTTGTTAGAAAGGAAGGAATATTTTAATTCGGAGATACTGTTCCCAGGCTATGATAATTTCTTCAGGAAAGTGTTTAAAAGAAGCATAAAAATGTTCTTTTTTCATTAAAACGGGACAGACCGTATCGACTTATTTTTACCACGTAGCCGGATATAGTAAATCCTTGCTACGAGGGTTTGGGTTTGTATGGGATTTTTCCTTAAATGCACCACTGGACCGCGCCTTAAGAATGTTCTTCTAAAGCAAACAAACATTCAAAAAGCCTATTTTGAAATTGCTTTGCCAAACACAACGGGTTTCACATAGAAGTATTGTTATTTATGTAAAATTAAATTTATTTATTTTTCATAGTTTATTTTACAAGATTGTTGTTGTTCACAACAAGCACAAAATCCTACGGTGATAGGAAATTTATTGGATATTTTGAGAAAAATATCGCTAGCTTTAACTATGCGACCTCTATGATGGAGACCGATTAGCAGGTTGAGGTGGTCGATAAAATAGGTTTGTTTAAAACAGACAAGGTACAATTCATAATGGTTGGGAAACATTTGATTCTCCGCAGTTTGCCACACATGTTATCAGTTTAGTCGGGAAACGAATTCTACTGCCCTGCTAGATGATCTTCAGCTAATAATAATCTTTTTCCTTTTAATTTTCATTTCTAATGGACTGTAATTGAACGATGAATCGATGTATCATTATGAGAGGCAACTCTAACGCCGAATAATCCCCCTGCTTGCAGCAATGCCAAAGCAGTGTGCCAGCCATACAGGGAAGTTTGCTTTTGTCAACTTACCCGGGACTTGTTTTCTGCGACGAGGTGCTAGTATTTCTTTTCTTGTTGAATAGCAGCTTGTTGAACAGGGCCATCATATATTTATAGTCCAAAAAGGCGACCGGCTCGATTCGATTGCATGCACCAACCACGCGACAAACGAATCGGTGCACTAGCCTACCTCGCAACGAATTGTCAGCTTCCGCACGCTACCGAAATTACTACTCGCATGTAAATTGCTTCAAAATTCAACAAACCGGTGCCTTCCTGCTGCGCGATCGATACTCAAGGCGCCGATGCACTTTAAGCGCAGCTCAAATTTGCACACTGTTTTCGTACGCTTGTATTCACATCTTCGACCGTGTTTTTTTTTGTTATTTCGGTGGAACACTTGTTGCACACAAATACACGGGCGTTTCGTGACCGGGTTCTATTATCACGGCCGGTAGATAATTTTCCATCACAATGCGTTTTACTCCGACACGCTTAAACCTTTACTGCGCACGCACAATCACTCTGTTTGGGTAAATCCTTCCCAAGGTGTAGTATATCACGTTATCCAACCAATTGTTCCAAATGACGTCGTTGCATGGTTTGGCGTTCGGTGTCCACTAGCGTCTGTTTTAAAACACGCGCGCAAGTGTCCGTCCGGGTTGGACGATCGTACGCAACTGTCAGAAGCTTTCCGTTTTCGTTGACGACTACCACGACGAAGGGGTGGTGTTGGCCAGTGTTGTTTTGCGCTGCAAAGTTAAGTTACAAACAGTACCGCAACCGCCCTGCCGGTGGCTCACTCTACCTAGCGTACCGAACGTTTTGCTCTGGCGCACGCGCAAAGCCGGCGCACCAGGGTTGAACGTCACGAGGGTGTACTATTTCGCTCGCCGACTACTTCGACGTATCGTATCGCCCACCTACGAACGAAGTACATTTGTTCCAATTAGTGGTGGTTGTCGGGGTTTGATCTATTGCGTCTACACAGTGCGTGTAGCGTCGTCACTGTAGAGATTGTGTTGCGCCGGTGTGCCAAACTCCGGACGATTGGTTCACATTTTCAGATCGATTTCGGGTTCCTTATCGGTGGGCTACAGTCGACGACAAAGATTGGATGCTGATTGGACCGGATCAAAGACCGCCACAAGGGTGGGTAAAATTCATTCAAAAATTCCTCCTCACACACAGCCACCGGTCCGATAACAACGATGGCGTACCGGCATAATCGTTTCGAGTGGTTTCCATGATTACGGCGCGATCAACAGGATGTTTGCCTATTTACACTGCGGAAAAGGCGCTCCGGAAGCTGTCCCACATCCCTAGATCGAGAAGGACACAAACGGTTGGGCAGATTATTCGGGGTGAAGTGTATGACAAACAAAAACAATCGTTTGGTTTGCTTGCTTACGTAGTGCTGACCGCACGCCAGTCATATGATTTCCCTCCGCACCGCACTACTGCACACCACACCACGACCGACCGATGCTTTTGTTACAAGCTACCAGCTCTTGACCGCACGGATACACGATATGTCCTTTTTTTACATCACTCTTAGTTCAACTCGAGAAAATCACTACGAAACGCGCGGAAAAGAAGGTCACTTGCTGCTAATTCCGTAATTAGATTAATAATCTAGAAACTTTCTTCACTTTCTGCTCAGCCGTGATGTACGTTCCGCCATCGGGTGCAAAATCACTTGTTGCGGCCGTGTACTGGCGGTTGATGAAACCTAGTCTCGAACAGTACCATCTACGGTTACATTTAGCAACGCTGTACTGGTGATCATTTCACTCCGCATGGTAAATTAATGCAAAATGTTTTGTAATACAAATGAAAGTGAACCAAACGAAACCAAAAACAAACCGAAAATCTTCTCTTCCTTCTGTTCTTGTTCTTCCATCTCTTGTTTGATTTGACAATTCGTATTCACGGTTGGTTTATACCCGATGGTTGATTGTGCGTGATTAATTTCTTTTCAGCACTTAATTTTACACTTGTTATCAAACTTTGAATGTTTATGGATGATTTAGTGTAATTTATTCGATTTATTTAAAGCTTGAAAAGCACTTGCTTCTCCATTTCGGACGACCAGTCAATCAACGGCAAACGTAATTTTGCCGAACCACCCTGTTTAGTGGCATGGCTGCATGCGAGTTAATTTCAAAAGTTTAAACAAAGCGAATAACACTATTTATACATGAAATAAGTGGTGTTTTAAGTTTCTGTGCCTTTAATTAAAACAGAGACGATGCTTGTTTCTTTCTAAAACATTCAAGCGCTCAGAATCGGTTGGTAGACTTAAAGGTGTTCTAAACATATGCGTTACGATCTACAGTTAGCCGATGAATCGTGTAAAAGTGCTATGATCGGAGCTGGATTTAAGCACATTGAATATAATGAGAACAAGCCTTCAGAATTCAGAAGCTTTCCAAAAATTATTGGTCAACAGAATGGGATCAGGTGGAACTTTTGCTTATGAAACTGCAACAGAATGGAACGCAGAGGAAGATTCCGTGCATGATTGGGCAGGAGGTTCGAAATCAGAAAACCAACTGAATATTGGAATGAAGAAATTCGGGAACCTTCCGAAAATGATTGGCTAACAGAATGGGATCAGTTGTAAGGTTCAATATCATTCCTTCGTAAAGCTAGAATAGACTGAGATGCAGAGGAAAATCTCGTGAACCATTACCGTTGTGTAGGTCCAATGTGGCGTTAGTTCATAAGCACACTTTACTCGTTAAGAAAATGTATGATCATTTAATAAATAAATAAATGAACTTTCGATCGATACTTCGGATGAAATTGCACTTCTTTAGGTAGAAGACCTCTTCAACAATATCGCAACAGCAGTAAATAGTGGAGCTGTTCTTCAATTCATTCAAGTATCTGAAGCAGTTTATATTTCTCTTCATTTCGGTTCGTTGCAAAATCTACTTACTAAACAAATTTCCATTCCCATCCACAACAGACATACCAGATACGCTGACGGAGTATTTATAAAATCTACACTATTCCTGATTCAAGTGCCGTTAGAAGCTCCTATTGCTTTTGAGTTGTGTTGTATGTGCGTTTTGTATTGAGTCATTTGTTCGTTACTAATGAAAATCGTACTAGTTAAGGGAAGCAAGTCGTAAAATACCGAAGGAAAAAACGAATGAACGTGATCTTCATTACGTTGCAAAAGTATATTGTTGGGTTTTTAAGTTTTTGCTACAATTTTGGCCATATGGATGTTTGGAGTACGGCTATCGTAATATTTTTGTTAATTCATTACTAAAGCCTAGAGGTGGCTACACGTTTTGATCACACTACGATACTCAATTGGTTGTGCAAAGGCTGAAGAAAGGTGAGACGGAATAGGTTCTTATCATACACTGCCCCGAAGAAGGGGCCTAAGAAAAGGAGCAATTATTATACTGTTCTGACGTTACTATATACCTATTCGCGCTGTAAGACTGGTTTCGACTAGTATTACCGGTGTTATTTCCACGCTGTTATTGCCCCAGATTCGCGGCTGGACTTGTGGGAAAGTTCTTAAGTTATATATGCATGTGTGTATCATGGTATTCTCATGGTAGAGTTTCATATTGTTCCATCGGATTTTTGGCGGTGCGCGTCACCTTACACACTATCGCATACTGCTATAATTTAACCACTGACGGACGTAACTTGCGACGTAATAACTCTTTAATTCTAAAAAAAAACCTTCCAAACTTATATCGACTCGCCCCATTGCGAAGAGGAATGACAATAAATAGAACGACGATAGGAAATGAAGATGAACTAACTATGAGGATAAAACCGCGAACGCGAGACAAAAACGATCAAACGAAATGAGCAAACAAAACGGCAATGGCTGAGAGCATTACTTTTAAAAACAATATCACAAAGTTTGTCTTCCGTGCCACAACTACCCGAAGGCAACACGGTGGTTTGTTTTTGATCGTTGTACGAAAATCCGATTTCGATTCATTATCTGCCACCTAACCGCTGCCTGTTAACAGTTAACTGTTACTAATCATTCCGTATCTGAATAAACATTTTAATCGTATTCACTCGGAGATAACAGAGAACAAAAGGTGTGTTAACATTACGCACTAAATAACCCCAAACGAACGCAGCTTTAGTGAATTTTAATGGTAGTTGTTAAATTAAATAGTAAACTACGGAAGCCTTGCCCGAGTAGAATCGTTGCACTTCAAAAGCCTCCAGTTTATAAAAAAACTTTTAAATTTTTAAGGGGTACAATTGAAACAGCAACACGCCCCGATCCTAACAGTTACAATACACACTAGTGTTCCTTCTTGGTATTGTCCTTTGGTCCGCCGGGAGGAAGATGATTGTTGTTGCTGCTGCTGTTGTTGTTATTGTTGTTTAACTTTACCGCATCGTTTACGATCTTTGGAAGGGTCGCATTAACATTGCCATAGGACTTACGCTTAAGGCTGGCGACGTCATGCTCCGCGTTGATATTGTTACACTTGACGGGTTTTCTCTCCGGTGTGCGATTGTGAACAGTGGTTGCGTTGTGTTCGAGATTGTTCGAAATCAGTCCTTGTTGAGCATTCGGTGGCCGCGTGCTTTCGGTTTGCTCGGCGATCATCGCTTCCGCATTTGCGGGTGACACCAACTCTTCCTCGTTTGGTGGTGGTGTTTGATTTTTCGATGTCGCCGTTTGAGATTGACCTTGCTTTTGGTGCAGGTGTTGGAGTAATACCTTCGTCTTGAGCACACCGGCCGGTCCATCAATGTTGGTGATCCAGAACCGGCGAGCGGTTAGCATACATACGTCCTTTACGTACAGCACGCAAGCAAACATCTTGTACAGTACACCGTACACCGTGTCGTACTCGTTCGGGATGATACCGTCGACGGAGCTTTCGAAGTAGCTAAACATCGGAAACCATATGCGTGTTCGGTTGGAATCGTGTGACATCAGGGCCTGCGGTATAAGCAATTGAGAAGGTCAGCATTATATGGCTGGAACACATTATATGGCGCGACTATTCTCCACTCACCTGGTTGTTAGCTAGCGTGTGATAGTACAAAAATAGTCGCGACGTTATGTAGAACGCCACAAACACGTCAATCGAGTAATGCTCGTGGGCGGCCAGAATGAAGAATATTCCAAACATGTTCAACAGCCAGGTGAGCGTATGCAGGAAGTACAGGTTCCGGGGGGTATCTATTTTCGGTAGATGGAAAGAATGGAAAAAAATCGAACGAATTAGAGTGCACAATCAATTAGCGCGACGCGTGTATTGCCGCGATCGATTGACGCCAGTACGCACATTCCGTAATGAAGAAGTTAAGCAATGTCAGGGCAACGGTGTGTCCACTAAACATGTAGTCACCGCAAGTACGGACGCCCTGTATGGACATGCCGAGTCCGCTCCAGATTGTGTAGGCACGACTGATTCGAAGGTAGATCATTTCCGTTATACGCACGCTGGAAAGACAAAGAACACATACCGATTCCGTTAAGAACGTATCAAATAATTGATTGATAGTAAATTGATATTGAAAAATGTCTTATTTCTGATTTTCTAATATTTCAAAATAAACCACAATTGTAAAAAAATGCTTTGAGGTGGTTTGTTTTGTTCAGTTTGTTTTTCATCCCGAAAAACATGAAGATTATGCGGATGAACCTACAAATGTGACTTCCGTGTAAGATATTTTTCCATGAAAGATGTTCCTCGTTTTGGGAGGTTAAGTCAGTGACGGAATAAATGAAATATTGCAATAAAATGATAATTTCGATAAGCAAACTGCCAATTAATAATGGACTACCTAGAAACGGTATTGCAACCATCACAAAAATAGCTGGATTTACAAAAAAAAGACAAACTCTACGTTTGGGTGTCACATGAACTATACACAAAAACGAAATTTGATGAGCCTCACAGGCCATCACGATCACGGAAAACAAATATCATACGTGAATGAAACACGCAAATGATGTTGACCATCAGACCGGCGAGACGTCCCCAAACTGTTACAAAACATGGAACAAACCGTCATGTGTTTGAAGCAATTTGGAGGTGCTTTATGTAGTTCTAAATGAATTAACAATTTACAGAGCTTTAGAAATCAAGAAATAAAACTGGAGTTAATTCTTAAACATTATTAAATTTTTGGTACATACTGGAATCATTCCCACTTCCTACAACTTCCTGCAAGATGAATTCGATTTCTGTTCAAAGCTTATTCCACTAACATGACCATTATGTCGAAAAAGCTTAGCAAATGTGTGAGTTTTAGAAAAAAATTAAAATAATTGATTTCAGTTTATAATGTAAATGCTAAAATGCCTAAAATGTTGAAAAGATTGTAGATCTACTCCGACACATTGTAATTCAAGTTGATGAAAGAATCCATAAATGATTCCACCTTAAAAGATTTTATCGTTAAACCCTAATAATACTAAATAATACTTAACTAAATAGACCGTAAAAAGCGCTAATAATTAATTGATATTCTAAATTACTGATAGTCCCGCAGTTTTTCCTTCACTCCAACCACTTACTTGCTGTCGTCGAATTTGTGATCATGCGGTGTACATTCCAGATGCGTTCCCGGTACGCTCAGCGACGTAATTAGCATCGTAACGCAGCGCAGCAGAAACACGGTGCCGGCCAGGGCAAAGAAACGTCGCAGCAACACCATGCTGTGAAAGAACCGGTGTGCAAACATTGGCATAAGAGGTCACCGTGTCGCTAGTAGAACGGGTCAAGGTTCTACACTTACCGATGCTTGTGCACCACCAGAACGCACATCCAGATGCAGAACAGTATCGTGCCGGTTACCTCACACATGTGAAACGCCCACGGTATGTGGGGCACGTTGTCGAGAAAGATGTCCGGCAGGGGTGGATACTTTTTCATGTCCGGCACACGTTCGTGTACCACCACCATTACGAATGCTGTGATCCAGGTAACTAGAAAGGCGTAACCTGCAAAGTGAAGAAAGAGGAGAACCAGCAGCATTAACACACAGCACTGTAGGTGGACCCCTACATCAGGGGGTGGTGGATTCCCTCGTCCGGTCATGTGCGTCATCATATTTGGTGAAAGTGGGCAAAAGATTGCACAGGCTTCGTGTGAGTTTTTATTGTGCTTGGACAATTACGGTGGCAGGGAGGTGTCCGTGTTGTGAATCACTGTGGCACACAGCCACACCGTGGCATGGTTTTGTGATGCAGATTTCACGTTTCCATATCATACATGGAAGTGGAATTGTTTGCAGCCCAAGCGTCGTGTTTTACACAACGAATATTTTTATACCGTCGTCCCACATCAGCATCATCATCCGAAGCTCGACTTATGCAATGTGTGCAGGTCGTGGCAGGAGGACAGAAAAAGCTTTCGTGGCGATGATGAGTGATGCCGGCGAACGTCTCGCGAAAGTGGACGCGAAATTAAGAAGGAAATAATTATGTTAACAGCATCTTTTTTCCCTGAAATATTACCATTCGGGTTTCGCAGCTTCATTCAACTGGCTTTGGCAACATGTTACAACCGTATAATGTCCATCGTAAAGATATGGTAAACATTATCTCTGTCATGAATAAGCTTTTCCAGCTAAATTGTTACAATGTGTAGTCTTTTAATATTGTAACCTTTTTTTTTTTGCTTATTGTGACCCTTTGGTCTGTGTGTGGGCACAGACAAAGCATCGGCAGCGCTTAATCTTATCATCCCTGCTACACTCTACAAAGAAACTCCCTTAATCCGCGCACTGTTGTTGAGATAAAAACAAACCCTATTTTCCCGCCCAAAGACCATGACCATTCCATGTACGCGTGAATAATCGGAAACCCGGTCTACTGCTGGTCTACCACACACAAACAGGTGTCTTAGTCCACTCCCCTGTACGTCAAAGAGCAATGAAACGAACACCCTTCACGGCAGCTTCTTATCGTCCCCGCCAGCTTTCTTCACGCTTCGTGAAGGGAATTAGTCATACCAGAGTGGTCGGCAACAACGTGAAGCATCTCGTGCTGGGTCTGCCCCCTTCCCAGCTCGAACAAAGCGTGTGTATTCTATGCTATGCTCGTTGGACTTTGGAATACAATCTCCCCCTTAGCAAGTGGTTGGGAGATATGGGACGTGCATCGGAAAGGTTTCCTTAGAATTTCTGTCGACTTTAGACTCGAGTGCGGATCTTCAAACCGTGGCTGGCTGACGTATTGCATGGCCGCGAGTTGGATTTTCCCTGTGCACTGTAAGCTTCGCGCTATTTGTGAAGCGTTCGTTGCATCGTGAATCGCTGCTGTAATGCTGCGCCATCAGTGACATCCATTGGCAGGCGGTGAGCGAATGGCCATTTGTTTACAACCAACAATTGCACACCACGAACGGATTGGATCAACAATCGTACGGCGTAGACGTGGACCTTCATATGGCAGCCATCTCAAACAATCTCTGTTGCTGATAAACATTGATTAACGTTAGCGTCAATGGCGGTACGCGACGGACTGTCGTTTTCTATATGAAATTGTGGTAAACGAGTGAGGGCATAAAAGCGTGAGGACGAAACAAAAAACCGATTAAATCCATCCTTCTTCCCCCCTCCGGTTTGGTGGTTGTTGGGTGGTATCGGAAAGTAAATAAAACACTCCTCTCGCACCTACGACCCCAACGCCGCGTAGAACTACGCGCACAAGCTGCACGGTCGTCTTTGAACATTAAATTAAGGTCGGCACGATCGGCGTCATTTGGCAAAGTTGGTAAGACAATAAGGGAGGTTTTTTTTTACATTCGAACGTTTATCGCCTATGGTTCGGCCATGGTGCTCATCGCGGGGAACGTGAGCAAATTAATAATGAAGCAACAGGGACCACCGCTCAGTTGGACGGGGGAACGGTGCTCGATCCAATCCAGATGTTTAGGAATATGGGTTTCCCTTCCAGGATGAGAAACTAAAAATGCATTTTTTTGTTTGAAAGATAATTAATTATCTATTCGCTTGAAGACAGATTTCTATCTGCGTCACTTACCAGTTTGGGACGTTAAGAGAATTGGTTCGCTCGATCGATCTCTATATCTCTACCCCATTAGTTAATCCGCTCGTAACGCAAGTAATCCTTCCGTAATTAGAACCGAACACACAATCAGTTTTTGTGTGTGTGTGTGTCGTTACCGGTGAAATTTGTCGAATTGACGCAAGTGTGGCGGCCAGTAATTGAAAAATTAATCAGCACCGGGTTTAATAACCTCGCCCATTAATTGAGAGCTTTTGCTTCGTGATAAAGATGACGCTTTAGCTAGGTAATTTATTAAACTTGACACCCGGCAGACAATTATGCTGGGTGTGCGAATTTCACTGTACACGCGTTTGCATTTAGCTGACGAAAATATGATTCTCGATGCATTCGATAGCAGCAAAACAAATAGGCAAGGTAATGACCCAAAGAACCGCAAGCACCAGAGGGGGTGCGGGTTTAATGAACGAAATTGATATGCACATTTAAGCAAAATCAAAATGAAATACGCATTCTGTATCGAGTTTTGCGTTGTGTTGTGCAAATAGGTACATACAACAAATACGATTCGGCAAACCAAAGCGTGTTGCCATCGTTACGATTATCGCTCGCCCCTGTCAGCTGTGGGCAGGGTGGGCTCCAAAGGGAGCATCGATTATATTTCGATCAAATAACCCAACACACCGCATCAAGTAGGCTCATGATTTTAGGGGGGAATGCGTTCCCGTTTAGCCGTACACGAATACCCTGCGGAAGGTTTGAGATTATTCATTCGACAGGTAGAGAACCCAGGCCGGTAGATAAGCCGATACGGGCTGTGGGATAAGATAAGAAACAACCTAAAACTCATCGCCAATGACTCATCACCCAAGCAGACCGAAGCGTTCGGTAGCTATCTATTCTTATCGTTTCATCAAAATTGTATTTCCTCCCAGGTTTCGGGTACTCTTTGTTCGAATGTACGATATACGAAAAAAAAACATGCTACCGTTTCCGGAACATCCGTCTGACATAGTTTTGAAACCTTGAAAGCTTCAAATTACGGCATTCCTCTCTATGCGATATGGGGGCCCCAGCCGAAGAACCAGAAATAGTAGCGCAACTAGATGTTTGGCTACGGTTGCATTTCCTGACGCTTTGATGCATTTTTAGCCTTCCAGGGCCCGGATCGGAGATTCCACTGGAAGAACAAATAGAAGCATTTGAACGAGAGTGACACTCAATTTGCTACCCGAGAGGAAATTGAATTAGGGAGCTTCAATCGTTCGGCTAATAGTGTAGAATCAAATATGAGGCTCATGGTGGGGATTGTCATACGTGATACATCGAAATGTGCAAGTTCTTCGATCGGATCATATTCCTTCCCCATTAAAACACTCTTCTCAGAAAGAGTGTGTGAGTGAAAACGTGGGGATGTATTGCACCACCAATTAAGTTTCATTCTCGCATGTTCTTTTCGTTAGCGAAAGGGAATTGCACGCATTGTGGCCCTGACTAAAGGGATCCACCAGTCCGCCGGACTTCTATGTGTATGGGTGATTTTATGTTTCGTAGCGTTCAATTGGATTTAATGCAGTTATCGACCGACCGGAACGACGCTCTCTCCCTCTCGCTACTTACCTAAACTTATCATCGTTTTGAAAAATTCCGGCTGAATACACGTGGCACAACCGTCGATGGACATTGGCGGTGAAATGCGTTCCAGGTCGCTGTAGCTATATCCAACCGAACCGTAGCTAGTGCCCATGCTGGACAGTAGCGAGGTATGGTGCGGATGGTGGTGCAGGTTGGACGTGGAGGGATGATGGGGCGTTCCGATGCCGCCATGGGAACCGGCCCCACCCGGATGATGGTGAGGCTGATGATGATGGTTGTGCGGGTGCATTGGATGGTGACCGTGCGGAGATGACATGTCGCTACCATTCATACTGTAGTCCGGCGTCCAAAGGCCCGCCATTCCGAGCGGCCCGGTCGTGGCCAAATGCTGGCGCTGCAGAAGCCTGGTGGCAAACCAGAACCGTTTGATATCACCGAACCGGAGCTGCGTGGCACAGTGTTGCGGTAGATCGTGCACATCCTGTTCGGTAATCGCCAGCAGACATCGGCCATCGACATCTTCGCGTGCAATCCACTCGATGATGCGTCGCGACAGGCCTTCCTTCCGTGCCCATTCGCTTACGTTTTCACTGGTCCAGCTGAGCACGCCGTGGGAGTTATGTTGGTCGGGCATGGTGCTGCCGTCCGCGGTCGCATTCAGATTCTTCAACAGTTGCCCAATTTCGTATGCATACTTTGGTGATGACATCGAACCACATCGATGCCCCCACAGCCAGATACACGCGCACACGTCTGCACCCGGAAAAGTAGGTTAATTTCACTGCTTTCTTCCCTGTGCACACGTCTGTATATGTCACGTAACGTTTGCACACTTCCGCTGCAATTGCCGTGCACGTTGGGGAAATGATTGATTTAGGAAGAGGGGGATATACTAAATGGAAATGATGCTAGTACTAGCAGTACCCCATTGTTGACAGTCGGCATCGATCAAAACACATCCACGCGCAGCATCCAACAAAAACGCAATATGCGCACGGTTTTGGAAACTTTTGTTCGAAGCACGTTATATCTGCAACACAATTTTTTTTACCTTCGCCAAACAATAGACACCACGTTCCACGTTCTTTCTTACTCTTTCGCCCGTGCACCAGGACCGTTCACAAAGGTTGCAGATTATTGGCGATTACTTGAAACTGCACAACAAATATCACGCGCACTCGCGAAACCATGAACATGGAATTTGCGATTGAAAGGATTGTAGTGCTATTCGCAAAACACTGATGAACCGTGAAGCGTGAACCGTAGCGAACGACCCGCGACACCACTACCGCAATCCGTGCTAGACTAAATTAAAGTTTCCAATTTTGCTGTGATTCTGCGGCTGTTTCGACTGGGACTGCAATCGCAGCTCGTGGAGGAGATGGTGTGTATATTGTTTGTTGTTTTTCTTTTCTCCTGCTGCTCATTGTCAATTGGTCTATTGTGTGCATTCCAACGCTTGAAAGCGTTTCCATGGTTGTCAAATCGCTTGAAACGCTTCGGATTTCAAAACAATCGGATGAAATGTTTCAACGTGTGTGAAAATGACGGTTGAAATAACACTTTTTACAATAAATTTTTAATTAACACTTTTTACATCGTACCCTGATACATTCCGTATTCCTCTATCCCAAAGAGAACAGTTTGGACCTTTCTCTTTGGCTATGTTTGACAATATTTGTGAGCAGGTCGTGTGGAAACGAACAACGAACTAGCTCATCTGTTTTGCTGAACATGACCCAACGATGGCGTGAATGTAATGAGGATTGAGCTAAACCTTTCGGACATTGAATGCAACCGGAGGTAGAGGAGCTGGTCAAACCCGAATTACCTGGAAACAAATTAACGACTTGGCCATATCAGCATACACTGTGAGCGGACCAGGAAGATGAAGATTGCAACCAGTACTGATCGTACTTTATGTACCATTATTTATTTTTCATTCGTTTTGCATTTTTGAAAATAATATGTCAATACATGTCGTAATATAATAATGATAATGTAATAATAAAGATAAGAATGGTTACACAGTAAGCTGTTACCTTAATATATTGTAGAAATTCTTTCCTTGCGCCTGATCCCTGCTCTATGCTTGCTTGTAAAGAAGATGCGTGTGTTGCGAAATCAAACCTCCGTATCCTTTCCCATCCGTGTACTACTACTGTTACGGGTCCGCAATATAATTTTCTTCCCTCCTTCAAAGGCTACCCTCTTCCAGAACGGACCTTGTAAAACCATTGTAGCATCGCTTTTGGTGTATGCCTTAATTCTGTCGCTCGCGTAACTGCTACCGCTCCCACTTAGTGCAAATAATTTTTAACTTTAATTTTTAATATTTTTTCATACAAGAATCACATTTATGGCCAAAACAATGCCGAACACAGTGTACGCTCCTCCGCACGCTCTACTTCTGGCTGGGATGTATATACTCGTTTACATGCAGGAGTCTTCTAAAGGGATTATACACCTGGGAACCGAATGCCACCCGTGGTCGCGCAGCTAGTCGTTGATTATCCTTACACAGTTGTCCGTACAACCGGTATATCTTTCTCTGGTTTGCGATGATCTTCAGGCTTAAGCAAAACAAACAACATTACAGTTAATAAGGCAATCGAAATGGGAAACAACAACGGATCAGTCAGAACTAACGCAGGGATGCTCGGTTTTGGTAAGCAAGATAAAAGATTTAAACATTTAAAGTTCAAAATTCAATACATCATTCGCAAAAAAAAACATAAGAGTAATAATAGCAATAGCAAGCACACAACCGCTAGGGTGAGTTTTCGTGAGCTGCGCTATCGTTTCACGAACGCACGTGCGAACGTCAATAAAGAATACGTCCGTTAAGAAATGTGTTAGCTAAACATGTCTCGTTCATAGATATTTGTAAATAGTGTTGTATGTTATTCTAGTATTTCCGTAATAGAATTTTGCATTTGCAACTTGTCACATTTCCCATTACTTTGCATTTTCATTTCAATTCATCCTGTTCTTGCCCATTTGCAAAAGTTCACCCTCAAACAGTAAGTTAGTTTTCCTCTATGCTAGAGTTCTGCATTTTTCCTAACACACAAGACACGGTATCAATCGAATACGTCTTCGCCGTTCGTGCTCTGCAGTCTCTCTTTTGCAGTTTCGGTTATCTATACTACACAACACTAACGTAACACAGCTGCAACAACAATTTGATGGGAAGAGTAGAAAGGAGGTGTAGAGGGGTTGTGGGGGTTGGATTTTTGAATTGTAGTCTCGAACATTTGCTATCGGACGATACGCGTTTGCTCGGTGCATAATACGTGCTCTGGTGGTACTGTAACTGGCCTATTTTTGTCGCTTGAATTTCTTGACTATTATACCGGTTTGTACAGTAGAACTTCCCATTCGTTCGATTGACTGTATTACTTATTTTCCCATTGTGTTCTACAATATTGTTCCGTTCATGATTCAATGATTGTGCAGTGTCAACATCTATTGCAATGCCGTGCATTTTTCTTGATTTTCATCTTGATTTTTAGCATTCGCACTTGCACCTATTATATTCGTTGGTTTTACGCTTTTGTTTTGTTATTTTAATGTGTGTCCCTCCATACTGCCATCTTCGTAAGATAGAGAGTCAGCGAATAGGGGTGGATGTAGAGAGAGAGTGAGAGGATAACTAATTTGTAAAATGGGTTCTATTTTATAGTGTTGATTGAACGACATGAATGTAACCACATTCGTGGTAGATATTCTTGTCGTAGATTCTTATACTTTTCTAATTATTTTTTAGCTGATTTTTATTTTTTGAAGTGGAAACAAACTCCTCGCCTACCACGATCCATAGTGAGCAAAACGTTTTTTGCTTACCACCACAGTTGGTAAGTTGAGTTCTGTTTTAAGTGTTGTAATGTTTGCAAATGAAAATCACCAAAGTGGCGCAAAACAAAAATCCCGATACTAACAACAACAAAAAACCCCTTTCAAACCTAATTTCATCTTCCAGCAATCACGTCACGCTGTCTGTTATACTATAAGTACTTTTGCATTTACGGTTTACGGTGTCCTAGCTATTATCCTGACAGCACTAGCAGCAGCAGTTCCCGCGAAACGTTTAACACATTTGTTTGCCGACCACTAAAATTCGTTAAGGTTGAAGTGTTCTCTCATGGTAAATTTACCAGCCCAGCTTAGAATGTCCCGACGAGCAAAACATTGACACTTACACACGGGTAAAGATAGAAATAGTTTCGCTAGCTCATGCTCACTTCACATTTATGACAACTAGTAACAGAACGAATTTTCTTAAAACAATGCCACACTACTATCACGTCGAAATTTACCAGACCATGAACTGGTTGGCAGAGCCAGTCGGGCATTACTTTCGTCCCTGCAAAGTGAAGTTTTCTTTTCCATCCCGCAATCGAAATAACCGTGATTCTAACATTCATACGCTTGCCGTCACATTGCTTTCCGTCTCAGTAAGATATTAGCTAATCTGAAGCAATTATTTTCCATTCTGGCCCACATATATCCAACCATGTCGGAAGCAAACTCCGTACACAACCAGGTGCTAACGCTTCGACAACGGCCGAGGAACATTATCATGTAGAATGAATCATTTTTCACGTAGTGCTAATAATAATAATAATAGTATCCGAAATATAACTTTTCTTTCCCCTCCCTCTATGTGCCAATCCTCCCAGTAACGGTACTGCCGCTACTAAAATCTTTATCCTCTCCGGATACGTATCCCGTATACGTCTTCCAATGTTAAACGACGGGAATATGGATAAGAAAACAGTTATGCATTGACGCTGCATAATGACGTCCAGAACGCTGGGAGGTGGATCGCTTTTAATGCTAAATGATCTTTATCCGCTTTGGAACACTTGTATGCATATAGGCAGCTTATGTTTTGTTTTTTTTTTTAATGAATATACCGAAAGATATCGATGGTTTGAACCATTCAGAAACAATTTAAGGAAAGCATGATACGCTGTACGTTTTGTTTGCTTCTGTGAATCGTACGATTTGGTGATCGAACTGCACGATCACCGTTTTGAGGTGAAAAAAGCCAAGCTTATTTCAGTGCTTATCAGACGCTTCAACGGAACTTGCCCCTTCCCCGAAGGAAAAGTGAAGAAAAACAGTTGTCTACTAACGTTTTTTATCGAGCCTAAGCCGTGCCTTAATCTTTGCACATGGAGGTATCCATTGGACTGGCCGGTTGCACGAAGGACGAATTGCCGGTGAACGAGATATTACTACTAGTGTTGTTCGAGTTTGACGAACCGATGCTACTGTTGAGCGAACCGGCACCAACGCCACCGGTACTGGCACCGCTGCCACCACCACCACCACCGAGCAGCGGAAACAGACTTCCACCTCCACCACCGGCCGAGGTTGAGTGCGAGGAAAGCACGTTCGGTGCCGATGTGTTCAGTCCTATTGGTATAGCCGGTTTAATAAACCGCTCGCTAGCCCGTCGACTCACCAACTGACCGCACGCAATGCAACGCGTCAGTCCTCCGGGGCTGATGGGCCGTTGGCTCGCCAAAGCCGACACGTTCTCATTGAACAGCCGTTCGTCTTCAAACTCTAGGGACGACTCCGACTCGGACAGATGTCGCGAAAGTGCCTCGCGCCGTTCGACCTCCTGTTGCAATTTGCGCTGCAAACGCTGATTTTCCTCGCGTATGCACTTTTCGTCATGCGCGAACTGTTGCGTCTTTTCCTTGCTTTCTTTCTCGGCCGCTGCCAGATTGCTACGCAGCTGGTCTACTTCCGAGCGCAAATTCGTGATGTGCGCCGTCAGCTGTGTGGCAGTGTCGTTGCCATTTTCCATTTCTCTGGAAGGGTAAAATGTAGAATAAATTAAATGACATGAAGGCAAATAATGTAAGCAAAAAAAGAAAACATACTTTGGACTGGTTGGATCAGACACCGGCTGATCTAGTTTGATCTGGAGCGAACGTTTCTCCGCTTCCAGCTTATCCATACGCTTCCAAAGCTTATTGACGAGCGCTTCCTGCTCCTGCTCCAGCGTATTTTCCAGCTCGACCATTTCACGTCTCAGCTGCTCGAGGTGGTTCTGCTTCGCAGACGTTTCCGCCTCCAACTTCTCTATCTTGCGCATCAGCTTGTTAACTAGACACTCCTGCTCCTGTTCGAGCGTTTGCTCAAGTTTACACTTCTCCTGCCGCAGCTGGTCCAGCTTGCGGGACAAATCGTTCGTGAGACATTCCTCCTCGCGCTCGTAATGGTGGGCAAGCGTTTCCTTTTCCTTTTTCAGCGCTTGTATTTTCTTAAGCAGCGTGTTCGAGATGTACTCCTCTTCCTGCTCAGCTTTCGCTTGCTACAACGAGTGAAAGATCGGCATGAGACAAAGCATGAGTTAAGTGGGGTGGAATGATGGGAGAAGGTGGATGATAAGCGAAATGCAAACAGTAAACAACGCAGCACAGATTCTGTCCCATCGGATCGAAAATCAATGCACCGCGTTACAGCACACGCCAGAGGGTACAGCCTCCGGGGTTGACAGAAGCAGTGCTCAAGATAGATGCATTGCATCTTCATCGGAATCTACTTTCTTATCCCTCCCCGCCACCGTAGGGGTTTGCGAATGTAAGACGTAATGATTATAGCTTTGTTTACTTACGATGATAACTGACGCTTGACGTAGGGAACGGTTCTCCTCTTGGATTACTTTAACACGAATTTTATACGTTTCTAGTTCTACTTTAAGCACCCTGCAATGAATGAGACAGCAAATTGTGAATCTGTAGCCAAAACAAAAAAAACTGAACAATCGGTTGACAAAATCGGTATGCTTACTTGTTTTGTTGCGTGAGACTTTCGATTCGCTTTTGCAGCTGTTCCCGCGAAACCGGGCTCGGCGGGAGCATTGCTCCCCCGTCGAGTGAGCTCTCCGACTCACACGGACTGTCCATTTTGTTGGGCTGAAAAGAAGCATCAAGAAGAGTTGTTATTATTCGCGCAAAGCTCAAGTGCAGTGTGCGTTATTGCACAGGTGGGAGTATTTCCAATGCGTCGATGGGGATCCTTGTCGGTCACGATCGGTTTTGATACACCGGCTATGCGACCCCTAAGCCAGATAAGCATTAAAAACCGGAACAATTAAGATGTGGGCCGATCGTGCCGTTCAGTCGTTTATCGTTTAAGTACGGTGATGGCACGTTCTCGTGACTATCAGATAATCCATGTTTTCCATTGCATGTTGACAGTGCATCAGATGATGATGATGCACCCAAGAGGTCCAGTTTCTGAGACATTCCTTTTTTGGGAGCGGGCGCAGTTCAAACAGTATTGCTATGATGGCAACAGGCTCACCCATTATGGTATAGTTTTCATACACAGTAATAGCCACATTAGAAAGTCGTTTACGCTTGACAAATGAGCCGTACTGAGCCACACACTCTTCCTTCCGGCTCATTGAGCACTATCTATGATCAAGGCAAGCCAACAAATGACCCCGGGTAATATTGGAGACATCAAAAGCCTCTCAGCTACCTGGCTGCTGTACTTAAGGACGTAAATGCAATTTGCACCTTTGGCCCTGCAATTTTTTTAATGCACACATACACACACACACGCGCAAACATACGCCACACCCCCTCGTTTCATGTTCATTCCCTGTCGAATCACCTTTCACTGTGTTCCGGGCTGTGATTAACGAAATTAAACAGGAGCAAACTACTGCCAACTGTTCCACCGTATCAAGGATCTGCATGTGTTCTCGCTGGTCATTACAAACATCCTCTGTCAACCTGAGGTTACTGCCAGTTTTTTTTTCTGTGCAGAAAGCAAAGCCAGATCTATTATCGTTTGTCGAGTTTTAGATACGGGTCGACGAACACCACCGCGACATCTTCTTCATCGCGGAAAAAAACATTTCCTATCGTGAAGAGCCACAAGTCAGGGATGCACTAGCGCAACTCTCAGAAAAGACCCATTCTGACCATCAGGAAAGCGGATATGTGCAGGGATATTCTACAGCGGGTCACCGTTCGATTAAACCGTGGTGCAACTTACATCCAATTTGGCTCAGGAACTGTAACCGTGCAAACTATCGAAAACAACCTTGGAATATCGCGTATTGCAACACTTTTTTGGCCTGGCCGAAACGTAGCTTGGATGAAATTTTATAACACGAATAGCTTTTCTATGTTTGCCGATATTTTTCCTTCTTCGTTCTCGTCTTTGACAGCAGCGAATATTTATTTCACGGTGTACGTAGCGCAGGTCAGCTCATCGGCCCATTTGACTGGAACTGAAATACCGATTCGCAGACTTGAATCTTGCGATCAACGAAAAGCCTCCTTCTATAACCCGCCCGGGTGGCTTTCAATAGAACAACCGACACTATTGCTAATATTAAGATTGAATAGAGCGTCGGTGCTTTCATCAAATTTATCAAACTTTCCTCAAAAAGTATTTGCATTGCCACCGTCAACCGTTGGTTCGCTATTATCCCTAGTGAAAAACATCTCCCAATTTCACAGCACACAGTAACTGTCAAACGTGTTATCCATCTATTGTCAAAAGATCAGCGCAACAAAAACAAAAGCTGTGACTCATTCCGATAGAACAACATTTTTACACATAAACGATTCATATAGGCAAAAAGTGTACAACTAAATTGGGCGATTAAATTTCACTCTACCATGTTTGCAAGTGCTCCAAACTATTCTAAGCTGAAGACGAATCTCCGTCTGGCGCTCAATCGACTAAAGCTGCTCGAGAAGAAAAAAACGGAACTGGCTCAGAAGGCTCGCAAGGAAATCGCAGATTATCTGGTGGCCGGAAAACCCGAGCGTGCCAGAATCCGGGTAGAGCACATCATCCGCGAGGACTACTTGGTGGAGGCCATGGAGATTGTGGAGATGTACTGTGATTTGATACTGGCGCGGTTTGGCCTGGTGACGCAGATGAAGGAGCTGGACGAAGGCATTGAGGAGGCGGTGAGCAGCATCATCTGGGTGGCACCACGATTGCAGGCGGATGTGCAGGAGTTGAAGCTCTGTTCCGACATATTCACGCTGAAGTACGGCAAACAGTACGCGGAGCAGGTACGAGCCGCCATACCTCCACACAAGATATCGGATAAGCTGATGCATAAGCTGGCCATACAAGCCCCACCGAAGCTGCTGGTGGAGAAGTATCTGATTGAGATTGCAAAAATTTTCAACGTCGACTACGAACCGGATCCGCTCGTGATGAAGGATGATCGATCCAACGTGATGGATGGAGAGGACAGTGTGTTGATCGATCTGGCAGATAAGAACAACCTTGACGGTTCTTCGTCGGGTGGCGCAGGTGCATCTGGTGGAAATGGTCAAAACAGAGGCGGTGGCAGTGGTGGTGGCGGCGGAGGAGCAGTAGCCTCATCGTCAAATGTAGGATTTGTAGCGTATCCTCCACCAATTCCACAGCTCCCCGTAGTTCCACCGACGGTTCCGTTCCAGTATCCGGTATGTTGGGTAGCTAATCATACGCGTGTAAAAATGTATAATGAATTTAAGTCATCATTTACAGGCTGGCCCGAGTGGACAACATTTTGGTGGAGCATCAGCTCCTCCACCGTTCAACTACAACATACCGCCCAACTCATCGGAGAAGGAAGAGATCAAGGATTTGAATATCAATGCTAACTTTATCAACGAAGAAAAGGGAGCAAGCGATGCATCTGGACCTCCGCCCTCATATTCGTCCCTCAGTCCGGATGACAACATGCAGGTATTTAGCATACTTTCTTCCATTTCCGACGTTTGACGGTTTTAAGGTACATACTAGTGGAAAAAAATAATAACAATCTCTAATATTTAGAACTCAACCAAACCCAAACCTCAGCCACGGTCAAAGTTTTCGCCGGAACTAAACTTTCCCCCATTACCAAACGTGCCAATGGATCTGCCAGAAGTACCGGATGGTGACGAGAACAAGAACGATAACGATGAGATTGATTTCGACGATTTGTCCCGTCGGTTTGAGGAGCTGAAGCGGAAGAAGTGAATTCTTGTACGTGCAGATTCTGCTCATCCGTGTACATGCGTTTTATAGCTTTATCGTTCGATCGAATCGGCAGGGCCACACATATATATGTTATTCTTGAAACTTCACTGTAACGAAGTTACTGCGCCGTTGTACGTAAGGATGTATAATTTTATTTGTATTGTTTTCTCTTCTTTGTACTAATGAATTGTGCAAGCAACGGCAATGATGTATTGATAATAAGCTTAAATAAAACCATCAGTAAGATGCGCAAATCTAACGGAATAGAGGTTCAACTTTATGAGGTCCGTACATTTTGCTGCATGCGATAGGTGGTAGTTTTCCGAGGGTAAAACAAAACTGGTATTTTCATTATAAAGTCTGGTTTTTTCACGGTAGCGAAATGACAGCAATTTCTTCGCAAATTTTTATTTCCTATAATGCCTCGGGTTAAGATTACCAAAACATTTTCGCTTTCACTTGACAATGAAAAGAATGAACAATGTTAGCGTACTATGAATTGTCAACCGTAGTGCAGCGTAAACTTTGCGAATGGGACCCCAATAAAACCAAATCATTATTATGCTTTTGTAACTGCCAAGTCGAACAACTTCGAAATTTGTACCGCTCTCGAATTCCGCAAATGGTCAAAACGTCAACTCGAAATTCGAATGTGCTGAGAGCAATGCGCTCACGCACACACATACGCACACGCGCTTGTACATCCCAACAGGAAAAAACCCTACATTCTCGCACCGTCGTTTGCAGCGAACGAAAGCCATCATTGCGAGGCGTGCTGAAAAGTGTGCAAAGATAATCCAAACTGTTTTTAAACGTGTGAACAAAAGTCTTTTCTGCGTAACAAAGAACTCATTTCATGGTGCCCGTAGGTGGAACTCCAAATAAAATGTGAATAATTACATGTGTGTGTAAATTGCTCGTTAGTGGTCCCATCCAGATTCTAGTGGTCCCTCTAGGGCTAGTGGTCCCACTAACTTTCCCCCGCTCCTTCCTTCCAGCCGTATTAATGTTGATTGTTGTTGTGGCATTGCATTTGCATAGAAAAACGAACGCTTTTGCAGTGGAATATAAGGACCAAATGAAACAAAGCCCATAGCGCCTTAGCGTGTGGTAAAAGGGGGGCGGAAATGCCTGCACAATAGGCTCTACCCAACCCACGCCTACTTTTCTTCGTACCGAGTTTGTAATATGTCTGCATGGGAATACAGTGTTGCTTGGTGATTACAGTGATTGTCGAACGAGCAATTGGCTAATCGCGAAAATTGACTATCAGGAAAGTGTGTATTGAGCGAATCCTGGCAAAGAAAGCCTGAGGGAAATAAAACAAAGTTTATAGGCATTTGAGCTTTACTTCTTCTTTTTGTTGGGCAATGCATTATCTGGAGCGTCATCGGATGTTGAAAGAGTAGTTGACGATTGATCCTGTAGATGGCATCGTGAAGTGTCAACGTCAGTGTGCGATGTGTCTGGGTTTTGCTGTTTCTTCGCCAAAAAGGCAAAGTTTGCTGTGATAAAACTGTAGTATGAATAATTTTATATCTTCTAGTGAAACGAATTTTAGTTAGGGAAAAGTTTTAGCACCTGCCTTTGGTGCCGTTAACATCAGCCAGTAGAAGTAACTAGCGTGAAAGTGACGATTTTATCGTGAAACGATGCAAAAGTTTTAGTGAAAGTGTATTGTAGCAGTACCCAGCCATGTAGAAAAAAAGCACGCAAAGACATAGTTCGCAGAAGTTTTTCTATAACATAACCAACCATAACCCTGTAGGGTGTTATTATACATAGTAAGCCGTAGGCAGCGAAGGTCTACCTACGCCACATGCCATCAGGAAAAAATGGCACAATACTATGAGATAGTACAGCAAGATGAGCTTAAAAACGTTTATCCGCAGCTAAATATCGACAACGGTATCCAGCTTGTCATGGGTGACGATATACAGTTTGGCTCGCAGCAAGTAATTCTTTCACATGAGCAATCCAACGACGTACAGTTGATTGGTGGCGTGTACCAAACAAGACAACAGATTCCTCAGCAGCCGCAGCAGCAGCAGCAGCAGCAGCAGCAACAACAACAGCAGCAACAGCAACAGCAGCAGCAACAGCAACAGCAGCTACAGTTGCAACCTCCTCAACATGTACAGGACACAAACTATTTAAGACAGGTGAACAATCCCTTGCCATCGGACACTTCCTATATGCAGCAAGGGATGCACGCGCCGCAAACACACCTGCAGCAACAGCAAATTTACTATACGGACGAAAGCACGGGACAACTCGTGCAGACTACCAATATTTTACAATCCCAAGAACCGATGCATGACACCCAGCAGCAGCAGCAGCAGCAACAACAACAGACACTTCACGTGATGCAAACAGCTACGGAACAGCAGATACATCATCAGCAGCAACAGCAACAGCAAATTCTGCACCAACAAATGGCATCATCTCAGCAGCAGCAACAACAACAGCAGCAGCAGCAGCAGCATCAATCTACTTCACAGCAATCGGCACAACCAGGCTCTCATTCGGTTGTGCAAGTTGTTCAGGAATCTCACCGTCACGGACAACATTTAATCATTCGTCAAACTGACCAGGCTAAACAGGGACCGGGAACCGTACAGCAAACGCCACAGCATATTCTTACTCACCACCAGGCGGCTCAGGTGATAATGCAAGGACAAGGCGCCTCGCCTCAGCTTGTGCAGGCGCAGGAATCGCAGCAACAGCAGCCCGACCAGCAGACACAACCCAACATACAACAGGTAGTGTACGATCAGCACGGTATGCAACAGCAACAACACCAAACCGTTCCGTTGACAATAAATCAAACTGCATCCACCGCAGTCCAACAACAGCAAACAAAAGCCACACAGTCGCTGCAGCAGATTCAATTGCAACATGTACCACAACAGCAGCAACAGCAACGTTTACATCTCGGCAAAAATTCTATAACAATAACCACACCACAACATTCGCATTTACAGCAACAACAAGGCTCTACCATGCAGCTTCAGCAGTCGGGAGCAATTGGAACACAATTATTCCCTGGAGGCACTCGGACATGTTTAATTGTAACGAAAACGCCACAACAACAGCAGCAACACGTCGGTGTTGGGACGCAAATTGTTACAAATCAGCAGCCGCAACAACAATCCGTGCAGATGCAAACAAACGTAGTGCAACAACCGACACTGCTCGGTACGACGCGTACGGTGCCGGTTCAACAACATCAAATTAAGCAGGAGCCACAGCAACAAACGCAGATAGTAACCCAGCAAAAGGTTTCAACCGGACAGTTTACCGGACAGTCTGGTGGCGGCACCGTGCTAACACCGGCCGGAGATTCGCTGCTTCGTACACCACGATTGACGCGCCCGCGAAACACGAAACCGGGCAACCCGAGACAGCCACGGGCCGGCGCACCTACGATCGGTACAATACAAATGCGAGGGCCACGACCACCCCTGACGGCGCAAATAATCGCCACCCCGATACGCACTGCGGTAGCGACATCCACGTCGACCGGCGGGTTAAATGCGCAGACGACACAGCAAACCGTGTTTCATGGTATTATGGCCGGGCGGAATGTGGTGCTTACGAATCCTCGCGCAAAAATCCTCACGATCAATCGTTCCGCGCAGGCGGGCGGTATAGCCACCATACAAGGACAACCGCCACGGTTAGTAATGCAGCGAAGCAACGTTGTTCAACCTACCGGACAAACTTCGCTTAATATTGCTCAGCAGCAGCAGCAGCAACAGCAGCAACAGCAGCAGCAGCAGCAGCAGCAACAGCAGCAACATGAACAGGGTCAAACAGGGCCGCAAATGATACAGGTCAGCTTGGCACAGGTTGTACAGCAAACCAATTCGTCTACGCTGAATACAGCGTCAACATCGACAACGGCAACAACAGGGCCGGCAACAGCGGTGGTACATCCGTTTGTGATGGGAAAACCCACGGCGCAGGTTAAACCAACCCGGGATCCAGCAGCCAATTCCGGTTCGAGCGCATTGGAAGATCTGGAGGACAGCATCACGGTGGCGGTATTACCTCGACGAGGAACGGAAGACGATGGCACTTCCACGGTCAGTACGCTATCGGTGCCCGGTAATGTAACGGCGGGATCTGTTTACACCGTCCATACGCAACAGTCTCCACAGGTTGTTTCTGCCTCGCTGCAGCAAACGCAAAGGAATGTTCTGAATCCATCGTTCACCGAAGACTCTAACAATCTGATCCAGATCGGCAACGGGCTCACGATGACACCGGCAGAGTTCCGCACGTTTCAGGAAAAGCAGCAGCAACGCCAACAGGAAGCATTCCGTGGTGGCTTTAACCAGTCAGTACGGGCTCGCATGCCACATCGCGGTATGACGATTCGACATCGGGCACCGACCGGTCGCCAAATGGTGACTATTCAAACGCCACCCAACCAACAGATTACAACCACACCGCAGATAACGCTCCCGCAGGGACCGATCACGATCTCGGCCTCGGCTGTGCTGCAACAGCAGCGCTTTTTGCAGCCCATCACCCAGATTCAGTTGCAGCAAATTACGCCGACAACCACACTGAAGCAGGTGCAAACGATCGGCCCACAATCGGGTGACACGGAGTTCCGCGAAAGTGCCCGCATGTTGGTTATCCTGCAGAGCGGCGAGCAGAGGTTGATAACGTTCACGCTGCCGAAGGAAAGCTGCACTGTGCAGGATCTGCTCGAGCAGGTGCAGGTGCAGTACTCACCTGATAGTAACATTCAGTGCATTTCGAATCCGGGCGGCGATGTCGATTACATTGTAACGGTGGGAATTGGAGAGTCGGAAACGGCGGAAGTGATCAGACAGGCTGAAATCACACTGCGCAGTCAATCGATCCAACTGCACCATCATCCGGTTCCAGCGCAGCCTGTGGTGCAGCAACAACAGCCGCAGCCACAGCAGCAACCTACTGTGCTGATGCAACAGCAACCGTGTGTAATACAGCAACCTCAGCAGCAGCATCAACTACAACAGCAACAGCAAACGATGATGATCACTGTACATCCGAATCCGCCACAACCGTCGCAGCAGCAGCAGCAAACGCAAGTGATATCGCGGTTTTCCGATTCGTACCGGCAGACAATATCGCTAGGTACAACACCGGTATCAGTTGCCTCATCATCGCATATGCAATCTCTGCTGCAGACTGCAACGCCGGACAACACTCCTGATGCGAAACAGAAGCTGATTAAAGGTTTCCTTGCCGTATGTGCGTCCTGTGGTTACACTGGCTTGGATCATGCCAAATGCCAGCGATGCAAACGCGTGTTCACCGAGACACCGCGCCGTATACCGGAGCCGGAAAAGTCTCAAACACCGCTATCGTCCATCAACCACCCACCGCCGCTCGTGCCGAACGCGACATCAACGCCGATAGGTGGTGGGCCAATACGAAAGTATGACCTTTATGCAAAGAAGCAAGGAATGAGCGCGCTTCTAATGCGCTCTGGCCGTGGTGCATCGGTACGGTCCAGTCGGGGTAGGGGACGCGGGGGGGTAGCGACCAAGTATCAGGAAATTGAACAGTCCATACTGACAGTGAGTAGCGATGATGAGGACACGAACACGACGAATGATCAATCGAGAACGATTTACCAGTCGGCGATCGGTAACTCCTCCAAGGTGGGTCAGCAAGCATACAAGGTACATCGCTTTGTAGTGGGTATTTAATTTTTCGTTTTTTTGTCTTCTTTCTGTATGCTAACGTTTCTCAACAGCCAATTAAACGGGATCCACTGCCATGTGAACCGGTAAACAGCGAAAACGATACAAGCCTCGTCGCTAACGGTAAGTGTATGTGCATGCAATTGCAACAGTTTTATATTATGCACAGATTAGTTGAAACCTTACTTTGAATGAAAAGCGTAAAGAAATCGCGGAAAGTTTTAAAAAATCTTAAAAATATTTAACTCACCTACAGCAACTCGGTTGAGCCATGCCGCCATCTAGCGAACATTTTCTAAAGCTTTCGAGGAACCCAGTGAAAAACTCCGTACAATTCGCGAGCTGTCAAAAACGAGATGAATAAAAAAATGACAATGGATCGTAATGGCGTGTCCGGTTAGGTTGATGCAGGCATGGGAGGAAAAGTCTAGCGTTGAATTAGTTTATTTTGCTAATACTATTTCATCTTTTTTCGAAAAATGAAGATATTTGTTTACTTTACACATTAAGAAGCAGTTGAGTGTAGCGGTTTTGTGCCGAATCGTAGTTATTTGTGCGCTAGCATCATCTCAATCAAAGTCGCTCGTTTAGTTAGACCATAAAGAAAACGAAGACGCTAGTGAAAATTTGTTCCTTTTTGTTGTGCGAAAAATCGCAGTACGGTACCACGATAGGGCTTGTTGCACGCGAAAACATCGAACAGCTGTACCAAAATGGTTGACAGATGTAAGAGCGTATTTGGAAAGCATTATGAAACAATGGAGTGATTTTGAGGCACCGTTGCCCGTTCATCCCGTGGTCGCGGGAACTGTTTTTATTTTGTGCGTCCACAACAGTAAACCGAATGGTGTGATTCTTTTTCTTTCCTCAGATAAACTGCGCTTGGATATCACGGACGTGAAGAATCTTCCCGATGGACAAATAACGCAAATCGACTGCACTGTTATAAGGCTGGGTACTCTGAAATATGATGCAAATGAGAAGGTAAGCGTAGCGTCCGGTCGTTGCTTCTGCCACTTTTTCTTACCACATTCATGTGCAAATTTGTTGGTCCCGTTCAGGTTACAATTTCGTCGAAAGGCGTCCGTATTGTGGCTCCGAATGTTAGGCGCCCAGCCGAGTTTGTTAGTTTAGATCTGCAGATGCATGAGATGAAGAAAGTTCTTACCCACTTCTCGAAGGCACTGAACGTAATATTCTTATATACGAACAACTCTGGCGGTGCGTACGTACGAAAGCATCTAGAAATGGATCCCAACTCGGAAAAGCGTAAGTTTATATTGCTCGCTCTCGATAGTGGTAAAGCACGGAGCGATCATTCATGCGTGTTGGATATTTGTTCTTTATTTGTAGTGCCTTGCTTCCGGCCGGAACTTGTCTCTAATGATACAACAAAGCGGATCACTCTGCTGATGGATAGCATTAGCGAAGAGGCAAAATCAATCATTAGAAACATTTTCCTTCCGAATCTGTTGGAGGAGATCAGTATTCGTGACGCGAAAGAGTTGTTACTTCGCTGTTCTCCTAGTCGGTCGTTGAACACATCCAATACCAACGCGTTAACAGATGCGAACGGTTCCAATTCCAACGACATGCTTGATGCGATGGAAATCCGCAAAATTCTAATATACCCACTCGTCGGCAGGGGTATTTCGATCAACACGGAAGATTACATGTGTTTAGCGAGAGATCAGTACTTGAACGATATTATAATCGACTTTTATCTCAACTATCTGAAGCTGGAAATGCTCGAGGAGGAGGAACGTCAGAGCGTACACATTTTTAGTACATTTTTCTACAACCGACTAACAAAGTTGAACACCCGCCAGCGACCACCGCCCGGCGAAGGTAGAGATGTGAAGCTGTCCGCGGCCCAGAAGCGTCACGCGCGCGTTGCCAGCTGGACAAGGCGGGAGAACATATTCGAAAAGAAGTACATCGTCATTCCAATCAACGAGCAGTCGCACTGGTTCCTTGCAATAATATGTTTTCCCGGTCTCGATGGTCCGGTTACGATGAGCAATGATGCTCCCGCGCCGAGTGCGTCCGCTACGGTAAAGCCGAAACCGAAGCCGAACACCACGACGCGTCCGAGGCGCAATCTAACAATGCAGATTGGTAACACGACGATAACGCCCGTTTCCAAGCGCGAGATGGAATCGATCCACCTCACCGACGAAGACATGTTCGAGCGGGACGAAGCGGACGGTGACGAAAGCGAGCTGGCCAGCGATGGTGAGGAAAGCGATGATGAAGCGGCAGATGACGTGAGACAGCCGATTAAACAGTGAGTAAATTGTCCCTTTTTTGTGTTTTACCCTCCCGTTCAATGTATAGCTAATTTTGTGACCCAACCATTCTATCGTTCCTGCAGACCATGTATTTTAATCTTCGACTCCTTGACGGGTGCCTCTCGAAGTCGCGTGGTGGCAACGCTGCGCGACTATCTGACTTGTGAATATCGGGCAAAAATGCCCAACAAACCTCCGAAGCAGTTCAACAAGCTCAACATGCCCGGACATTGCGTGAAGGTTCCGCAGCAAAACAATTACACCGACTGTGGACTGTATCTGTTGCAGTATGTGGAGCACTTTTTCCTTGTGAGTATTTGTGTGTGGCTGAGGTTTGTCTGTTCATACAAGAGAAATAATTTATTGTTTGGTTTTATTTTTGCGATGTCTAACCAGGAACCCATACTCGATTACCATCTACCAATCAGGCAGCTACAAGAATGGTTTGAAACAATTACCGTCACGAAAAAGCGTGAGGATATTTGCAACTTGATCAAGGAATTGATTGAAAAACACAACCCCAGCGTACTCCCATTGCCATCGATTGAGCTGCCTACGCTCAATGGTAAGTCACAATTCCAATTTTCGCCAGCATTTGTGCCTTGCTCCGAGCGATTTGGGATACTGATTGATCGATGATGAACTGTTACAGGTAAATTAGTAATGGATTCCGATGACGGTTTGAACGATCCCGAGTTTGAAGAAGAGGAAATGGACATGGAGGACGAATTTGTTAGTGCATTCGACATGACGCCGGAAGAAGATGAACAGCAGCTTAACACGTCCTCCAATGCAAATGAATCGTCGAGCGAAACTACCATTACCAGTGGGTCCAGTTTGAAACCGATCGGTTCGAAGAAAACCATCAACTTTAAGCGTGTCGGCGGGCAGTCGCTGATCAGTCGATCGTCTAGCAACAACTTACTCGATATTAGTTCGAACACTGACAGTCAAGCTACCACCACTACTAATGTGAGCACCAGCAGTACTGGTGTCAGTGCAAAACGTTCGTTAGGTGGGAATTCAAACAGTGGGAACAAGCAGCAGCAAGAATGTGGACGTCCCAAGATACCACGTCTCAGTGGTGAAAGTTCGAGTAAAATAGTAACCACACAGCTATAACACGATTCGGGGACCGTACGGCGAGCTTTGGAACATAACATACGGTGGGATAGGTGAATAAATTGCACCGGATACTATACTATTTCCGGAGTTGACGCACACAGCTCTGGCCTGTAAATGTAAATGTAAGCCCTACCTATGTGAGACGATAGAGAAAGAAAAAGAAATAGCTGTACGAAAATCTTTTCATTCATTCGTCGTTACGTTAACTGTAATATAAACTCAAACCCGCGTGTGCAAGACGAATCGTTGATTGTTTGCATGAATTGTAAAACATTATGAAATCATTATCTCATTTATTTACTATCAATTCATAACAGGAAGTGATTTTAAAAGAGAGGGATGTGAAAGGAGCCAGTGGACAGGTAGTAATTATCGACAGCAAGATAGGGCAGGTGCGTGCAGGTTACATCATTCACCCGGCCATGTATGGATTAGTTTTGGATTTTGTTGTGATCGCTACGTTCGCGTCTCTCAGCAGGAAAAGACAACTTAGTTGAGCAAATTGCTGTCAGATGTCAGGTTAAATTGTTTTAGTCGCGGTTAAGTTAGGTTGTTCCAAACGAACTGGATCCATCCGAGCTTAATACATGGGATAACCTTAGATTTGAAATTGATCACATTAGTTCTTTGATAGAAGTTTTCACACTAATCGTAAAAAGAATACGCTCTATTCTATGCAGCATGGTATGAAGCATCCTGTAGAAAGTAAGAACAGCATTGGAATGAAATAAAATTTTGTTAACAATAAACTATCATACTAACTATGCTATCTACTAACACACTATCGCTAAACTCACCCTATCTGTGTACCGTATTTGGAAGTCGGTGATGGATGTCCGAATTCTTGCCATACATGGCATGGTGAAGGAAATCAGATCCCGGCGTAATATAATTGCGGTAACACGCTCGCTCGTGTGCCGAAAGGTACTAATTTGGAATGCCGGGAAACTTTAAATATTTCTTGATAATTATGAATCGATAAGATTGTGAGGCTAATTTCCATATTGTACCAGTACTGACGCGGCCTTATGTTTGTTTACTTTCTTACGAGCGCTTCGCGAGTTCCATATATGAACTGAAAGCAGATCATTGAACAAATTCAACAGTGAAAAATGGATCAGAATTGGTGAACAAAATCTGTTGACGAAACAATTTACTTTCACCCGCATTATTCTTTTATCAATAGCATTGAAGAGGATAAAATGTTTTTTTGTGGTTGTAAATTAAACCAAAGTTTAATCAACGACAATGTCAATGTAGCAATTTGGAACCGACGGATAAATAATTGACGTTGGTCTATTTATTAAATGATTCTTTTTCGTAAATAAAACTTCTGTTGGTAATTGCGGTGTGCATCCGAAAGGTGCGAAACAAAAAGTTCGTTAGCATCTATTTTGAAAATATTTTCTATCGTCATACATGGAACGTATTGTTCGCATCATATATGGGATTGGCGAACGGCAGCACCCATAACCTCACTTTGATGACAGGCGTACGTTTCCGTTCCAATGTCATACATGGCATGTAAGCAGTTTGGTGCGCGCGAAAGATCAAGAAAATGTGAAAGGGAGCTTAAAATTCAAGCAAGTGTCAATTACGCATTGTGTGTGCACAATGAGCGTAGGTCGCTCGGAATCAAGGTATTTTCTATTGTTTTATCGTTTTTTTTCGACTTTTATGTTCCTATTTAGAAATTATCTGATGGCAACATCTCCACAAAAAATCAGTACAGACGGAAGCACACTTCAACATGTAGAAAATGCCTGGCGGCATTCGGAAAACATGATCGTATTTAGAATGAAACAAAGTAGAATTTTATTTCCATTTTCAGAGTCTTCTTACGCGGAGCTTTTCGCTGCTAACAAACAACTAACATGGAGTTTTTGGTCAGAGATGAAGGTCAGTATTTGGAACATACAATCCTTATGTACTGCCGGCTTCCTTGCTGGGAACTGCCGGTGTTTCACGGGCCGCTGGATGGATTCGTTATCGTAATCATTGTTATCCGTGAACATATTTTTACCGAGAAGCATTACACAAACATGCCTTCTTCTCATCTTTTCACACAGCGCTCCAACACATTCGCCAAACATATCACATTGCATTCTCGGAATCACTGTTGGGAGCTTCCTCTGCTGTTGGCTCCTCTGGTACTGATTCCACCACCTCAGGGTCCTGTAACGGTTCACTATCGACTGGAGCAGGCTCCGGTTCGTCGCCCGTTTCGTCCGGATCAACCGCATCGTACTGTTGCTCTTCGGCAGTGTTGTCCGCATTCGCTTGGAGCAGTGCCTTTTTGTGCTGCAAGATTTCACGTATTATATCTGAAACGATAACACAGTAAGATGGTGGGTTAGCGTGGGCTAGCAAGATCCAGTGCAAAATGTACCCTCAAGCAACGCGTTCGCATCAATCCACTGGCCAACTTCGTGCGCAACCTCCTTCGCCAGCCATGGAGTTATTTGCCGCTCAAACTCGGCCCGATCCTTCTCCGTCTCGATCTTGTCGACGGCGGCTAACACATCCGGCACGATCTCATCGAGCCGTCCCTGCAGCAGTTTAGCGGCGGTGATCCGCTCCTGCATCTCGAGGTCCAGATCGCGCGCAATTTTGTCCTGCAGGAAACGTCTGTCCCGCTCGGCTTGGCGCTTCTGTTCTTCCTGCTCCAGGCGCCTCAGCTCGGCCAGCTCTGCCTCACGCAATGCCAGTATCTTTTGCTGCTGCTGCTTCATCTCGGCAATTTCCTCCTCGTGCAGCACCTCGACCAGCGCCTGTTCGAGTGTCCGGCTGACCAGCACCTCGATGATCGGTTGCACCTCGATGTCGAAATCGAACAGCTCACCGTCCAGTATCTCGGTGGATGCATCGCAACCGGTCTTCGCTGGTACGTACGGTGGCGATGGGGGCCGGTGCAGAAACAGATCCGTCTGGCAACCGGCATCTAGCTCGGGAGGATGCAGGAATAGCTGTTGAAACAAGGGTAAGTAGTATTGCATCATGACCAGGAGAAAAAAACCTAATCTTTAAACTTCCAATAATCAAACTACCTCCTCTAGATATTTCTCAGTCTGGACTGTTTCATGCCGTCGTCCACGGACGGGTGGCGGTGTTCCAATAACTCCTCGCTGATTGCGGGAAACATACTTCTTACGCAGCATCTGTCGCCGGCGCGCTTCGGCTTCCTTCTGCGTGCCATCACCATCGCCCTGTGGAGAATGAGAAAACGGCAGGTTGTACATTCTTCTTGCGGAAAAGTAAGTAACAGTCACAACGTGACGACACACTCTACAGACAAAAGGTAAGCAAAATTTTTATTTTCACAAAAAATATGGATAAAAAAACGAGATGAACAACTTAGAAGTAGTAATTAAGTGCAAATTCTCATCAATGGACTGTTAAACGAATGAATAGTTGACGAATAACGGGGAATGGGAGACGTAACTTATGCATTACAAAAAATGGACAATTTTCTGCATCCAGGCACAGCCAACATTTGAAAATGTTATCAGTTAATTTGTAATGGCCACTATACAAATGCTTTAATGGAGGAGTTGCTACAATGATTTACCCTGCCACCTGTACAGCGATCTCACTGTCGTACAGCAGGTTCCAGGGGGCAGGTTACGTCATGCGAATGACACCAGGCGACACAGCCCGTTGGTAGGCTCAAATTGAGGTGGAGTGATGGCATTGATGCGTCCATCAGAAAGGTCGGGATAACGGATTAGCATCCATTATCGACGACGGCACTCGACCTGCAGCAGGATCGATAGAGGATGTCTGCAGCTGGCCAAGATTTGTAAAGGCCACATCAGACATTACCGTGAAACGGTAGCGGTATGTCTAGATAAAGATGTAATGACGAATTCTGCGAGCTGTACGACGAACTCACTATCGTTCGGCGAATTAGACTCCAGACTCCGGCGGGTTGGTCATGTCATTGTAATGACACTGGACAACTTAACCCGTATAGTCCTTATAGAGTGAAGGCGTTGATTGGGGTGTCCTGGTGGTGTATTGGTACCGTCGTTGGTCCTCACACGATAGGACTGGTCTAAAATCCCACCCGTACACATCCTCTAGGGGTAAACGAATGCAAAGAAAGCCAGAAACGGCAGACCTAGGTGTCTATTGAAGTTGTTATCTTGATAAAGAAGATGATGAAGAAGAATTTGATACATCCTTCAGAAAGTCCGAGATATCAGACGGAAGGTGCTTGTCTGCGAGCCGTTGTATCTCCGGAAAAGCAAAAGAAAAACATTGAAGACAAAGTGGTCTCTGATTTCTCGCTAGAAGTTGGTCAAATAGTGAAGATTCCTGGACCCTGGACAAAGCGGATTTTGTTATTTGAAAGTGTTAGTCAAGCTCATTCGAATCTCAGAAGGAGCGTCTGAGAAGACACTGATAAAAAGCTACGTTTAAGCCTCCCCTAGTAGCACTTCGGCAGAACTTTTTGAGAGCAAACCTCAAACATAGATTCAATCCCAATAACTTGGAGACCTTGCTCGGAGTGACCGCTGATAGCCAAGGCCACGAAAAGGCTAAAGCAAATGCTAAAATGCTGCTTTTGGGTGGTGTTAAACAAGGTTCTGATAAGGCTTCGAAACATTTTTCCTGAAGACTTGTTAAACACATGATTCGAGCGTCAACTTCAACGTATTTAATGAACTTTAATAGATGTTTTCCTTTGGCATGCAGAAATATGTCAATTGTTTTAATGCACACGTTAATGAACAAATATAGGCAAACGATGTTATTATACATGTTATTTACACGTTGACACTAACAAACCATACATGAATGAATGGTGAAGTATGTAAAAGTAGAACAGAAAAAAAGAAGTGAAACGAATCCAAGAGAAGACTATGGCATTGGTAACCAAAGGTCGCAAAAGATGGTAAAAAGGACATAATCCACCAGCTTCCAATGTATGATACAGATCGAAAAAAGACAATCGCATTGGGATGAGAGCAAAAGAACACGAAAAAACGAAAGCAACAGTAGGCTATATATCTCTCTCGTATCAGGCGGTTAAGGCGATATCGTTTGCAGCGTTTGCATGGCAAAGCAACTGTACAAGAATGGCTGTATGAGGAAGAAAGAAAAACCATACGAAACATGGAAGAAAAACGAGCGAACGTAAATAGCGCTTGATTTTCAGCGGGTTTGCATTTTATCCTTGCATGCACTAGTAATGTGCTAGCGTGTGCTGTTGGTGGTGCTGCAAGCAATAGACGTAGCTGTATTAGAAACCGCGATCGATGTCGCGATCGTCCCGACGCGATTCCGGGCGGGGACGATGCCATCAAACTCACCTTTCCCGATAGAAGACCAGCATAACCGAAATATGGATTCCACCGGGGCATGTTAGGGGAGTTGTTAACATGTCCCTGTGTACAAATTTGGCGGTGGTCACGATGAAAAATCGTGCGTTTTGTGGGCGAGGTGGGAAACAAAACCGAAAGTACGCCCAAACAATTGTGGCGTGGATAGAAAAAAAAATAATGAAGTAATGAGGTAAGACGACCGAAGAGAAGAAAAAAAAACAAAACACAAACGGGACGGAAGAGAGAAAGAAGATATAAAACGGGGAATTTTAGCAGGATTCTGGTTTTTAGTGTCTACGGTTTTCAGAAAACGATAGAAAGCTTTACTTTGGTGGTTACTTTTGTTCATGAACTGTAGTCCATTACAGATAATTAAGTAACTTAACGAAAAGAAGTAAAAAAAAGGAAACGCACTACATAATTGCGGTCCGTCTCTCTTTCTCTCTGTCTTGCTCTATGTCTATCAGCACTTACCACTTGCAGGTTGCTTGTTGAGGTATAATTACTGCCTCGGATGACCCGTCGATCGTGCATCACATTCTGATAGGAACCATTTGGTGGTTGCTGCTGTTGGTCTCTACAAAAAAAAATAAGAAAACAAAATGGAAACCACAAGTTATGGAAAATTATCATTACATACTTCCACTTTCTTTCGGACGCGAGCGATGTATTGCGGGAAAGTTTTTTTCTTCCTCATCGTTACGCAAACGATTACGCATCACGTTTAGTGGGCACCTACGCAAAACATCGTCCACCAAAAGGTGAATGCTCGCTCGCATCGGACGGTCGCCCTTATATACCTGGTCGGCCCGGGAGGGCTTTGGTCTGCAAGGAAGAATTCGTATCGTCCCAAAAGAGTGACGGTCAGAATCACGGTCCGCGGGTCGGTTCAATAGACCTGCGTTTCTTGCGCTGTGGATGGGCAAAAGCGCGCGTACTCCCAGCGTTCGGTTCATTTACATATAACGCAATACAGCTGGGCATAGGCCAAGCGCAGCACCATTTCGAGTGGTATAACACATCGACACGCGAACGTTCTTGGTGCGGGAGTGTTGACGGGTTGGCAAAAGCTGATTTTTTTTTGTTTAATCATCACACGAAACTACTAATCGATAAAATGTATGAGTGTGATGCTTGTTTTTGGGGGGGATATGTAATTAGTTTTATATAATTAACTCATAATATGTCAGCGTACGAAAGTATTTATTCTAATTATATAAATATTTACGGTTATTAATATATTTATATTTAATTTATTAAAATTAAGGACTCATATTGCTTTTAATGGTATCAGATGATAATTTAAGAGTGCCTTTAGTGTCAGAAACGATTCCGTGGGATTTTGGGTAATTTCTACAAGGACTACAACTTTAAATGGGATGTAATGAGTTAATTTATAAGATATAGAATAATTTAGTTATCGCTCCAAATGGGGACGCAACTAACGCACAATGCATTAAATCATCGTCAAAATAGTATGTAATTATAAGTGAGCAATACTTGCGGGTTATAACCAAACATCAAGTAATTAGCAAACCGTACTTGATTCGCTTCGAATGTACTAACAGCTTGTAATTACGGCGGAACAAAACGAGCTTAATGTGCTATCGGGCTGGCGGGGGTCTTTTAAGTATTTCTGCACAATTTCTTGGCAATCGCTACAATAAAGTGTGCGGTTGCGCCTACTTCCCGGTGAGATGAGGTTATCGATGGGCGAGGAAAACTCATTTTTAATTACAACACTTCACTTAACAAACGACTCATGCGTAACTACAGTATGGCGAGGTTACCAAAGCGAGTAAGTGAGGGTAGTAAATAATGCACAAGGGTGGTGTTGTAGGTTCACAGTCCCTAAAGCGTTACCGCAACGTTCGAGAAGTCACAAATGTCACCGAAGCGATGGAACATAGGCTCCATTGACTGTAGTTTGGAACGAAGTTGTCGTTCTCTTTAATGACCATTAGTCGGGTAAGATATGAACGAAATCCGACCCGTTTCTGGTGGTACAAGACCCAGACTGACCTACTAAAGGCTGTAGGTAGGCTACCAGAATCATCAACGATTTATCTTTCACTCCCAGACAATGCGGTGCTTCAACGACTCACCACCCAAACACGGTAGAGTTCCGCATACGGGATCGCGTTTTGTAGCGTTCGACTCCCAGTCCAGGAGCCATTTGGACTGGGGTACAGTGCCATTACTGTTTTTTTTTCTTCATTGCATGCAGGCTCGAAGCTCGTTGGATAAAACTGGACGATACGGATAAGTATCCCCTTTATCGCCTAACCGGTACCAGCTGACCCAGAAAAGCGGGGCCGGGTTCGATTTCAGCTGGTTTGGAAAACATTTGCGAAAAAAAAACTCAATTGAATGGGAGTTTGGAAACTACTAGGCAGCCGCTAAAGGTTTATCGTTGTCATTATTGTATCTGTAGTAGAGATCTTCAATCGAATCAACACTGAAACTCGTAAATCGTTGTTGCGGTACGACGTACCAGGCGCCTCCATTTGTTTGAAGAAAAACGCCAACCGGACCATACCGGGACCAGACACAAATGAACGGGATCCATGGCGACCATTCCATACCGTTCCGGGGTAAGCAACTGGGACGCTGCACGGTATAGATTAATTATTGAAATCTAATCCACTATCGATCGGAATGTGATCGGTTAACAATTCGCTCCAATGGAGGAAATTCCTACCCAAAGGTGACCTATTTCAGGGAACTAGCTGTGGTGCGGTTACGTATAGCCACGGGAAGCACTTACACCGTACGATCGTGCGTACGCTTACTCGTGGCCGGAGAAGGTTGTGCTGTGGCGCAAATAGGTTTTTATTACCGCTTTTGTGAAGGTCATCTTTTTATACCCGGGATGTGGTCGAATCGATCGAATTTGAATATTTTACCGTACGTCCAGGTGTTGAGTGAAGTGAAAATGGATCCCCATCCAGCTGGGAGGTTTTGTTTTGCTGGCTGGGGCAATACAGGGACGCGTAATTAAGGTGTAACATTCCGGGAGTAATTTAAATGTACAATTAGCAAGCAGTTGGGACAATACATTCTGGAGGGCATTGAGAATTGTTACAAGTAAAGGAAGATTGTAAGGTTGTAAGTAATATATAAACAGTAGAACATCGATTATCGATTATCCGGTGTCTGATTAACCGGCGAACGGATTATCCGTGAGCTAAAAAATGACAGTAATACTAATAGTTTAGACTTTTTTAAGCGTTTAACTCGGTTGCGAGGAAAATGAGAGTTTTCTGTAAAGTGTTTTTCAAGTTAAACTTCCTGAAATAAGATCCATGTTATTTATAAACAATAACTGATAATATTAATAACATATGAATCCCTTTAGCTTTGACCAGCCATATTCATCTTCAGATATTCAAGTACCAAAAAGGAGCGCCTGTTATCCGTGGTATCCATGCGGCTGGTCCGCAGTGGTTCAGATAATCGACGTTCTACTATATTTGCTAGGCTGTGAAATTTTGAACTGTAATTTAACTCATGAACTCATGAATGAATCACGAGTTCATTCAGAATTTAAAGCTTGAGTTAAAAGTCGCCATGAAAATTAAAATCCTTAGTTAAGTTGTGATTTAAAACATGAGTAAAAGGTCACTGTGATGACTGAGTAAACATTGCTTTAAATGATTCTTTGAATGATTTCTGTGAATGAGTTTTTTTTTTGTTTCGTTAGAACGGCCTGGCCGTATCGACTTATTTTACCACGTAGCAGGATAGTCAGTCCTTGCTACGGGGGATTGGTCCGGATGGGATTTTGGTCCGGTCCGCTCGTGTGAAGACCGGCTCCGCTACCATCATGCCACCGGGCCGCCCCTGTGTGAATGAGTTAAATCACAAAGAGTTATAAATATTCTTCTTGAAGATTTGAAGTAACTCACTCTCCAGAAAGAGTTAAATAATTCATTCGCTCTGAATCATTATGCACAACACTCCATCGAAGGTCGTGGATTCAAACTCTTCGAACTCTTCGGAACTCCCGAGAATCGACTCGTCGCACCAAGGACTTGCCACTGTCAGGACGTTCCGAAGCCAAAAAAACACACATATTTGTTTACTGCAGGTAGTTTGCCGCTATCGAGAACATCGGGTCAAGCAACATTGATGCTAAAGATCCCGTAATTTCTGGATGGACTGCATGACGCGTTGTGTTGTGCCACAGCAAGCCCCAAGCCACTGTCACGCCATATGACGACACCTCATGTTTCAGCACGAGGGTTCCTTTTTATGAGGTCAGATTTTTAGGCTAGAATAAAATTATATGCAAATTTTTAAATAACTCTAGTCCCCGTGAGCGCAGACCACTCTTTGTGAGCAAAAAAAAGTGGTCAGTTCCGGGAGACCGGCGAGAGTGACACAACAAAGTGAAGGTTCGTGTTTGGGATGGAACGAAGTGTGGTTTGTTTGTTTCATGTTTTTTTTTTGTATCGTGAACTTTAACGCAACCGCTCGCGAGGTGTGTGCGGTAGAAGCGAGAAAGAATGGAAAGTAAATTTCTTACATCATTAACGATTCACAGCGTGCGGGGTCCGCTGTGCCGGTTAACCTTGAGTGCCAAAGGGACCCCGGGACACAAACACATACCGGTGCGAATGGAAAGCAAAATGGAATGTTTTACACGTCCAATTTACCTTGCCGGGCGGGTAGACTGTGGACCGGATCGCTGCTGTTGGCCGTTGCCGATCGATTGCAGTTCCGTCGCTGCCACCTTCCGCACGACGTCGGCCTCACCTGCGGCAAGGTGGGCTATCCTTGGTGCGAGCGGTTTGCCGTAATGGTGGCTACCATGCTTGCAGACGTACTCGCCCGGATGGTTGTGGTTCGGATGATTGATGTCGTTGTTGTTGTTGTTGTTGTTGTTGCTGTTGTTGCTGAGGCTGGGAGCGGTCAGGATCCTTGGCCGGCTCTCGAACGCGTACAGGCGACGTTGGCTGGAACCGGGCAGCAATAAAGGGAGCTCTTTGGTTGGCTGCAGAAACACACCCTTCGGGACGGTCGTGATGAACAGGGGACGCTTCCTAACGTTCACCTCCTGTGTGCTGCCCTGCGAACGTTAAGCGAAAGCCAATCGTGTTCAGGTTTTGCGGGATGACATTCTATTGCTCATTTGCTGGGCCTCGGCTGAGAACCGTGTGTTCCATTTAACTGATCTACTGGCGAACTGCAATTAACCGCATGCAAAGGACTTCAAAAGCAGCAACGCGCTATACGAAAGATATGCCTGCCGCCATCCGGTCAGTAGGTCAGTGCTGAGCAATTCATTATTTCCGTGGTGGTTTTAAGCTTTTAAAACATTTACGGTGCATGTTTCCTTGAAAATTTCCCTGTCGCCTTAGCGCCAAAGCACCGGTGTGTACTGGCGTGGCGGGTTGCGAGTAGGTCGACAAAATATCGACTTCCTGTTTGCGTAATAACAACCTTCAACCATTAGCCGCGATGGTTTGGGGTGATAAATTTCATATTTATTTCTCCACTATCAACGGCCAACCGTGGGCGGCAAAAAAAAGGCCCAGAAACTCGTGGACGAGTCCTTGAAAAACAGGACACACCACATGGGCTGGGGCGGGAGCACTACTAATAGCGCTCCGCGTTCACTGGTGATGGAGCAACAGCGATGATGGAGCAACCACAAATCGCCCACTCTCACTGGAGGTTATCCCACATGGGCCGCCGAGGTCCCTTGGGTGTTGTGGTGGTGGACAGTTAACCCGATTCACCACGTCATGGAGAGTTGTAATTTTAATAGCTGATTTTTGGGCAGGAAAATAAGGCAAAGCTTATCGGCTATCTGAGGCATTTCCGGATAAAAATCGACAGGGGACCGGTATGGGACTCACGGGATTTTTTTCTTTTTATGGAAAACTAACAAGCAAACCTACATTTTTGGACGATCGCTTCGAGGAATCATTCTGGAGCTTTCTCAGCTTGGCGTCCAGCTCGCGGCTAAACTCATGCTGCCGATTGCCCCGGTCCGTCTTTTCGATCTCGATGGCACCCGGTCCGTAGTTGGACCGTAGCAGCTGATTCGCTTTCCCAAGCTCGGCTCGCTCACGCACCGGACCGCCACTGTGCACAACGTTCGCGCTTTCCTTGTTCTTCCGGCTGAGCTGGGTCTCGATCTCGTGCAGCAGCTTGTAGTCCGGGTGCAGATTGACGATGTGCTGGCCCTCGATCACCTCGCGCTGTTCGCGACCGTGGCGCAACGGGCGCACGATGGCGTTCGGCTTACCGAGGCTGCTCGCACGGTACGAATGGTCACTCGAGACGACCGCAAACGCGGGACTCTCCAGCTCCAACAGTTCCTGCTGTTCCGGCTGGTGGCGGGCAGATAATGTAGGCATCTTTCTGCCAAACGGACGATGTGTCGTGTGTTGAGGGATCTTTTTTGTTTTGGTCGAGGCTGCCTTTCTGCGATGCTTACACCCTTTGTGCGATGATTTATAGATCGAGAGTTGAATATTTTAACACATCCCCGGAGTTAAGTAGCACTGGGCCTCGTTTCATTATTTAGGAGAGCACGAAACTCCCGTGTACTTCCGCCACTTAATCGTTAAGGTTAATTTCACGAAAATTATTCTCTTACACAAACGCACATAAAGACCACGAAGCTAATGGCTTACGGGAGCTGACCTATATTTAGTTCCTTGTGAGCAAATTAACAACTCCCCCCACCTCCCAACGAGCAAACGAATGGCGGTGAGTCCGTGTTTAAATAATGTATCACTCAAAATACCCGAAACAAGTGCTGGCAAACAATAAAACGTCTGCGAGGGCATCACTCACATTCGACGGTTGCACCACCAGTACCGAACCGGCCGCGATTCACCACACCAGTGCAATTACTGCACGCCATTACTGTACCGTTTGCACCATAGCGTACGGGTGGGGGGTGTCCCTCAAAAAAAAAAAAGGGGCTCCTACGGGACACAACACACACAGAAAACAACCGCACTGGCCAACGATTCGTGTACGAATGACCAGCGCGAGAGAACCCGGTTCGCTCCACACTCCGGCACTATGTGGTCAGCGCTGTGTGGTACATAACAACCTTCTGGCAAAATGGTGTGTGCTTCCATTCCACCACCTGGCCGGTCACCTGGCGATCGATGGCGATACCGAATCGGAGGCTTTTCCCTCACGGTGCGGAGTTTTCCCACTTCCATGCTACGCTTTCGCTTTTCATCGCAGCCACTTCACGAGCTCACGAGACTGCGGTTGGAGTCCCGCTGGAAGGATTCCACCTCGGAAAATAACGAAAAAAAGAAAGAGGGAGTAGATGAAGAAGTTAACGTCCATTACGAATTCCACGAAACCCGTGCGATGGCCACATACTCTCCCGTGTTTTGTGAGTGTTGGGAGGGATTTCGGGGGGGGGGGGGGGGGGGGGAGGGCTTGGTTCGTTTCCTTCTTCCCACTCGATGGCAAGTTCGCGTGAGTCCGTTCGTGAGGACCGCAACAATAAACCGAGTTCTTCCTTTCCACCGTTCGGTTGTGGACCGTGTTTCTTTTTGTTCGCCGGTCGGCATTTTCTAGCGGTCAACGAATGTTTATGTTCTTGCTGCCGGGGTTGGCCGTATGATTTTTCTCTCTATATAATTTAACACCCTACTGTCCCGTGATCAATTTGGAAAGGCTTAAACAGGTGAACATAAATGAAGCGTATCGAATGAATGCCAGAGAAGACAAAAATGGAATTGAGGTTCGGTGAAAAAGGATTCTAAAGAACAAATCTTTGCTTACGTCCCGAAACCGAAATCACAGCTTTAGCCGTCTTTCTTTCGGTGCTGCAAATCCCAGCCACAATGATCGTGCATTCCGAAGATTAATTAAAGAACACAACGAAATGGTAGTTAATGCGATGTAATAGTCACATTTCACGAACTCTCCAAAAAATGCCAGCTAATTGTGTTTTTTGTTTTTGTTTCTAGTGTGAATTCTTTAACGTCTATCAACAAAGTGTCCCCTCCCAGTGAGACACGGAAAGGAAACGGAAATGAGTCGACGATGCTTCGACGAAAAAAGTATACCAGCCCGGGGGCCATATGTATATATATTGGTGAAGCATTATAAATTCGTCGCGTCTGTGCCCACATTTGCGCGGTTTGGACAGTTGTCGATGGACACGCAATTCGTTGGAGGGACTGTGTGATTCTAGACTTTTGAAGCCCAATGGTGTAGTGGGCTTCCTTCCTTCCGATCGTATGGTGAGAGGATTAGCCCTTTTAATGGAAGTTACTTGTTTGAGTAGCAGTGCGTGCGACGATCGCCACGAAGCAAACAAAACTCCTCCTCCTCCTCGGGATGTGTTTTCAAGTTCATGACCAACGGGACGCTCCAAAAAAAAAAACAGGGGACAACGTGACAAGTGTCAACAGTGGGTTTTATTTATTGCGCTGAAATAGTAAAGCGCTTTTTTTTGGGGTGGCGCGTGAAGATTCGGCAAACCCGATAAAGAGCACCCAGGTCTGGACACACTTTTCCCGACCCGCTTCGGAAGGATATTGCTCGATTGCGTTTGCATTTTTTTTTGTTTCGTTTCGGCCCCTTTGCTTTATCTCACGACAGGATATCATTAATTTCAAGGTTAGACACGGTTACAACAGCTTGTTAGTGGTGGTGAGGTCGTTTAACTTCGGTACGGCACCGTCTAAGGGTTCTGTCTAAGATGACCGCAAATGACCGCTGATCGCGAGTGGGTGGGAATGATTCATCCGACCGACCGAGGCACCATCGGAAACCATTGGGAGAGGTTCCTTTCGCCTATCGATAATGAGACGGTGTAAGCGAGAGTGATTTTCCTGCTGGCTGGCTGGTGGCAAAGTCCTTTGAACTCCGGCGAGAACCGCCGTGTACTGTACCGGACGCTGGAGGAATAAACCCTTGACCTTCAAGGGACATACTGGGAAATCGTTGTGGTCGACCGGGCGTCGTTTGGAGCTGGGCAATGTTTTGGAAGAAGAGGCAACGCCACGTTGGGGCCGTATCATGTAAACGTTCTGAGTGGTGCGTGATGGTGTGATGTTATTTATACATCCCTCTTCCATCACTATAAGCACCCCGGGTGTGGAGTGCTTTAGTAGGAATTTTGTTTTGTAAGATTGATGTATTGAGGGAGGTGCTAAAACATCTCATAAAACAGAAGATTTTAATCATTTCGTACGATGCGTACAACAAATTCGTTCATGTAGAATAGCGAAGAATAGTGGACTTTGGCTGTTTTGTTCTACACTGTTGCAAACGCTTGCCAGATGGCGCACTTTGCGAATGTGATCGAATGCAACCGGAAGCGGACCATTTCAGGACCACACACCCGAGCGACGGTGCCCCAACCTTCGGGGACGACAATTTGTGACCGACTTGTGGGCAACTTTTCAGGGGCATGGGCGTTGCAGAACCAACCAAACAAAAACGAAAACCCCACAGGGCCACAGCAAACAGCGAAATCCGCGTGTTTGCTTTACAAATGTTGCCCTTCCGGTGGCCTGAATGTCTGGTGGTGACATTTTTCAAACGGACAGAAATAGGCGCAACGTAAATTCTGCTGGTAAAATTGTGTTCCGGTGTGTTCCGTGCGAAGAAATAGGTGTACCGTCCGAGCAGGTAGGGATCGTTCGAGGTCTTTGCAGGCGGTGCAATTTTTAACCGTGAAAGGTTACATTCTAATGTCCATCGCAAAACCGGGAATGTGGCATACATTTGTGGGTGACATTTTCGCTATTTCCTGCTGCGTTTGATGCTATTGTTGGGCAGAGCTATTTGAGGCAACATTCTTTCATACGAGGTCTGAAAGTAGCGCTCCTCCACACCGTGATGAAAACTGTCCACGGATGATGGTTGTTTGAAGAATGGTTGGAGGAAGCGAGCAAAGAAAAAAAAAACAGTATCAAAAGCGGCTCACTAAATATTGACCGTAGATCGAAGATGTACCGAGCAGCTCATTTCAGTTGCCACCCCGATGGGTCATTGTACGCATTTAATTTATTCCTCTTTTTATGGTGTACCGCAATTAGTTTGGGTAATTTTTGTTCGCGATGAATTATTTACTGGCTTGTACGGTTGACGTACACCAGCTCTCTCTCTCAGGGTTCCCGGTGAATTGACCAGTAATGGATGGACATGCGTTGGGAAAATAGGTTCCTTAGAACGAGATTTGATAGATTTAGTGGTTTAGTATACTCCAGGTTATTAGTCGTACAGGTAGTAACCTGATGGTCTAACACTAGACAGGGTTTAAATCTGATACCAAAGGAATATTTGTTTGAGTTTTATAACTTCTGCAGCTCTAATCAGCTTTAATCAGCTCTAACGTCAAGCTAAGAATGCACATCTTGTATTAGGAAGAGATTCGAACGCTTGCTCAATTCTTGATCAGTGTCTTCATGCTTAGAGGCTCCATTTGCTTATCAAAATAATTTCTGAAGCCTCTTAACATGGATGCACTAATGAGAAATTGAGCACAGAAATATTAGCAGAACTGACATAAGGGGTTTTAGTAGTACCACATGGAATTCATTAAGGTACTACTGACGTATTACTTATAAATCAAGGCATTGTCTACCACATATAAAAGAAGGGATAATATTTAAAGTGTGACATATGCAGAAGAATTTCTGCATTCTTTAAGTAACAAGTAATAAAATTTCTGCCTATTTCTTCAACGTCAACTCATGACATTTGTTTAAGTAATAGTAGGAAACATTTAGTGAAGATGCTGAGATTGAAAATTAATTATTGATAGGATTTTCACCATGCAGTAAGATCTCGGAGAAGATTACGAGGTAGCTGTTATATGGATAGAGCTATATTAGGCACTCTTTTGACATTTAGGACAAGATTAGCAGTCGAGTTTTAGTTGCAAAGCTTTGAGGGTTCTTTGCTGGAACAGAAAATTATGGCAAAAGTTGGGACCTTATTTCAGGATCCATCTTGTATTTTCTATACTCTAAAAAGAGTTTGGAATAACCAACGGCATTAGTTGATAAATACCATGTTACGCAGTGGTGATTACCAGGAAGGTGATCCAAAGGAGCGAACCTTTGAAGTCATACAGAAACTTTGTCTATTTTTGATAAAATACCGTCAATAACGTTTAGATACATGATAGGGTACTGCTGAGGATTTGAGGATATATTTCCACTTTAAACACCTGTCGCGTCTCCGTCAAATCATCTCCGTCACCACCTCCGAGACATGGGCTCTTTCAAAAGATCTTTTAGAGGAAGCTTTTGAAAAGGATTGTTTGCCCGATATGTGTGATTAGCCAATGGCGCTACGCACTCCTCTTTGATTTGCATGCTGATATCACCGTAGTGCCACTTGGAATTAGAATCGAATGAGCCGTGGGTTGGGAATGTCATTAGAATCACTTCGAACAACCCTGCCTTTCAATTCTTTTTAAATCAACCACACGGACAAAGAAGGCGTGTAAGGTCCAAATTAGAGTCAAGTTGATGAACTTGTTCCTATGCTAGGATTCCTCAAGTCTGAATGTCGAAGCTCATGCTTTTTTTAACTGCAAAACTTCATTTTTTGTATAAATCTTAATTATTTTCAATTTAATTTCCATAACACCGTTCTATGTATTGGTTCAACACAAGATAAAACCCGTGAATAACTTACCCTTTCCGGTCGTTGCTCATTCGCATCAGTCTTTTGTTGTTGTAGATGGCACGTGGTGCGCTGATCCACGTGTAAATATTGCGCGTTTGTGGTTGCTGTTGTTGCGGCTGGGCACGGCCATTTTTAGCCCATTTCGTATCCTGCTTTGACGCATTCGACGCACCACCATGACCGTGGTGACCGTGGTGTTGATGGTGATGATGATGTTCGGGAAAGTTTGGTTCGAGCAGTTGGGTCACCTCCTGCTTTCCAATACCGCTCGGTGGGCCACATTTCTTCTGCGCCACCAGGGGCGCGGGACCCGTTGGCATGGTCACGTTTCACGGCACGGTCCGGGCGCGCGGGTCGGAAGGGTTGTTGTGTTTGGTTTCAGGCTTCGCCTCTAACCCCAGGCGCTTGGGGGAAATAGTTGACACAAAAGTTTCACCTCAGCACGGTACACGACGGTAGAGCAGGCACATGGGCACAGGTACGATAGGATTCAATCCGCGGTAAAGCCTATAGTTTCCGCTGCTTTTGTGTTCGACCAGGGTCAAAACTCACTGCCGAAAGGAAGAACGAACAGGAAGGCAAAAATGCACAACACATTACTGCTAGAGAATGTTCCAACTCATCGCAACGACACGTAGTAGGCCGGGTGACGAAAGAAATGCACAATATTCACGCTTTTTAGAAGACCGACTAAAACTAGGCACCTTCAAGCGTGCCCTTTCATGGCATGTGGAAGGTTGCGATAGCAATAAATAATTGTTACACTTGAAAAGTATGCAAAAAAATGTCGCGCCGGGGGCACATGCAAATTACTTGGCAAATTTTCTTAGTGCTGCACGTAAATGGTGAGCGTATGGCACGAAAATGAACACATCAAACACTCGTTATTTTTCCTTTGTAACACAGACCCACCAAGTTAAAGTACCTGAAGAATGGAAAATACTTCACTGCGAGAGATTTCAGTCAATTTTGGTTCACTTTTAAACCGGAATTCGTTGCTGTTTCATTAGTGAACAAAATTCCGTGGTTCAAATTGCACAAAGCACATTAAATAACTTGAGGGAATTGTTTGTCTGACTGGCTTGACTAGCCACGGTTCGCTTACTGTGGGTACGCGTTTTTCAATTCCATCGATGTTGTTGTTTGTAAACTGTTTATGCTTCCTTTGATCAACAACCCATAGCAACAGTAAAATAGTGGTTGAAATTTGTCCAGCATGTTTGTGTGTGCTTGCGTGTGCAGCTGAAGGGTTGTATTGGCGTTGCGAAGGGAGTTGTTTGTTGTTTCGCGCCATTTTTGTTTGGGTGGTAAATGTATTTGTGATGGAGCCCAATATTTTTGCAGAGTTACTTATTCTCTGGAATTGTTCGAATTAATTTTAATTAGCTTGTAATTTGTTGTCGTTTTTATTTATAGATGATAAATCATAATTGAGTGTAGTGTAATTAAATCGTTAAAAACAAGATGCAATGCAAATTGCATACCATCGGGAGTATGGAAGGTATAAACTAGAGGGCAGTAGTTTTAGTGTTTCACATATAGATGGCGTTAGCATCGCAGGCAGAGTTTTTCGTTAAATTTGTTGGACAGGGGTGGATTCTCTTTTTGTCGGAATTAGGGGTTGTAATGTTTTCCCAAATCATCATCCCCTTTTCAAAAATGGCCTACAGAATCGGATCTTCTCTTCATAAATCACGTCACGTCTTTGTCACGTCTCCTCGAAAAGTGTTTAATATGTATAATCAGATTTGTTGAATCTTGTAAAGTTTTATTTTTTCAATTTCCAACAGGACGTACTTGCCGTACACTTTAATGTACTGTACTATTAAAAGAGGCATAAAAGAAGAACAACTTATAAAGAGTATATATTCTTGAGGAGTTATTAAAGGATACTATCAAGGGGTCCATAGAATTGATCCGCTGGCGGAGTATTTTATTCCATAATCAGCGATATAGCTAATCAAACATTCAGCTTCAAGCGGAAAGCTCATGTTTAATCACTCCTAGCTACGGTGCATACACGGACGAGCCATACCGTTTACACTTTCGCTAAGTGTACACACATTTCGTGCAGTTCGTGCCATCCCGAAACAAAAATAATCTCACCAGCAAACCGGCTGACCTTTTCCCCATTAACCTCCGCACTTTGGGTTCGATGGGCCGTTTTGCCATTCTTAACGACGTGTGATTTTTTAGATCAATCGTGAATGGGTTCCCTTGTCCTGGGCAATGCAAAAAAACAAACCCACACCGATCATGACTGTTGTCCGCAACGGGAGCAGCGCGAGCACCTCGCAACTATCATATTTAAACCATGCTAGTAACCGGCCCAAGTAACATACATTGGGTGAGTTTTGTTTTTTGGTTTTCTGGTGCGCGAGTTCTTTTGGCGAGCCAGGGAACAACAAAACAGGCGCACGGGGGGGTCGGAAAACCCCCCGACATGCAACACGGGCGCACGAAATCCAAATAAGAATTAAACATTGTCCGTTCGTCGCCTGCGTGCAGTAGTAAGTAGCTTCAGCACGGTGGTAAATATTAGGTGCATTATGCTGGGCTTGGAAAACTTGGAAGGAGAGACACAAACAACGAGGGTCAGCGACACGAGCAGAACGCCACGAACGACATAAAACACATGATATTGTAATTCGGTAGCAAGAAACAATTGCTACGATTATTTCCATCGGTTCGCGGGTCCTTTTGCTGCTCCGATCGTCTCCGGGTGCATTTTGCACATGGTGAATTGATTGTTTTCGGTCATTTCGAGTGCAGCGATCGTGGCTGTATGAAAGTGGGTCCGTATTGGGGAGTGATTCGTGTGCCTCACCAACAGACCTGATTGTTGTTGTGCATGGCTGGACGTTGGTGTGTGGTGACAATGCTCGCTAGAATTAAGGTGGGTCATAGTGTTCTCATAACTTAACATGAAACAGTGTTTAATATGTTTAAAAAAGTGTCTTAAATTGAGTTAAAATCCTAATTAATTGGGTGGAATAATCAAGAAAAGTTACCAATTATGAAAATTATGGTAAACGAAATGAAAACAAAAGGATAAGAATTTAAAGAAATCATCAAACAGTGCTACCATTCATGAAAATGATATTAAATGAAACAAACAGAAAATGTGCTAATACTCCGCATAACACTGTAGACAACCATCGACTCTCCCATTATCAATAGACCACATAAGAAAACGCAAAGCATCAGCCTGTGAAAGAGATGAAAACCACACCGAAGGGAACGCACCAAAAATGTGGATTCTACTCGCTTCTTGGGGGCTGATGATGACAATTGCAAGGGCCCGGTTCAGCCTACCCGCGGGCCCTGGTACGTTGTCGGTGGTCAGCACAATAAAGTGTAACCCGCGCGACCGTGCCACCATCTCTCGGTTCACGGTTTTGCGTTTTAATTTTTTTTTTGTTCCGTGCTCCTCTCCATCGCGGCCAGCGCAGGAGGTCCACGGGAGGTCACGCAGTGCTATTTCGTGCACATTATCGCATTGACCGGCAGCAGAAATACCGGTAGCACATTTATAATAGTCGACAAGTATCCAAATATGAATACGATTGTCCCCAGCCTGGCGTCGTGTCGGGGTGTATCGGGACAACCCGGGGGGGGTGGGGGAGATATAGCCACCGCGCAGCCAGGCCAGGAAGCATCGACCACACCAGCACCCGGTGGGTTTGGTTTTTGTTTTGTTTTGTTGTGTGTATGTGGTTTTTGCGATCGACCTGCAACCGGGTAATGATGAAACGAAATGGATCGATCCGTGTTGGCGGCTTCGAATGCGTTAGTGCTGTTGTAGTGCCTACCGTCAGCAACCTTCCTCCGTGAGATGGATCCGTGGGGTGCTGGGGGAGTGGTAGTGGCGTGTGGAGGGAAGGAATTGAAACATGGAAAAGTTATGTCCAGGGACGACAAAAACGAGGAGCGTATAGGAGGTTCAATTTTCGGTCACGACTTTCCATGGGTGGTTGGTGTGTTCCGGCAGGGTAATCGGGAATGGATAAGTGCTTGCATCCAAGCAAACAGCAGCCGAAGGTTTGAAGTAGAGCAAAATGTACCGGAGGTATGGCGCAAAACTGACCAGCCTAATGTCAGGAACACATTTGTTTATGTTTGCTTGTTCATCCAATAGGAGAATAGGACAGAGATGACCATCTTAAAAAAGGGAAATCTTCCAACAACAAAAAAAAATGGAAACTCCTGATGAAGAAATGTGAGTCTTTTAAACCTATTTAAATTCCCAGTATTTCGTTAGGAAAAACCCTTTCGAGAGACAATTCAATTAACAGATAAGTGTCACATTGGAAATGTCCTATCTGATACCCTCACACAGCAAGCAGGAAGGGATGAAGCGAAAAGCCCAAACAAGCCGCCTTCTCACGCATTAAAAAAAAAAGACGGAATGATCTTTCTTACTGTGCTGGATGCTCTGGCGGTGGATCGTGGTCCATGTTCCAAGGTGAAAACCACAACCACGGTCACACAAGCAATGTGGCAACCGTAAGTAGTACTAATTACACGAAACTGTTCCAGCTCATTACGGGCGTTTTTGTGGCGTCGGGCCGCGGCAGCACGGGGAAACGCTCCACACGAACGATGATCTTGGCTGGGCTTTTGGGCCTTCGGCCGACGATGAGCTCGAATGGGGGCCGATCGAGTGCGCGCGCGCGCGTGCGCTCCGCATTTACGCGATGATCATCTCGCGCTGATCGACGAGACAGTGGCCACAACACGACCACGGCGACAACGGTGCGCGATTCGGGGTTCCCGGACGGTGTCCCTATACCGCACCGGGTGCCAGCATTTGGTCAGTCGGAAATTAAGATGTTTCCCGATGATTTGCGGTTAGCGCATTTCGTGAATCGAGTTTCCCCCCCCCCCATCCCGGCGCAAAACAGACCGCGCGACCGAGTGCTGATTGGCGAATGGAGGGGGGGGAGGAGGTAATTTATCAGATTTTACTTCCCAAGCACGGTTTTTGCAGCGATCGGTTCTGCCTGCAAGGTCGTGCCGGGAAGCGTGATTTCGGTTGTCGCTTCCATTAGCGCGGTCACCGCGTGTTCTATGGTGACCGTTTGCAGGCGGGTTTTTAGTTATGCTGCCCGCGGGGGTGCGAAGGGGTTGCCATCACATACAACCTGGCCACACTCATTAGATTTGTGGTATCGGGCGGTTCGCATCGGGATTTCACATCGTTCGTGACGCCGGTAGCCGGGGTTGGGAGGTCGGTTGGTTGGGATCGGTCATCATGCTGGCGATCTTGCCGGGATTCCACGCTAAAGGAGCAAATGAATGTTCCCTTTCGCGCACCGTCCCAAAGTCAGCGGTTCAGCGTACGTTGGATCGGTGCCGAATGATAGCGGGTAATTAACACGGAGTTTTTGATTTTAATTATGTTGTATCGCTTCGCTGGATGGTCGGATAGTGTGGACAGTGGGAGAAGTCGTTTGGCAGCAACAAAGGGATGGTCCAACAGAAGCGCAAAGTGTAGATGCAGGCTAGTAAATATATCGAATGATACAGAAACTTAAAAAGAATAGTGAAATGTATAGCGCATTTAGAACAATTCCTGCTTTGCATTTAGATGGTAAAGGTCTAGCGCTAGAAATAAAGGAATTAAAAGTAAAAGGAAGAGGATTTAATTTAATTAAAAGTTAGTTTTTTCTATTCCTGATTTATTCAGTATTTTTTTTAACTATAAATTAGAAAGTATTCGTCGTTTTTGTGGCCATTAGAACTAGCCACGACCCATGTAAATTTAAGGGTTTAAGTGATGTCTAGAAATTAGATTACTAGTTGATTTCAAAGTTGATGATTGGACATGTGTTGGGCTAAATCAAATATATCTTTGCTTACATTTGACAAAGTGAGTGATCATTCTTTTCCTCGTGTAAACAATTCATTTCAAATCATTCAGAATTAGCTCCTGTGATTGTTTTCGTTGACTTAATTTCGTTGTTTCGTTTTTGTTGACTTAATTTCGTTGACAACTTCTGACTTTCTTTGACTTAATTTACCCGTAGCTAGTTAGTCAGTCCTGCATACGGGGGATTGGCCCGGATGAGATTTTATCCCGGTGTCCTGCAAAGTGAGGAGACCACCGCTACCAACTGCACCACCGGGTTTCCCGAGGGTACCTGGTTTTATTAATGACTGACGAAGTAGGGTCAGTAGTGCAAAGGGCTGCTGAATGTTAGGCGACTCTAAATATTGCAGCCAAACGATAAAAAATTATCTGGCCAGTTGATGGGGAGTCACAGAGCAACTACTGGTAGGACCCTCAACTAACTGTCCGCTTAGGACCTCCAAGAAACTTGATCCGCCTTCGGTTGTAACGTTCTCCTGTCCCCGAAGGTAGGAGCCTAACATGATATTGGCGTCCAGTTTTAAAAACCTGATAGACCAGAGCTCTGTAACAGGCACTGGAATAATGGAAAATGAGAGTTTAATTGTTGGAAGGGTGTGGAATTCGACGAGTGTCCTAAGAGAGTTCCTTGATGCTTATTTTTTGTTAATTTAAACTGTTATCTGAAGAATATCTTGAAGATAATTTCGTATCTCTGAATCCTGCGTCAGGATGTGAGTTGGGACTCATCTTTATCATCAGCAACATTATTATTCATTATCAATAATTATCAAATATTAATTAAAGTTGTTGCGGTACTAATACTACGGTAAATTAAAGTAGATGCAGAATTCAGGGAGGCAATAATGTCCCTGATTTCCATATGTTTGAAAATGTGGATGTAAAAATTATCGTATTTTATTACTTATTAAATTTATTTAATTTTGTCTTTTGAGATATGTCCCTCAATCCCAAGCCAGAATGACTCTAAAGTGTTATAGTTGGTTCGAAATGACCATCTATAGACTATTATCCTATAATACTTCTGCTTGATTCCATGTTTTACCCTCGCGAATATGTTTTAAACGCTTCCAATGTAAATGTTCGACTGTTATAAATTCAATTGTTTTTGGAATTGACTTTCTGAATATATACACAAGACCTATGATATTGTCTTCAAAATTCATAAGCCACCGAACTTTATAAGATTCCTTGTCGAATCGTGATCCTTAAATGCAGACTTCGATCAAGTACAATAGTTCGTAGCTGTGATTCTAAAACTTGTGGATTCCATGGAGTATTATCAAAGTATTTCGCTAAACGCGCTTAACCGGTTTATCCAATAATATTTGCAATGAAGTATCTTAACTCGTAAATTAAATAACAACACCAAAATGAAAGCTTATTGGAACTCAGATTTTTAATCTAACCTTTAAAACGGAACCTTCATCTCGTTTACCCACTGCTGTTCTTGATCGCAATCGCCGAAGGTGTGTTTCTTCGATTCATTGAGAAGATTGCAGAGTGCAAGACCTCGAGATGCGTATACCAACTCCCAGCGTCAGGTGTGTGGACGAGAACTGCATCAATCTCTTGCCATGCATAAGCCTCAATCGCCAAAACCACAGACACGCAGACTATCCGCTCCAGAATCTTGCCAACCCGGGCAGGAAAAACCGGATGATAAATTACGCCGAGAAGGAACGGGGAAGGATTGAAGAGTTGCACCAAAGGTGGACACAAGGGAACTGAAGGTGAAGCTGTTGTTCTCGTTCCTGTTTGCTTGCCACTGCAGCGGAATGAAACGGGCAAAAGAACGTGAATCTCAACCTCCCTTCCACCAGTGCGACAGCCAGCGATGGGGGAGGAGGCTTTGATGGGCCGAGGGATTGCGCCGCCAGATTGTGGCTCAAACAGTAGCACCGGCATTAGCATATCGCGTTCGGCCTATCATCGCTCGTCGGACCCGTGCAAATCCGTGGGCCACAGTGTCCGGGCCACTGGCGGGCTCCAATTGGCAAACAGGGCAATAACGAGTGCTCCCCGTGACATCTTGCCCTGCCGTGGTGCCGATCGGAGATGTCCGTCCGCCGGCAATGTCCTTAGCGCGGTGGCATCGCGGACGTGCTGCTCTCGTTGAACGGCGTCCTCGTCGTCGTCATCGTTGCTCTGTGCAATAATGATGCACAGCGTGGATAAAGTAAAATAACCGGTGTACCACGTACCGGGCCCTCGCCGACCATTAAGCCGGAGTAGGACGGCACCGTACGGGGCAGGCTCTTCACCGCGCGCGAGTGTCGAACGGGAGATGATGAATTTTGATTAAACGCTTCTTTCTGCCAGTGACATTTATCTACATATTTAGCTACATTCTTGACATTACGCTCGGGTTCGGGGCCCCGCGTGACGGGCGGTAGGCACAGAACCGACGAAGATGCTCGAAGATTCTTCCAGCTAGCGCGGCTGGTTTGGTCGCGCGTGAACCATTTGCGAGCTTTTGCGTAAATCTTAACCAGTGAGCTTCCACGTCCACAAGGGGTCTTGACTTAATTGTGTGCTGGTTTTGCACGCACATTCTGTATGGTAGATGGTGATATTGATAGTGGGGCTGACTGCAAGAGCTGGAAGCGCAAGATTATGAGTATGTTGTGTACACGGATATACGGGCAGTAGGAGTGCTACCATTTTGTCACATTTAACATTATCAGATAGCTAGAATGCCTTCCTCTTGGTGGCGTTTTTTAAGTGGAAAAATGCTCAAGAAGTTAGATATGCTCGAAGAATTGTTAAATATTCGCTGGTTTTGTGGACAAGCCGTGTTGTTACAAGTCACAATCTACGCATTTCGCAGTGGATGCTGCTTCGTAGCGCTTATGATTTGCAGCACCTTCTTAGAAAACCAACAAACGCTCCAGAACGAGAGAAAATAAATGTACTGCCGCACTGACGAGTGGCAGCTGTAAAAGTTCTCTGCGCTCTTCCGGGTATTTTGGGAACGTATTGGATGCCAGTTATCGGTAATGTAAATTGGGAAAAAGCAACATGTTGATGAATGCGACTGTTACTCGGTAGGACGACATACACCGTCGAAAGGATGCGTGCAGTTGGGCTGTGGAAAACGTGATGTATGGCTGGACGTTCGTTGTCGAGGCATTCTTTTCTTTAAAATGCATATTAGTAGGCGTGTCACCTTCTTGGAAGGTGTTGTAAGGATGACAGAAAAAAAGGGGTGAAAAATCACTCACCCGTTCAGCTAATGTAAGCCACGTGTCCTGCTTGGAACCCCTTTTCGGATGGTGAAGTTGAATATTGAATTGTAGCGTGTACGAACGGGAAGCAGCGACATCTGTTGTTAGGATATTGAATTATTGGACAACAAATTGGAGTTGCTGTGGGAATCGATATCAGTACTACCTTTTTTTTACAGGGTTCGCCGTCTATTGTGATTTGTTTGAAGTTTAAACAATTATCTCATAAAGCTCTAGCTCCTTTTTTTGTTAAGGAACTATTATATTAAATTATAAAAAAAATGCAAGAAACCCCCCGTTCATTTATGGGGTTTTGTTTTCAAGTCCCCATGAGAAACACAAACGATTGTAATTATATTCATACGAGTTCAAATGCCATCCGTGCGATCAATCAGGCACGACGAAGCATTGGGGTAGGCGGGACGGGTATGCTGCACATAAATAAAAATGTTCCCCGGTTTGAAGTGTTGACATAACATTAAGCAGGCCCCAATCGAATTGATCTATTGCTCATTACGCATGCATCAGTACTAGGTTAAACAAGCTTGCGATGGGAAAACGCAACAACCGTACGGGCAGAAATTTGGAAGGAAAACTCACACACGCAACAAAAAAAAGGGAATTGTATCCAAATGGTGACAAAACAGTGTCCTTTTTGCTGTGAGCAAACGAAGAACGAGATAAAACTGTGAGGATGTGGAGAGGAAACCAAAAAAAAAACATGCACCCCAACCCGCAGTTGGCCGGTTCAATTGGTCCTAATAAATATTTTAAATAATGCGTTCCGGTGAAACGCTGGAGGCATAAATATGGAACATTCGTGCATTAAAATGAGCCCGGGCGGTGATGGATCCGATCCGAACACACCGAACAGCGAAGAGCAAAGACACCACCAAGCACGGGAAGAATTTGGGGGTTAGCGTAACCGTGCCAGAACATTCGCCGTGAGATGAAACAAGCGCTCTGTCGAAATGAAAACTAGAATAAAAAATCGTTTAAAATATTTGCTACCGTTTTGTGGCGTTCCTGCAGTTCCCCCACATCACCCCCCCCGTTTTCGGTGTTGTGATCCTCCCGTGTACGATCGCCCATTCCTTAACCCCGTGTCGGTGTGAAGCATTCCGTTTCCTGCTTGTACATTTCGCTCGCCGGTCCGACCGATGGATACATTATGCATAAGTGATTAACATACTTTTATATGATTCGATTATTCGACCCGAGCGCCGCAGCCGCCGCGATCAATCGGATCGAATCCGCCAGGCCCAAGGGATCGGAATAATCGGAGCCGACGGCCGAGCGCCTTCAGGGGTTAATCAATAAATTTGTTCCTCGAACTACGCAAGTGGCACCGAGCGATCGTCGGGCGCAATAAAAATTGGTGGGCAAGGAAGGGTGGGGAGGAGAGTGGGGGCTCGGGGGGTAGAGAAAGAGTGGGAGCGAGGCAAAAGAAAGAAGGAAAACGGAGACATATACACAATAGCACAGCCGGCCGGCCGGTGGAACGGTGGCGCAAATTAACAGATCCCGAACCGTTTGCCTAATGTGAGAAGCCTTTCGGACATGATCGATCGGGATCGAGAGCGATTAACGATGCGACTCCCGCAGAGGGGTGGGTGGCGTAGCTTCCCGGTGTCCCGGACCGGCGTTAAATATTCATCTTCCGGACGGGACAAATGAATAATAAAGCGACTCAAACACACACACACACCCGAGTGGAAGAATCGGATGAGAACGGTGGACCGCTCGGTGCGGTACTGATTTAAATATTGGGAGCCGCCCGAAGGTTCGAACGGTGGGGGCATATGCGGGCAGCAGCAGCAGCAGCAGCAGCAGAAGCTATTCAAGGATCACAGTCCGATTGATTGATTGTTGCTTCACACCGCGCCAGTGAAGAAACCAACTCTCGGGAAGGTGATGAAATGCAAACGAGCACGAAATCAATCACACACGCAACTGGGCGCGCAGTGGCTGTGTGTCCTTCTTGGTGGGCAAAGAGAGTGTGCACTATGTTTATGTTAATTGTGCGCTGCATATGCTACAAATTAACTCTCGCCAAAGGTTGCAGGGTGTGTCGGGTGGGTCGGCCATGGGTGTCCTGTGATTTTCGTTTCTGAACCTATCTCCGTTGAATTTTTATCTTTACTTTCGTGAAGGAATGATGTTAAATAAATATGCTTTAAAAAGAAGATAAATCCAATTTTTGGGGAGGGGGAGGTTTTGACCATAAAATTATGACTTTATTAGACTTTATAGTTGTTTCATTCCGTCTTGGTGTCTAGTTTGAAGTAAATATGAATACTTTGAAATATTTAGATCGTTCCGCAATATATAAAAAATCATAGAAATCGCTAGCATAGAAATGAAGGAAGAGCACGCTCGTTTAGTTAGTACTGACGTATCAGATCGATTTATACGATTTTGATTAGCTCAACAGAAGAAAAAAAAGCAAGTTTATGAAGCTGTAAGATATCAGCCGCCACTAGTGTCGGGTTGTGAGCGAAAGAGCTGCCTGAAGTGCTCAGCTCAGCTAGCAGAATGAGTTAAAAGCATTCTGATGCAAACAAAATTCTCAAATTGTTAAAAGATTTCAATTTTCATAGTTCAGCAGACCTCAGAATAATGTGTTGAGAGTGTTTTTTAATTTGATCAATAAACACCAACTCTTATGACCAATACAGCGTTCTAAATTGATACCGTTTTTGGGCAATCCCGTCGGGAATCGCGCTGTTTTACCCTTGATCCGTGGATTGCCGTGCGGTTTTCATATAAAATTAGCTAGCTTATAACTAATTTTTGTTTCTCTTTTGGTTTATAGGTGATTTAAAGCATGTTTTGAATTTTCCTAAGTTTGGTATGAGAAGTTCTCTTTAAGCTACCTCGCGCTCACCGCTCACCGTGCTGAGCGCGAGCGCTCCGCTCAGCTCATTCTAAAGAGCAACTTGACCGAATACTGAGCTTGCTCGATAGGGCCATAACAGACATGGAAAGATTAATCACAATATTTAAGTATTTTACAAATAAGACTCTGTAGTCGTTTCGGTTTATACAGCAAATTCTGGAATGTAGTTTTGCACATCAAATGCTGGAAGATAAATGTGTCTAAACAGGGTGTGCTTTTGCTCTTCCATTTTTTTTTGCTCTAAAGACACCCGTACATTCGGGTTGGCACCAAGCGCCGAGCCGAGCGCGCTTCCAATATCACAACCATTATTGCTATCATCAAACGTAGCAAAGGTGTAACATAATGACCATGGACCATCCAGGCCGTGCCTGATGCGGAATGCATACGAACAAACCCATCTCGGGGCTATTCGGCAGCGCTTCGGAACACCTACCCCAATCACCGTGAGACATGTTTTAATTAAAATCGATCGATCGGAAACGGGCCCAATGCTTTATGGGTGCCCTCTTCGCCCATCCGCCCATCTCTGGGGGGGTTTTCTTCGCAATTTTACACACACACACACACACACACACACACACACACACACACACACACACACACACGGACATCCAGGCGCGTAAAAAGAAGAACAGTAGATGGATATGCACGGTCCAGCGAGTACACCGCCCAACTACCCTGATCGTATGAAATGATCGGTCGATAATTATGTTCTGGCTTCTGGCGATACGCAAAACATGATCGACGACGAAAACTCGAGATCCTCGCAGTTCTGCATCTGCAAGCGCGCTGCAGCGAACACACATCCGCAACGGCAAATAACGCAAGGCAACGGGTGGTAACGGGTGGTGTGGAAGAAAATGAAAATCGATCAAAAAGAAATCGGCCGGCCCCGCGGAAGACGAAAGGACCCCGTCTGGGAGATGATAAATGTTGATAAACGCGATGCTTATGACGATTATTATTATGCCCCAGACGATAACACGCGGTCCACCCGGGGGTTTTGTTGGGCACACGGACCACGGGAAAGGGCTAGGGGTGGTTTTGATGGGTTCAAGGTTTGAAATTTGCCGATCGAAATAGCGTTTAATTTCCACGGCGTGTAGGTGAGGCAGAAAGGATAATGTTTCGGTAAATACAAATTGGTTCTTGCAGGCAAATTATTGCACAAAGCGGACAAAAATTAGTTTCGAAACATGTTAAAATCACTCTATTGATCACGTGCAGTGAAAACAAACGTGCAATGAGAAGCTTCTTTCGTTCCTGTTGTCCAATGATGGATCGTTTTTCTTTCCGGTTTGCTAGTTGATGCTTACGATCGTAGACTGTTCGCTGTAAACGCTGTCGTTATCTGCGATCAAGTGTCGTTTCCGTTCGCGTATGGCACGTCAACAAACCATAAATTTACCAAATATCACAATCCTCCAGAAGAAGTACTGGAAGACATTTCTCTCGGTTTGGTAGAGTCATACCCCGTACAAAAGAACAACGCAAATGCACATGAATAGAATAACGTTATGTTTTTGAAGGTAATAGAAAAAAGGTCCAATTCATTCATTGTCTCCGGGCTTCATCTTTACGTACGCCATACGCCACGGGACATCTTGACGGGGATCGTGAATATCTGGTTGGTTGGAAGATCTTTATCCAACACCCGGTACAACACGGGCCGTGTTGAGGGCGTTGTAGCTCTTACCACATCGCTGGGGTACATTTTTATTGCCCTTCTCCGGCCCGTCCTGTGGGTCATGTTTTACGATCGAAATGTTAATTGCAGTTGGTGAAGTACTTCTGGGAAGCGCCAGGAAGTGACACCTTCCCGGAGCTACCGGGGGCAGACTTTTCGGGCTTAGTTTTTCACTGGAACTGAGCGTACTGAGGTGTGTTTTGCCCATTGGTCCATCCATTAGCGAGCTGATTAAACATTAAGCCGTGGTGTGGCCGTATCCCCCCCCAAAGAATCCGTTGTCCATCATTGTCTGGACACGTGTCTTTCGGTGGCACTCGATGAGATCGATGAATAATCAATATTTGTATGGAATGTTCTGGTATGGTAATGGCTGTTGCGCCTTCTCATGCCCGTGTAAGTGTCAGTGACTTATTCTGTTTGCTTCCGATGCGATCGATAAATCACACCAACCCGCACGCGGGGGGTAAGCACTTCCACGAAGGCAAACCATCCGTCCAGCATCCAAATAGAAATCGATCAAGATTTGAATGGTTGGAAGTCGTATTTTGATCCTACCTGGTTGCCTTTACCGTTGTGATGCGGATGAAGTAGCAACGGCAGGCCAAGATTCCTTCACCTTTGCGGGGAAAACTCACTCCAAAATTCCTACCAAATCCAGAAGCAACTGATGTGTGGCAAATGTGTGGCAGTAGCGGATATCCACCGCCCCAGGAACCGAGCTGCACCGAGCTGCAAAGTTCGGTGTGCGGACAAACAATGGCGAGCTTGTGTACGGTGCACATCCGCAGATTACACATTCTGGTGCATCCCGGGATGGGAAAAGGGCCCACTGAGGGCCCTGGAATATATCCTGGCACGGCTAGATGCAAATATTGTGATTCGGTTGAAGAAAGGATGTCTTATTTTGGGTTGAAGAAATGTTGGGAAGCATTCGAAAATGTGATGAGTGTTTAGAAGTTTTAGAAATAACTAATTTTAATTGCAAATAATATCGCTTTGATAGGACCGGGTAAAACTAACTAATTGCATACGAGTTAAAAAATCAATATTTATAAAAGTTTTAGTAATTTCTAATCCAGTAAACTTTACAAGGAAAAAGTAGAGTTTTAATTAAAAAATCATATTTATCAATATTTCGGTAATATACACACACTTAAAATTAAACCTATTTATTCGGCATATAAAGCCAAAACATATCTTAGTACGATTGTTATAGATCGCATCACAGCCAAGGTGGAAGTGAAGCGGAACTCTTCGCCCGCACTTCCGAATGAAGACGGTCTGCCCCGGCAGTGAATTGATAGATAGTTTCAAGAAGGTGCGCGTCGAGTTTGCCTAAGAATTAATTAATACAATTATGACGTATAATACGATTCCACCCAATGATTCCTTGTGCCGGTGCCTTCCAGTGGATTCTGCACGGAAAATGCGTAAAATCTAATGCTTGCTGGTGGGACGCATTTCCCGTGGATAGGGAGGTAAGGAGCGAGAGCATTGTGTTTCACTGGAGCACAAAATTCCGTCGGTTGCTTTTGCTAACTTTGTTTGCTCGAAGGAAGTAGTTGTAAGCCGTACCGTGTGCCACACACTGCACGCAACCGACCGGTTGGATTTCTTCAGCTTATGCAAACGGGTTCATCTCCGATCCGGTTCCTCCACCCATCGGGGTACGCAATCGTCTCCAGCAGTCCAGCAGTATGGTGAATGAAGATTTTCCGATTCCGATTCGTTTGCATAACGACTCTTACGGTTTGGGTTTTGGGTGCTGCATCAGCTTCTTGAAGACATCGGTGTAGAGGTGAAGAATCGTAATACCGTAGTCAGGCATCCGTACATGCAAATACCCCGGTTCCAATTCCAACAGTAGTTCCAACATCCACCGAACGGAAGCGGAAAACACTGGAACTCGGTGTGTGTCTGTGTTCGGTAAGGTATAAGTCAAGAAGCTACGGTCCTTTACAGAAACAATTAATCCGAGCCAATGAGTTTGTCACAATGCGAGACAGGTTGGGGTTTTGTTTCGGCTGGATGATTGTTTTGCCGTTCAGTGTGCTGGTTGTGGCTGGGCAGGGGAGTACCAGGAGGGCACGAGGTACTCATATTTCATGTTTCGCAACATATCCTCCATCAAGCGTTTCCGTTCGGTTTGTTGTTTCTAAGACGACCGGTTGTGTGCAACTGCGAAAGGATTTATTCTGCGAAACGGGTAAATCTCCGATAAGGGCTTTTATTTATTCATGGACGAGTTCTTACCGCTGAAGCAAGCGGAGCTTTATCTTTTGCAAAAGTTTCCCTCAACTAAAGCTAGTGGACAACGGTGAGATACTGAGCATGGGATTAGGGAATAGGACGAGCAGGATTTAAGTAACATTTTACTGTACTTCTTGACAATATAAAACTTCTCGCAAGGCCAGGGAAAACGAAAAGCATCGTCGGGCTATAAAGATCCTTCGCCATGGATAAAAAAAGGTATCCTTAATCTAATCGGTCGCTTCCCAGTTTTGAAGCAATTTATTTTTCCTTTGCCTTTGCCTGCGAAAATTCAACTCGGCAGTGAAAGACAGTGTAAAACAGGATGCATCTCACCGTTTCTGCACGTCCAGCGAGGGGCAGCAATCAGCGAGCGTCGGTCAGTTTGATTGACAGTTTCCGCAAAGCAGAGCGGACCACGGCCACGATTTCGGGCAAAGCGGGGTGGAAAACAACAATGGTCAATCGCGCTGCAATCGCGCGCATGTCGCGGTTCCTCCCAGGCGACAGGCTAACGGGAGTTTGTTGGGACCCGCTCGAAAAACCGTTCCGCGTAACATGTTTATTCGTTATCGAGCGCTGTTGACAAAACAAGCACACACATTTCTTTCATTTTTATTCCTCCCCCATCCCCCACCGGTTGTTCGTGTGTGACGATGTCTAGCAGCAGATCCTGCCAAGATCCTGTGGATCGGACTCGGTACAGTGCCAGTTCCCAAAAAAAAAAAAAATCGCCACCACCTCTAAAACCGCGCCCACCCTCACGGTTCGTCAGCTTTGCGTTGACAATTTCGTGTACGGTGTGTGGGGAGTTTTGTGTTGCTCGTTTGCAGTGTGTTTTGTTTTGGGGATGCTTTTCGGAGTGGTGTGTCTCGGAAGGAGATCCCCCACCCCCCCTTTCGCAACCCGTACGATCCCGCCACACACTGACACTGACTGACGGCCCCCGGGAGACGGAACGGCAAAGCAAAGTTGGCAAAAATCAAAACTAAGATTGATGAGCATTCGCCTCGGACTCGTCTCCCGGGCTCCCCGGCATCTGACGAGACGTTGACGAATTCCGGATCCGGGCCTGGCCGTTCCTCGCGCCAGACATCCGAAATATAAATATCCCCGCAAACGCGAAACGTCGTCGTCGTCGTCAAGGTGCAGCAGGAGAATCTTCTTCCGAACCGGGGTTGATCGGTACATCCTGTCCTGCTGCAAGCACGGATAAGATGGAACAACCCAGCGACAACGACAGCGTTTTCTTCCCCCATTTGGTTGGCATCTCAAGGTGGAAGTTAAACGGACTCAACAGACGGCTACGGCTGCAGCAGCAGAAAGAGAGCTCAAAACGGTGGACGCAAACCAAAAAAAAAAAAAACCAACGTGGAAAAAAGTGGCCCAAGAATGGCTGGAAAAGGGCAAGGGAGATATTGAAACAATTGAAGATTTTCGATAAAAAATTCTTTTGTTATGCGATCGCGGATGCGGATTCCATGCGTGTGCGGTAGAGCGTCGAGCAGGTCCGCGCACCGATCGTACACCGCTTGCACGGCGCGGGGGCCGAAGATCATTTGGCCGAAGCTGTCAAGCGCGGCGAAAGCTGTTCGCCAAACATTTTTGCGTTTGCCTTTCCCGTTCCCAATCGGCAATGATGGTGGTACCGGCATGGGGTTGGGGTGCGATGAGGACGCGAGGATCGCGCGTAGAAGAAGATCGTGTCAGGCCCGTCAAGCAAAGTCGTGATCGCGTTGTCCCCATCGTCTTTGTCATTTCGGACGACGTGCTGGAGGTCTGCCCAAGCGAGAAAGGGGGGATTGAGCGTTGGAAAGCGTGTTGGTTAAATTTCGGTTCTGTGATCCGCCTGTTCTCCCGAGGGTTGGTTTTCTTGTTTGAACGTTCGCTGACGGTTTAAAGAAAGTCCTGCGGTGAATCTTCCATCGAGTGCGTGTGTGTGTCTCTATCGCAATCACTAATTAACTCTTTTCGTCGAAACTGTGTGCTCGGTGAAGCATTTTGGGGTTTGGGGACAAACCGAAGAAAGAAAGAAAAAAGTGAAACCATTTCAATTGCTGTGCTTCAATTTTTGTGGTGCGTATGCGTGTGTGGTACTGCAGCATTGAATGAACTTGTTCGTCAGTAGAGCTGCCACGGGAGTTCTTGGAGCGAAATTGCGGAATGAGCTCGCGTGTTCACTGGATGTAAATTGAAATTCCGATCGTTTGTTTAGGAAGTGGGTAGAGAGGATCGGCTCCTTTTTTTTTTTGCTTCCTTCTGGTTGCCTTTTTCGAGGCGTTTTTTAGTTGTTGTTGTTTGATTTGGAAGTAATTTCGTATTGTTTCGTATGCGGATTTGATGGAGCTTCCGCTCGCTCGATCATCAAGTTCTGAGGTGACACGCCCGGTTTAGGGCCGTCATTGTCGTACGAGCCGGTTCGTCGGTGCTGTCAATCAAACAGCGACACAGCCGAGCCAAGGGTAAACACGAGAAAGGATGCTGTGCAACCACCGGGGGACCCTTTTTTGGGACCCGGTTCGGGGCAGAGTTTATTAGAAAACAATGTGTGCCCCAGTGTGCGCGAACGACAATGGGCACCGGGATGGAATGTGTTCGAATGTTGGAAATCGAAAAGAGTTCTGTAAATACGGTTGCTCATCGCATCACGGTACCACCCTCCGGAAGGTGCTGAAACACAACACGATAGGACAAAAGCCAAAAACAGGATTAAAGGTTAATGCGGGTGTAAACTTTAGAACTTAACCAAGAGCGAAGCTTTTGGAAGTGATGGACCATTAGTAAACACAACAATTTTATGGAAATGCAACGAAAAGACACCTTTAGAAAAGCTCCAGTTCCATTTCTCCTATTGCTTAGGGTGAAAGTTCATCAAAAGACTTAAACGCCAAATAGGAAGCGACGAACCCGATCGGTCGTTACATTGTCTACTTGAGCGCTGAAAAAGGAAGTGACCGAGTCGGGATACCCAAAATGCGTCCTCACGCTTACGCGATCTGTGTGGTGACCTGTGCCCGGGAAAGGAAGGGGTTTATTTTAATTTCCGTATAGCCAGGACACGGGTTCGTGCTCGTGATTCTCCGAAAGCGACCACATCGAATGCATTCTCACCCCGCGCCTTCACACCCGAATTCGTCCGGAAGGTGTGCATCCTTTCGCTGCGAATGCCTTTTTCGATCGTGGGGGGTGGAGGGTTCCAGGAAGGGGTGGCGGGGCGGGGACGAATTTTCCATCGCGATAAGCATGCGGCCGCGTTGACGCGTTTCCTTTTCCGTCCGCGAGGTGTGAAGGAAGCATTCTAAATATTTCCTATTGAAAGCCCACTCGGTGGTGGTGGTGTGCGCTTATCTTGCCGTACCGATCACGATCGTGGCTGGGTCGGTAGCCTTCCAGGACGGACCGGCGGATACGTATGGGCCCTGACGAGGATGGCCGAAAGGGGTCGGAAAGGGATCGTAATCGTAATGCACGTCGGGACCGTGCGTGCGTGTCCATATCGTGGCCGCATCGATATGCGCGACATGCCGGAGGGAGGGTGTGTGTGTGTGCACTTTTTTATGATTGACTCCATTGTGGGCCATTGTGTGATGCGGTTTGGAAGCCGAACCGCCGAACGTATCCTTTTATAGCGATCGAAAACCCTGCGGAAAGATCAGGCGAATGAAGGAACCGATCGGGTGTGTGTGGAATGTGACGACGTGTTATGATGCGGTGATGATTCGACTGATCGAACGGCGCATGCGTAGGTGAGGTGAGAAATATTTAATAAAAACCCCGCAAACAACATTGCCTCATGCGCGAACCGGCTGCGCACTGCATCGTTGCAAATCAAATCTCGCGCGAAAATATGTATCGAGAAGGTAGTCTTGTTGTTCATTTCTGTTTTTTTACACAATTATTTAACATTAAAATGCCTATTTGAAAGGTGTTAAGATGAAGGACAACCTCGACACGGGTGTGTAACGACCCTTTACGTGGATTGACGGACACCTTTAAAGGTACTTCGGGATCAGCGTGCTCAGGGATCCATGCAAACAAATCTTCTCACCCCGCCAAAACCCTCGCCTCCTTTGATAACTGCTCCACCGCTCCAGCGCGTTTCCCACTCGTTTGTCCGAAAACCAGCCGGAAGGCGTTGATGGACACCGGACTCGTTTTAGAAGGCACCCGCGAGAACCCTTCGCCACACGCAACAATGGCACATTAAAATGGCCGGCATAATGGCCGGCGGGCGCGCTTAGAATGAACGCGCTGGAATCGCTTTTCCCTTTCGGACGATCGTATCGTTAGGGGTAAAACGGGTCCACCGGGACCCGCGTGGGGGTCATCCCCATCACTTAAGAGAAGCGGGAATTAAAATACGTTCGTCTTCGTCCGCTGGGTAAGCAAGGTAGGAGCGTTATTTTAATTGTGACACCCTTTCGGGGATCAGTGGCGGGTGTAGTGTATTTATTGCGGTGCGGTTGCGAAAAGATGGACGCCCACTTGCATCGTTGGGCATTCTGGTAGAGAAAGTATATTGTGCCCTCCAGTGCTTCCACACATCCAACATCCAACTGGTGCTCGTTAAACTGCAGCCCGCGTATGCATTTATGGTAAGGGAAGAAACGGCTCAAAAGTTGAAGATTCTCGTCTCTCTGATCAACATTAGCAGACACATGCCACACACACACCCAGTGGATCACAGCGTCGTGTGGGAGAACCGCTGCTCCGATCGAAGCTGATTGATCTGCTATCTCGCCGGGTTGCCTTGGGAGTTCCGTGCGAGCGATCCACCCCGCTTCCAGAATGGTGGATTGTTCGGGGTTTTGATTCATCGCATCGGTTCCCGCGACACATTCCCTTATTCGAACACTATACCATTCGCAAACGAAACCGATGAATACCATTTTATTTAAATTTTCATATGCTTATTTGAATTGACATGCCAGGACTCGGATTTGGTTGACGTCGTCTCTTGGCCGTTGTCTTGCGATTGGTTGGCCCCGGTGTCGGTGTCTCTGCTTGAACCTCCTTTTTTTGTTTGCTCCGTTCCTTTTGGTTCCTTTGGTTTCCTTTTGGTCCGTTTTGCATCCGCGGAAAGAGTTGTGCCCGTGCCGAGTTGTTTTGGGACGGTAGTAGTCCTCGGTCTAGTCGGTCCATGATCGTACGACCCGGGAGATCCCGATCCCTAATCAGCTCGGATTGAGTGACAGTTTGTGTAAAAGGATCGCCCATCCAAAGGAGTGGGGTGGAACCCCCCCCCCCCGGACCCAGTGTGATGTGGATTGGATGTGTGCGGTCGTACAAAATGGCCGATTGTTCGATGAAGCATTTTGTGCGATCGTTGGCTGTTCCGTTGTTTTTATTTTATTTTTTATTTTTGGTGACGGCTTGAGGCATTTTGAGCTGCAACTCAAGCGACTTCAAGGGATCTTGCAGCTATCGCGTGTGTGTGTGTGCGCGATGAAGATCATATGACAAATGATCGAGCATTATCTAGTGATCGCGCACCCTAGAATGCGACCATCCCACCCCATTCGGCCCTAATAAATGTGTAGAGGCAAACAAATGAATCGTTTTTTATTGGATAGTTATTAGTTTATATTTCATGCCGAAGCGTTTCTTCCTTCCGCGCAACCGTGTATCCGTATGGTGCAACAACTGCACCTTCGCGATACGAATGCGGGACAAAACGCAAAATTCCTTCCAGCTATTTACAATAAATTTAACCAGATTGTACACCGGTGTGCCCATCGCGTAGGGAATGCAGTTTTTTTTGCGGGTGAAGCAGCAACTACAACAACAGCGCACAAAAAAAAAATGGTAAAATTAATTACGCCAGTGCAGCATCGCTGCCATTGTGCAATAATGTGGAGTTGGTGAGTTGGTGAGGATGCGTTTTTATTCTCGACCGTGGCCTTTTTATTTCTTCGCTTTCGCCGTGGTGTTTGGTGTTACCGATCGATACGGTACGGCGGGGACACAGCTGGGCCCCTTTCGACGCGGGTTCGACCCACGGGTGCCCTCAAGGCATACACGCTGGCTCGCGCGACGTTGCCAGCCAGCGCCCTTTTCGGTGCCCGTCTGCGCAAGTTTTAATTAATAAATGAAGCATATAATTTCGTTTGCAGTGCCACGGGATATTTGAATATTGTCATTATCCGCTTTTGCTCGACCTCGCACCGGGTGGAGTGTTTTCCCTTTTTTTTGTGCGGTGGGGGGGGGCGGTGTGTGAGTTGATCAATGGGTTGCATGGATTTGAATTATAGCTCCACTCGATTTTGGTGCGTCGATGGCTAGCAGCGGAAAGGCCCTTTTTGGTTAAATGTTTTGTAAATGTATTTAATTTGCTTTATGCTGCTTCCACACACAAATATGTAGGTTAAAAATTATTTACCAAAAATAAGAAAGCATTTGCTTTTGCTCAAAGAAATATTATTGCCGTGTAGGAAAAGCGCTGTTCGATAAGAGCCCTAAGTATGAAGTCGGCCCGGGATGGGGAACTTTAAGCTTTTGTATGAAATAAATTGGATCTTTTGCCGACAGCGGTTTCTCGGAAACAGCGCCCTGGAAGCGAGCTGTAATCATAAATGGATCAACACAGATTGGAACGTTAGATGAAACGATTGTACGGCGTACGAGATCCCGCATTCTCTAGATCCTGCTTTTTTTCCTTGCGATGCGAACCGATCACCAAGGAATCTCAAAATTTCGATCGATGACCGATCGTTTCTGCCCGTACGGCTTCCGTACCTTTCAAAACCACGGCGGCGGTCAGCATTAGCTAGAACATAAATTATGCTTTTGCGGCTGTCGAGGTTAGATTGGTTGAAACAAAAACAAAACGTAAAGAAAACCAAACCCAAACGGAAGCCAAAAAGCGCGCTGGATGTCAAAAAATATTTTTGCATTCCACCGAGAAACTCGAGGGAAGGATTGGGGCATGTTTCGGGGCTTTTTGGTGTTTTGGTAGCAGCCATAAATTAATCGTCAAATTCGTCTGAGTTCCCTCGAAAAAAAAAATCCCCGTCAATCTGTTCTGTTTCTGGACGGTTGCGTTCTTCTGCTTTTCTTCGGTGCTCTCATCCGATCAACGTCGGTAGACGTCGGGCCCCCAAAACGATTGATTGATTGTGATGGTTTATTTTGATGTTCTAGATACGATTATGTTCTATGCGGGCACGCAACGATCGAAGAGAGAAACCTTAATTGATGATCAATTTGTTTTGTTATGTTTTCTTGTGCTTCCGATCATGAAGAGATGTTGTGCCTCATTATCGTTGTGTTTAGTGACGATTTGTTTCACCAGTGTCGTGTTGGCATGTTGGTGAGAATTATTTTCTATTTACTTATATAAATTAATGCTGCACCACTTTCCGGACTGGGCAATTTATGAACTTCCCGTTCGCGTAGCTGCCGGCTGCCGACAACTTATTCAATCACGTTGCGTCGATCAGCTGAGAAAACGCACCATTTTCTATTAATTCATTTATCCTGACAGCTACACTGTCAGTAATTAGCTAGAACCATTGCCCATTCCTGCCCATTTACATGCACCATCATTAGTCAACGGCATGCTACCGGTTGCTCCATAATTAAGCGTCCCCGGTTCCCCAGCAGCAACACCGGCATGTCCGTCCTTTAATGGGTGAATTCAGCGCAAAAACGCATCTGGTTCTACCGGTCCGGAATCGATCGGACCAAATGCTTAATTTTCCCACGCAAAACACAACCATCGCGCGCCACCACCAGCGCGATACCCGAGTGGTCTTGGCTGGAAATGGAAATCGAGGTGGAAAATCAGTGCCAGTGCAAACTGCTGTCGGTGGTTGGCTTGGTCTGAACGCCATCGCCGGGTGGCGGTAGCAGCTAGCTTTGGTGGCGGGCCCACTGCCTTAAAATCCGTGCTGCACCCGCCTGCAAGCTTGCATTCCTGCGGAACGGTTTTGGCGATTGAAGCGCCCTCGGTTTGGGGTGTTTGCTTCGGAGTCCGGCTAACGCGAACGCCACCACCACCACGCCAAAGAGTGTGTGTTTAGCAGAAATTCAACCCATTCGATAAAGCCGCCCAAAACGGTTTCGGTTCCAGCATCCGAACCGGGAGCAACCGAAGGAGGAACCAATTAGCCGTACCGTTTGCTACCGTAGAAGGTCAAATCTCATTTGGTCAAATCTCATTACGCGATAAAAGCCGCCCGTAAATGCAGCTGCGCGAGGATCGCAACCGGGCGGCAAGCTGCTGCCGGGCTGGGTAATGTATGCACCGGCGATTAAATTGTACAAATAATTTTAATTGACCGTTTCCCATGGAAAACCTGGTGGTGACATTTTGTCATGTGTAGAGTACTCCATTTTTCATGGGAGGGCAGGAAAAAGGTTGCCCATTTTGGCCCGCTTGGTGTTGTCGATCCTCGATCGGATGTGGTTAGTGACGCTTATCGCTGGCACTAGACGAGGACAAAAAAACACAAAATAAAAATCGACGAAGATCACCACCCTGCCAGGACAGGGAGGGGGTCGGTTGTACTCCATCTTGGTTCGAGCGCTCTTGCACGGGAAATGCAAAAGCGAACGCACTCCTACTAGTCCGAACCGCACACTAGTGTGTTCGCTTCTTGGCTGGAGTATTAATCATTCCCGTGTCTCTTTAATAGAGACATCGAGCTTTAATGACCACCGGTGTTGATAGTCGTTGTGACTCCTGTTGGGCAGTAGTAGAAGAGGGTTTTTTCCAAACCTTTTTCTCGACTACTCGTCCGGTCGGTTGGTGTTTCTGGAACGGTATTTGTGGTTAAACATCGTGTTGCAGACGTTTGGCGTTAAGTACACAAAGCCTCTCGCACATACACATGCCTATATGCGTTTGCACATAGCTCAGCAGGCTATGTGTAGTGCGTGTGCCCGCGAAAGGAGATGTGATCTGATTTGAATTTTTAATTCATACCACCCTTGGTACATGGCGGTGGCTCCGTAGAAGGTGGCGAACGGTGGGAGCGCCTTCTGTGAGATGAAGGCCCGCAAAAGATGAATGAAGCAATGGGGTGGTTGGTGATTGTGGGCATTTTTGAGCTGTATTTCGTATGATTTGTTTTACGAACCAAAACGGAAACTTGTCTCTGTGATGAATTAATCTAATAATTGGGAAAACAAGATTACAGCTAGTGTAAGCAGAATTGAGGTTAATAAAAAACAGCCAATGTAGTACAGTTTCTTTACTTTCTTCGAAGATTTGGCACCCAACAAGAACCAATTGTTCAACCCATACCGTGGGTTCATCGTCGTGCGTGCGCTGTGTGAAGCAATCATCAAATCAAGCAAGAATGCACCCATTTTCATACCATTTCTTGCTGGACGATGTTGCTTCAATTACAAACATCCGGAAGATGGTGAAAAAAAGAGTAAGAGGAGTACCGGAATCCAATTGAGACCAAAAAAAAAACACATTAATCGACGCCATTGCGAGGATGCGTAAGCTTCATATGCGCGTGCCTGCATGCAATTTGATCGTGTAGGAAAAAAAAATAAAAGAAAACCCGACCACAAGAATTGGCACGCGGGAGATCTGACCGCGTGCGGTGGCTGATCGTTGCGCTTTAGCACGCCTTTTTGATGTGAAGGGCGCGTGCTGGCCGATGATGATGATGATTGTAATTTTATTAATGTATGCACATGTGAGAATTGTCTTAATTAAAAGACAATTAGAATACAGCGCCGTAGTGGTTGTGGTGTATTAAGGGGAAGGGAGTAGCGTGTGTGTTGGGTGAATCTGATTCAGATTCATGAAAGTGAAGGAATCTTTGTGCGGAATGGATGACTGTAACGCTCAATTATGAAGCCTCATGATGCTTCGACAGATTCTTGCAAAATTGAAGAATCTCTGGTGATTCTTAAATGTATGAAGATGCATGAATTCTCTCAACATTCATAAGAGCTCTGAATTACCTGAAGATTCAAGAGAGCTCCAAATTTCCGGAACATTCAGGAAATCTCTGGATTCTCTGAAGGTTCATGATATATCTGGATTCCCTGAAGATTCATGAGATCTCTGAATTCTCTGAAGTTTCATGAGATCTCTAGATTCTTTGAAGATTCATGAGATCACTAGATTCCCTCAAACTTTGTGAGATCTCTGGATTATCTGAAGTTTCATGAGATATCTGGATTCTCTAAAGATTTGTGAGATGTTTGGATTCTCTGAAGATTCATGAGATCTCTGGATTCCCTGAAGATTTGTTAGATCTCTGGATTCTCTGAAGATTCATGAGATATTCGGATTCTCTGCAGATTCGTGAGATATTCGGAGTCTCTGTAGAATCATGAGATCATGAGGATTCCCAGAAGTTTCTTAAGATCTCTGGATTCCCTGTAGATTCATGAGATCTCTGGATTCTTTAATGATTCATGACATCTTCCAGACATGAATGAATGTATAAAAGTATATGAAACTTTGAGGAATCTCTGAAGGAACATAATTCTTTATCTCCAGAGATGACATTAGTTGAGAGTCGATTCATGATTCGAATGATTCTTCACTAAAGATTCATGTGAGTGAAAAGTGCGCGAGTGTAGGTAAACACAACACTTATAAGGACACAGAAGGTATCTGCGAAATCAGATCAATCTCACATGCGCGGTTCAATTGGTTGCCATACATAAAATAACGAAAAGATAATAAATTATTGAACAAAATTAATAACTACATTAGTGGCGATGGTTTATATGTACCAGCGTATAAAGTACCATCTCCGATTTGTAAACATTTTCCCACATTCCATTCGGTTTAGATCGATTAGCTGCCGCGCGTACAAATTCATCCATACCCTGCTTTCGGTGTATAATATTGATACGATCCGGTTCTATGTTTTTTTCGACGTCGGACACTCGGGGCCGATCGGGCCGAGATTGAAATCGATCGTCTGCTGCCATAAAGTTTGAAATTTTACATAAAATACTAAGTGTTTTATGAAGTTTTATTGATCGTAAAACCGTCCGCTATTTCGGGGGGTAGTAGGGGAGGGGATCGAAACGCCATAAACGGAGTGCGTTTACAACATTTCCCCTTTCCCACAAAAGCGAGACAGCGAAAGATCATTCGAAGATCAGTCAAAGATCGGGCAGATCTTGGAGCTTTACTTTCGTTTCGCGTTTAGACAACGCATTTGTGATGTTTTCCATGGTGCGACAGCAAGGATTGTTTACGTCGTGCGTCTAATCCGGAGAGTTATGTTTTAACGGGGTGCAAAAGAAGCGACTTGGAGTTTTATCTTGGCTTTTTTTGTTGGTCCCTCTATCCCGTGCCACTTCACTCCTCCTTCCCTCCCGCTCGATGACCTTTCGCACTCACTCACGCACCCTGCCGCTGCGTACACTAATTGACAATTGGACGATCGCTTCCCGGGGGTAGGGGCTGGACTGGTCGTTGCGGTTCTGTCCGCACACGAAAAGATTTTATTGAACCCTACAACACTACGGAGCGGACGCTTTCTGTTGTCGTAATTTGTCGATGTTTTCTTCGGTCTGGGTTCGGGAAATGGAATGAAGCGGTAAAAAGCGCGGTTTCGATCGATTGAGCATCTTTCCCCCCGGGAAAGGATGTGCGGGGTTTCGATTCGATCTGGAGCGGGACACGGGTTCGGAATGTTTGGGCCCCGGTTTCGTGGCCTTCTACAGGCCAATAAATCAAATCAACTTTATGGCGGCGATGATTTTGCGGCAAACTGAACTGTGATCGCGCTGATGGGTGGGAATCTTTCGGGGCTCGGATTCGAGCGCGATGGAAAGCTAAAGCTGAAAAGCTTAATCGTCCGAAAAACAAAACCTAAAAAAAAAACACGATAGGCTGTTCAAATGGCATTCGTTTTGTTTTGGGGGGGGGGGGGGGGGGGGGGGGGGAAAACAAGGGTCGAGAAGAAGATCATCATTACCATTATTTAATAGCGCTCTTTGTGGCGCACAGTTTGTGGTGCGTGAAGCAAACTGTCATCTGCGGGTACGGTGCAATCCATCATGTGCTGCACGTGTGTCGCTTAAGAATTATCATCTCCCCCCTCCCCCGAAAGAGCCATTTCGGGGCAGCAAACAAGCTGTAAATCGCCAAATTGTGCGACCATTTGGGTGGGGGCGGGGGGTCCGAAATTAATGCACGCACATTTAACGCATCACGACCCATTATGGAGCGCGTCGTGAAAGTCGAGCGTCTTGTCGTACGCTTTGTTTAGGTAAAAGCTGCGCTGCGGTGACGCTAACCCGCGATCCACCGCGATCAGCTGACCGATCGCGACCCAGGCTGTCCGGTGGGGTCTAAAAAGCACGCGAGGGGAGGTTTTATTGCACGCGCATTGTACTGCCTTCGCTCGCAAGGGACCGCCTCGTCGTGGGTTCGATTCGTTCTCAGCCTAGCGGGAACAACAACAGAAAAAATCCAAACCAAGATCTGGAACGCAACGCGAATCCCGAAAAACGGGGCAAACTGCGAGAAATTAATTAAGTTATTTGGAGTAGCTTCACAGCTACTCCACCGATACACCGCATGCGCGCAAGCTGAGAGAGAAGACCAAAGCGGGGAAATAAATATTTATCGATCCGTGGCACGCATCAAAATCCACCCCGGCCCACATACGCTGTTTGCTGTCTGTTTTTTTTTGTTATCTTCTGGGGTTTAGTTTTATAGCTGGGCAGGTCGGTTTTATGGTGCCGAACCCCATTTTCCAGCCCGTCAAACCCCCCTTCCTTCCGCCAGTGGTCCCCGGCGGTCAATTCGTGAAGTTAGAGAGGATCGTAAAACGGAGCTTTTGTTGCAAAGGGTTGTGAGGATCAGTTGGGCTGTGCCTTCGATTGGGATTTACGATAAGATTGGTGCTGGTTGCCACAAGCATTAATGTTGCAGCAGCTGCAATCGATCGTAGCTGAAGGTGCAGCATAGCAGAAGCGGATCGAGTATTCGAGTTTAGCTTGTAAACACCACACATTCGATCGCACAAAGAAATTGTGTTAATTGTTTATGGCAAAAAAAGGGTTTGGGGGACCAAACAACTCCCCCTCTCCACTTAAGAAGAAAGGGCGTCTCGTTCGCAAAAGGAATAGAACGGGTGAAATGTGGACAGTACGTGCGAAACAAACGTGATTCGTAATGCAAATATTCAAATACCATCGCCTGAAACCGTGTGCTGTACCGTGTAATGGTCGTTTTTTTTGTGTCGATCCGTTGCTAAAAGTCCCTGGTGTGAGAAACGTGAAAACACACCGACTCCGAACCGAAGCATCCATTTTCGGCCATTTTCCTCCTGTGCCGGCAAAATGTGTAGCGCAAATTCGGGTGTAAGTAAATTGTAATGCTTAAATCTATTTACTGGCCAGCGCAGCACGGGGCTTACGGTTTAACCAGGCACAAGCAAAAACCCGGGAACAACACCATTCCTATTTCATTCCGAGAACGCGAAAAACGCGTAAATATTACACTTCCACGAAAGGCGGCAGAAAGTGGAAGAAAAAGCAAAAGGAAAACATATTTATTGTTACAAGTTTTCCATTCCGCGGAAACAACATTCCGACCCGGTTGGTGTACAGCGTGGTGTGTTTAATACGATGCTAATTAGCCGCGGCGGCGTAAGTGTATGCGTGTGGAAGGTGGAAAAATTATTGCAAGCAACATTGCGCGTACCGGTACTTATGGGTGGAAACTTGTCGTGCGTGGCGCAGTTGCGGTGCCAAAATTAAAATGCCACACATTATTGGGAAGGGGGTTGGAAAGTATGCCGTGTGGTCACATACATTTATTAAAAAGCGATACCGTGTGAGCACAATGTCCTTGCGGGTGGTCGGTTTAAAGTCTTGCATCCGCGCACGAAGACAACCAATTCGATTTTCCTTTAGGGGGGGTTTTTGGTTTATTTTTAGACTCGCTGTTCGAATTGGCGTTTGGCTTACCCGGCCTTGTGCGTATTGTGGGAAATTCGAGGGAGGAATAATGGAGGACTTGGGAGGAACCCGTCGCGGAGTTTTCCCAACTTCCGGGTCGGTAAGAACACGGAAGCACCAGAAGTTCTTTGTGGACGTTTGATTAGCACCACGGCGCAACTAGCGAATGCTTCACGTTCATCCACGTCGTACCTTCGCTGGCGTACAGAACTTTACACTCATAAAGTGCTCCGGTGTGTGGCTTTTGGGTCGCGGGTATGTTAGCTGTCCATCTTACCTATTTCTATTCCTATTCCATCCCCCCCACAGGAAGGTTGATGAGGTCCACCCCGCGAAAAGTCTTCGGCATCCAGTCAGGCTAATGAGTGTGGGTTCGGCGTACCGAAGGGCACCGGTAACTTTACTGGCAACAGACCACAAAACTGGCTTCTTCCGTTTGCCGGAACTGCGTTCCTTGAACGTGTCAACTTTACACGCGGCCACCACCAGCACCCCGGGCGCCCGCCTTTTGGGCAGCCTTAATATTTTATCCATTAGGATAAACGTGCCGTAGTGTAATTTGGGCCACTGCGCTCTGGTTCTCGGGGTTGCTTCGGTTGGGGGGGGGGGGGGTGTTTTTTGTGCGAAAAGTTGGCGAAACAGTACCGGGTGCCCCCACAGATAAAGAGTTTGTATATTTTAATTGGCCTTCTTGCTCCCCGCTCACATACACCCCTGCACACACAAACACACACTCGCGCACAGAACAGACGCTCTTGTACCGAGTTCCAACCCTTCGGAAAAGGGGAGGGTTAATGTTGCACGGAGAAGCGAAAGGAGCAGCAGAGCTGGGCGGAAAGCTTGTTTTATGTTTCCGGGCAAAGGTCCTCCTGGGCGGTGATGGGGACCCGGCCCCGGTGTACCCGGGGACCTTGGCCGAAGGAAATGTATTGTTAGAAACAAACTGCTACACCGGACTACTGTGTGGCGGCTGGGGTCTGGATGGAATTAAACGGCAAAACGGAGTAATTTGGTTACTATTTACACTCGCACCGTTTCGTCGCATTCGGGTGAAAGCAGTAGCAGCAGCAGCAGTCCGGCAGTCTAACGTGTTGGTAATTTTATGGGTTTGCTTTATTGAACTGGGTGCAAATGGAAAACCGGGCACACCGAACCCGGGTGGGCGCCGCGTTTGGCGTACTTTTGTGGCGGGGCTTGCATTACATTACACCGTCGGTGGGGATGGTTTGTTTTACTTTGAAGGTTGTACATTTGTTTGATTTTCATTCTTACCGGGGGCAACATTGTTGTAATGTATATAAACGTAAAGAAGGGGGTGCTTCAGCTGTTAGGGGTTGTAACGTTAAGGTTACACGTAATACGAGTCGTGTAAAAGTATTTTGTTAAGATAAATTTTATGAAAATATGTTGGCACATTTCATACAGTATATAAAATAGTTTTAAAATTAATTAGAAACGAATTAGTTGATAACAAAATGGGGCGATGACAAACAAATCTGACCTAAAATGTTGAAGTTCATCTTTCCATTCATTGAGAACGACCAAGCCGTATTGGTTAGATATATTTACTTTTAGATATAAGATATTTTACTCTACGAACAATCAAATGGTACTTTATCGTAGTTGTACTTGTGTTGAAGTTCGTTAATTTAATTGAAGAACGAAACAATATTTGATCTTTTTTCTCACAAATTGTACGGGATGTTTTTTATAAATGAAAATGGCAGGAAAAGCAGGCGAAAATATTAAACTATTGCACCATCATATGGCAAAGTTACAGCTCAAAGACTAAACTAATCTTCAGGGTTTTATGTCCAATGGTTAAATTAATCGAAAGCAATTGAAATTTTCTGATCATCACTTCAAGTCCTCTTTCTCTCCTCACTCACTAGTACTTGAGGTTTTGGTTTGTTATTTTGATTTATAGTTGGTTTGTTGATAAATTAACAATATTTTGTTAATAATTTTAGTGGTTTTATTGTTTTTGAAGATTTTATAATGATATAATGAATTTCCTGGTGTTAAGATCTTGAATATAGTATCTTATTCTATCTTCAGATGTGGTTTTGGCTTTTTATATAAAAAACTACGAGAAAACAGAGTACAGGCAGTCCCCGAGATACGCTATTATAGCGGTCCGCTATAACCCGGGAAAAATCCGCGTAACTCGAATTTCCGCGTAACTCGAATCCTGGTGCAATTTCGTTTATATTTCAAAGTCAAAGAGTCGATTTTCCTCTCTGCATTTAATTTATGCAACAGATCAGGCGATTTTTAGAAAGGTTACATTAAAATAAGCTAAAAACAAATGTTTTATGTGACATAAAAGATATTTTCGACCAATTTTTCACCATTTTGCTTAAATTTTGTGCTATAAACTAGCTCAGCTGTCAAATTTCCAAAAACCGCGTATCTCCGAATCCGCGTATAAGAGGAACCGCGTATTTCGGGGACTGCCTGTACTTTTTTGATATGTACTCTATAGAACGGTCTATGAATCTATTTTCGTGATTGATAAACTTTTTTCACATGAGTAAAATAGTTCAATAATACACTTTCAATCTCACAATCTCAAGAGGTCTAGGCATGCCCCCATTCTTGACTTTCTTTGACTTTTTTTGGCCCCTGATGGATCCGAATGGGATTTTGCACCAGTCTTGTCGTGTGAAGGCCGCCGCCGTTAAGAGTACACCACCAGATTATTCCCTATTTAAAGTATTTTATGTCAAAAATCCTAAAATTATCCAATTTTTATTGTCTGGATGCTTTCCCCTCTAAATTTATATATCAATATAAAATGTAAAAGTTTCATAATAACACATAAAATACATTAAACTATGTTTTGTAAAGCTTTTCATTCTAATATTCAACATTTGTTTCAAACTTTCGTTTTGCAACGGAACCGAAAATTAGGAAAAACTTCTTCAAATGCGCATGGACTGTTTTCGCTCCGGGCGAAATGAACGGGGCGAATTTAGCGAAGACACAGTGTCACCGTTGCGTTATCCTTATGCATTGAAGAGCACCCCTAATAAATACCGCTCGACGGGGACAGGAACGCTTGGCGTGTAAATTTTGAAAACGAAAATTGGCGCGTAAAACTGAACTTTTTGTTTTTTAAATTATAACAACAATAAAAACAACAGCATCAAGATAATCGTGTTCGCTTTGTAGCAAGTGGCAAAAGTGCGTACGCGTGATGGAACTGCATTTTTAAGGCGGAAACACACCCGAAACGACGGAACGGCCCGGGGTAAACCATTTCCAGCCACCGTTCCGGCGATGGTCACCGTTGCTCACATTAGCACATCGTTTGTGTTGCACACACACACACACATTCGGTCCGTTATTTACGACCGGGCGCTGTGTGAAGATTCCGGGATTCTCCCGGGGGCCGTTCAATCGAGTGCAGCGAACGAAAGTGGAAAGAAAGTACCGTCTTGGAGGTGTTTCCAAGCCAAACGCAGCAGTAGAAGCATATTAGGCTCAACAACAGCAAGAAAAAAGTGTCATGCATCATAAAGCATGCATTTTGGTGTGTTGCCCCCCATGCCATGCCGAAAGCCACTGTGGCAACGGTTCACCCTCGATGTCGACGCGCGACCAAAACCGGGATCCTTTAGCCCCCCCGGGGAAGGTGTTGCCCGGTCATGGTTATCCATTCGGTAGAAATTGGACCTGCACTGTAAACCGGGTGGATGGATTGCTTCGGGTGTGTGTGTGTGTGTGCAAGAGGGATAACATGGTTGAATATTTTCGACCCACAACCGTAACCGTTCGACGTGGCAAGGGGCAATGCTGCTGGGAGGACATGTTGCTTTTAAAGTTTTCGGCTAGTACTTAAGCGAAAGGAAGCGAGAAGTTTCCGGGAGAGTGAAAATGTAAAATAAAAACTGGACCATGTCGGCTAGGGCCTAGGGTGGGTGGAAGTGTGTGTGTGTGTATGATAAAAAAGGAAGAAAAAGGAAAAATCGGTTTAGCTTATTCTTGCTGCAGCAGCAGCGGACGAGCGGTCGAAACGAGCCACATTTTGACAAACATATGAATTACGACAGAAGGAGAACCAAAATTAATTACCGGAAGAGGGTGGATTTATTGCCGCAACTCAAGAGACGACACAACCCCCAAAAGTTGGTACTGCAAAATGGATAGACTTGGATGGTGTGTCGCGTTGAATTGTGCAGGTGCAGGTGGACAAACTTGTGGGACATCGAAAATCGAAGGTTCGAAGGTGGCGATAAACGCCGAAATGCAATGTCTCCTCTCTGTGTGAGTATTCCGGTGAAGGTTGATCTTTTAAAGACGGGAATGTAAATTGCAAAATTCGCCATTAAAATTATTGGCCAATTAATGTTTTATATGCATGTATTAGTGGGAAAAACTGGTAAGAGAGAGAGAGCGAGAGAGAAATTTCAAATACGCTTGGCTAACTTGATCGCATGTGATAAAGGCGTAAGGTCGTAAGGAAAATGTCATCATGGCCTGCTAGGAGATTGCATACAACATCAATAGGTAACATTCCAAAACATAGCGCGCATCGCTTCAGCACGGATTGTTTAGTTTTAGCTTTTTTTTTGTTTTGCTGTCCATTCCACCTCGTTTTTGGCTTTAATGTCAACAAAACGCTTTTGTGGTTTGGCTTTCCATTTCATCTTCATTTGCCAAAGCAGCGTAACAAATCCATTTCGATCCGCTTCCACAATTGCACTTGCCACTCGGGGCCCCTGCACCCCTATTTGATGGGGTGCACACCACACACCACGCTTTTCCGCTCAGCTTTTCCGCTCGCCGGTGTGCCGGTTCGGTTCGGACTTACATTGGTCGGCGAGAAGCGGCGAGTGCTGGCAGGTCTAAATGTTGCCTAATTTATGCATAATTATGCACCCCTTATGTGCAACCGGATGGTTGTCTGGAGCGTCAGTCAGCGAGAGCGGTGGGAGAGACTCTCCGGTGCCGGTGGTGGTAGTTCCCGATTGGGTTTTTCGGTTTTGTTCTGCGGTGTCATATGTTTATGAACTTGATGTAACGCAGCCCAAAGGGATGGAGGTGATGGGGGGTGGGGGGAAGCGATCGGAAGTAGTTACGGTTTTTTTAAAGTCTATAAAGGGTAGAAAGAGAGAAAGAAAGAGACGTAAACAAATAAGAAAAAAAGTACATTCCGATACGGTAGTTCTTCGTGAAAAACAAGTTGACAACTCGAGCTATAATTAAGAAGGTAAAAGAAGATAAATGCTATAAAATCAGCCATAAAATATTGACAATTATTAAATTAGTAAAACAAATACAGGCAGTCTCCGAGATACGCTATTACAGCGGACCGCTATAGCCCGGGAAAAATCCGCGTAACTCGAATTTTCGCGTAAGTCAAATCCTGGTGCAATTTCGTTTATGCTTCAAAGTCACAGAGTCGACTTTCTTTTCTGCACTTAATTTATTCAGCGAATCAGTTGATTTTTAGAAAAAATGTATTAAAATAAGTTTAAATCATACGTTTTATATGACGAAAAAGGAATTTTCGACCAAATTTTTTACCTTTTTGCTTAGATTTTGTGCTATAAACTCTGTCATCTGTCAAATTTCCAAAAACCGCGTATCTCCGAATCCGCGTCTAAGAGGAACCGCGTATCTGCCTGTACAGGCAGTCCCCGAGATACGCTATTATAGCGGACCGCTATAGCCCGGGGAAAATCCGCGTAACTCGAATTCCCGCGTAAGTCAAAACCTGATGCAATTTCGTTTATGCTTCAAAGTTAAAGAGTCGACTTTCCTCTCTGCACTTAATTTATTCAGCGAATCAGGTGATTTTTGGAAAAAAAAATTTAAAATAAGTTAAAAACAAATGTTTCATACGACTCAGAATAGTAAATTCGTCAAATTTGTCACCTTTTTGCCTAGATTTTGTGCTATAAACTAGCTCAGCTGTCAAATTTCCAAAAAAAAAATACGTATAACTGAATCCGCGTATCTCAGGGGCCGACTGTAGTCCTCAAGATTCCTTCCGGGTATTATATCGTTAATAACTAATAGTTACAGAATTCAGCTTCATTTGTGTGCTGCCAACAATTCGGGAAACATGTAGAAATTATCAACTTTACTCTGCTGCTAATATCGACGTAAATCAGCCGTCGCATGACTTGGGAACTACCTGTACATCTATTTAGAAATAGACTTTCACGTTGATCATCTCGTTCCCATGCTTCTTTCGTACGGGGTAACGCGACAGCAACAAAAAAAAAACGAACAATGCTTGTAACAGATGCACACATTACGGACCACGGACACCAGAAGGGGGCCTCCGAAGAATGCATCCACCACCAGCACCAATGCTTTTGTCCGTGTGCTACCGTGTGTTCCAAATTTATGCTAATTCATATTTGGTGTGAAATGAGTTTGTTTTCGTGTTGTGTGGTGTGGTTGGCTGTGTGACTTGTACGCGCTGTACCTTGCATGTTACCAACCTCAACTGCTGGAAAATCTACCTGTCTACGCAAGCTTCTCGATCGCGGTTCGTGCGTAATAATGTGGGTAATGCGTGTGTGTGTGTGTGATTGGGAGGGGGAAGGTGGGAGGTTTCGAAAGTGCTCAAAAAATACAGAACCCATCCAGGAACTGCAGGCAAGGAGCTGCCAACCTCCCCAAAAAAAATAGATAGAAACCGAAAACTTTTGAGCAATAGTGTTTCCATGATGGATGGCATTCGTGTAACGGGTGGGGGGGTAGGGTGGTACTTGAACGAACTGGGTGCGTTTTTTTTTCGTCGTTGTTGTTTTTGTTTTACGAAAAACCTCCCGCATAGTTTATCGGTCTGTCGAAAACTGCGTACGCGCGATGTGTCTTTAGGGTGTGTGTGTGTCTGTAGGGCTTTGTTTTTGTCATCGTCGCGAATTTGTATGCCGCTGAGGCATGAAGGGGTGACCGGAGGGGATGGACGAAGTGGTGGTTGCCCTTGGGGTGGGTGGAAAAGCTGTAATAGATACAAATAAACAAATAAACGAACAAACAAACTATTTCTCCGGCCTATCCGGTCCCGATGCCACACCAGGTGGGCTTGTTTGGTGTGTGTGTGTGGGGGGGTGGTTGAGGGGAGGACCCGCAGACTGAACCGATCCGGGGTGCGTTGGTGAATTGACGACATTTTATGGCTTTTCCGACTGCACGCGCCTGCAATATCTTTGCTGTTGTTTGCTGGTGGGGCCCTTTGTTGGGGTCGATTTTTGATGGTGGTACACGGGAACACGGGAAGAGCATTTGAATGGGGGTTGACACTGCACGGCCAGGCTTTATTTAACCCTCAAAACCTTTTAGTTTTGAAGGATGGCAACGCGAACTTCTAGATGATGCTTGAAAGGAGTTTAAACTATTCATTCTTTACAAGTTCCAATAAGTCTTAAAGTGCAAGTGTTAAATTAACATTATTTTAGCTTGTTTCGTTGAATTTCGTACAGTTCCAAGGAACTCACGTTAAACAAATTGCAACAACTGCAGCAAACTGTCCCACCCTATGACCCCCCCAAAAAAAAGCAATCCAACCAAAATGGCACAACATTTAGAACCCATTCGTTCGGTTTGTTTTGACCGGTTTTTTGTAAGTTTTTCTTCCACTCGCACGCGTCTCTGTGTCTTGACGCCGCAACCCCTGCATTCGAGGTGCGTCAGAAGTCACTATATTATTTTAATGCCTTTTTGGTAGCAGTTCTGCCTAATGCCATCGGTAACGGTTGGCCATTTATCTCGTCAACACTACGCGCCCATTGCGGCTGATTCGGGGTCGGGGATTCCAATTTTTGTCGTCCTGGGTTGCAGGGTTTGACGACATAATTTGCAGTAGCCGTACAACCATCTAGCGAGAACCGTATGCAGATGAGCGTAACGCTCTCTCTGGGGGGGGGGGGGGGAGAATAATTTGGCGCAGAAAAAAGAAACGCAGTAGGCGCGCAACCACTAATGTCCATCCCTGTCGGTCCCTAGAATCGGAACGATCGGAATTAGGTTTGTTCCGTGGGTTGTAGTACCGATGTCTTCTAAAATGGCTTCACCGGGCTTGTGATATGTATTGCTTTAATGGTGAATGCTGGCTATCGGACGGGAGAAAACAGAAAAAAAAAAACCTCGACCCGAACTGGCAGCACCATCACGGGGAGAAATCAATAAAGCGAATTACCCAGAGGAAGGAACGAAATATAAATCGATTTTCGATGTTTGCTTGCGGGCTGGTGCGGATTGTTATGCTGATTCATGCCTTGATGCTCTGGTTATTCTATTCTCCTCGTTACGGGCTCGCCCCTTACGTCCCTGTGGTCAGTTTTATCCGCCACCCCCCCATCCGGAAACCTTTAAAGTCCCACAGCACACGGATGGGGTGGGTTCGGTGGTGCGCAGCATTTAACGTCAGCATCTTCCAAAACAGAAAGTCGTCGCGAATTAGGTGATAAATGGTACCAGATCAAATCAGGGACGCAAGGGTGCGATCGCAGCCAAACGGTGGTAACTACTGTCTGGACCGGGTGTCTGGTAGGTCGAGGTTTTTTTTTTTGGGGCAGAAGGAGGCGGTGTTCCTCATTTTCACCGTGCGTGCCACCAGGGCAGACTGTAGTAGTAAGTGTGTGTGTGTTTGCGTATTTTCGGTACGTTTCGAGCTTGCAAGATTTATGCATAAAGTTTAAGATAATTTTATAGCGGTCCGGCTCCGTCTCCGGCTCATCCCTTGGAACTTCGAAAATAAAAAACACGAAACCCACGCAGCAAAATCGCTGCTGAAATTCCGGCTGTTTGTCCGTCGATTTAACCAACAGTAGCCGTCTGCCACTGTCTTATAACCAGGGTGGCACACGTCTTTATAAAATGGCTTTAAAGGTTCAAGGCACACCGCGTTTGCCATCTCCCCTTTTGAGGGGAGGGCGAATGCGTACGCGATGCACAACGTCTCATTGATGAGGATCATTATAGAGTCTCGGGTGGTTTTTTTTTTTGAGGGTGTGGTGGACAGAGTGGACGGGATAATGATGCATCCCCATAACCGCAAAAGTGGCGAAAAGAGGTGAAGATTGGGCGCGCACTGGCAAAAGTGCAGAATTTGGCAAGAATGTGACACGCTGCATCGGAAGGTTTTGTGTTGCAAAAGTTTCTCAATTAAATGAGACATTTTCTGGCAGGGGTGGAAAAGGGAGGGAGGCGAGGGGGGTAGGTCCATTTTTTCCACAGTGTGATGTTGTTATTGCTGCCGCTACCGTAAATATTTGCTGTCACCGTTCCACCGTGAGTTGTTAGTTCTGTTCCGGTGCGGAGTTGGGTCGTATGGTAGAGGATGGTCGCTGGTCGGTGTTGAACAAATGGACCTGAACGGGTTCCATTGAGCAGATTATCCACCCGCCCTTGTTGTGTGTGTGAGAGTGTCACACAGTGCAGGTGTTTTTTTGTTGTCGTGGATTAACGTTCCACGTTGCTATGTGCGTACGCTGCACGATATGCTCGAATAGTATTTTACTCCAAAATCTATCATCCTGCTGCTTCATTTGCGCTTAAAAACGAAACTGAGCCGATTGCACAAAACTTGCATACGATTTGCATACCGTACCGTGCTTGTGAGGATATGGTACAAATTATTCCATTACCTGTTAAATAATAATCACGCATTAGATGTATTATTTTGGTTGGTATTAGGAAAACACTTTTACTTTCTATTAATTATTACCTTTGGGTTAAACATTTTAAAAATTCCGTTCACATGAATAATTCGCGGCACTGTGGTTTAAATAGAGCTAGCAGGAGGTCATTACATCATTTTCGAAGATATAATAATTCACAGGGAAGACACAAAGATATGGGTTTAGGGGTAGTATTTGAAAGATACAATTTTAAGTGCAACGTACAGTGTAAAGTCAACCGAGCATGCTCGGTATAAGACAAACGACAAGGAATAAAAGGCCTTGTGAAAATTGTATGTTCTTCAACCCCTATGTGACTGATAATACAGCAAAGAGCCGGAGAGTAAGTTTTTATAATAAAAGGCAAAACCTCGGTTTAAAGTAATAAATAAATTAAATGTTGAATAAATATTACTGTGAATAAAAGAGTTCAAAATTCATTAAAATGAAGCTTTGTACAAATTAAAAACTAGTTTTAATTATTGAAGTTCATATTCATACACTCAAATGGTGGTATTTCAAATGGTGGAACTCTCCAGCAAGCAAACAGCTTATTTTAAAAAATTGGGCAACATTGAACAAATCACACACAGCTGTACTGGGCGAAAAACCCTGCACCGCTGTGGTCAACCCTGTAAAATGTCAACATCGCGTAGACAGAGAAAGCGATAGCGCCGGCACGAACGTGGTCGTTTCGGTCGCGGGCGCGATAGGCGTGGCTAACGAGTTTGAAATGGAGGGCGAAATTTACCCGACAGTCAGTCTCAGTTTTACTCTCGTAGCGATTGCACGCGGTCAGTTCGTGCGTGCGGAATAACTTTACTTCATTTCGTGCACTCATCTTTGGGCGCGCGGTGTGACAACTCTGTCGCTGGCAGCAAAACGCTCTGTCGTATCCGACGTACGCAAAGTGTTCCCGGGCACTGTTTAAGCACGGGACGGGTGTGTGTGTCCGTTTGTCGATCGCGAATTTACACAATTCCGCGTTTGAACCGCGCAAATTGATTCGGTTTCGGTGGTACCAAAAACGAGCAGAAGAAAAGAAAACGAAAGCATGCAATTTTAAAGTTTCAAGTGTTTCAAGTGGCAAAGCAGCAGCAGCAGCAGCAGCAGCAGTAGCAGCAGCAAACGAAATACTGCCAGTGTGAACTGCCCGTGTGTGCGCGCGTTGTGTGAGGTGTGAGTGAGTTTTTTTTCAAGCGCAAACAAGAAAAGAAAAGATAAAAAAGCTCCGTGAAGTCAACTTCCCCCGATCAGCGCCCGGTTTATCGATGTTGATCTTCACCGATGTGCCGAGGCTGACGAGTGCGGGCCCTTACGCCCAACACGCGAATGTTTACAGTCGGCGAATACACGGTGCACCGTTCCGTCGTTGCCGATGAGCGCCCCGTACCGAGCACCGAGGCTGCTGGCCGCAAATGATTGACCGGGGAACGTCGCAGCATTCATCACCAGGCAGCGTGTGCGGGTCGTATGCAATCGGGACGGGTTTGCGTACGGCGCTAGAACATCTTCACACACGGGGCACGGCAGTGTAATTAATTTGAATAATCTACCGATCCGCGCCCGTGGTGAGCCGACCGTGTGGCAGATATTAGCATAGCAAAAGCAAAAACGGAAGGTTGATCCCCTCCCAGCCAGGACGATCCCCCGGAAGAAGCGATCGAAAGCAGTGAGGCGAGTAAGAGCAAAATACACCAAGGGGGGACACCAACGGCCAGCCAAAACAAAAGTCAACACACACGCCTTTACGACGGGAAAACAAAAAACGGCGAGCAAAAAAATTAAAAGGCGTCCTGCGATTGATAGGCTGATAAGCGGAGACCGACCGAGCTTGTGTAAAAGTGTTTGTGTTTTTGTGAGATTTAAACAAAAAAATTCAACCCATTCTTCTGCTGCCCGTGCGATCGAACTTGCATTCGATCGATCGGCTCGGTTAAACGCTTCACGAGCTGTGTTTTTTTTGTTGGTTGTTGTTTGTTCGTTTTGTTCGTTACCCCTGCTTGCATCAAAACACCAGAAGAACACGTATCCCACGTATGGCGTATCGGTTTTGCAACCCAAACAGCAACGGCAAGCCAGCGGAATTAGAAAACGTTTAGCAGCAGCATCCGTGTGTTTACTCGCAGCGGGCAAAGGCGATAGCAACGTGTGAGTGTGTATTAATAACGCGCCTCCCCCGAAAAAAAGTGTTCTCAGTTTTTGCGTCCCTGTGTGCGTGTGAGTGTGGCTATGTTGTGTGCTGGTGCTCTATTGATAATGCGTTCCGATCAAAAGCCTTAATCGCCACGCGTATCGTGGCGCGTATACGTGAAATACTACCGTAGCAGCGGCAGTTCTGCCAAACGGCAACCCAAGCAACCCAAGAAGAGTTCTAGCGAGTAGACATGCGTAGTGTGTGAGATCGTCGTCCAAGCATCGTAGTAGTAGTCGTTTGCTCCGACTACCGTCCCCCCACAGAGAGAGGCTGGTTACGAGATAAAAAAAAACGTAGAAGGCCCGCAGTGGGTTCAATTTTTGGGGCGCCAGCCCGTAAAGTTTTGACGTTTAAGATCGTACTGTGAGTGTGCATATTTTTTGTTTTATTTCCGTTGCGTTTCCGTTGAGTTTTGTTTACGATTTTTGTTGTTTGTTGTTTGGTGCGGAAAGCTTGTTGAGTGTGAAAAGAGGTGCACCACGCGAGCAGCGGGTGGCCGTTTTATCCCTGTAGCTGTGTTGTTCGTGATCGTTTGAGGCAAACGCTTTGCGCACATCGGCTACACTCCTTTCATCTGGACACTTTGCGTGTGTGCCTGTGCGCTTGTATGTGCGTGTAGCGCGGCCGAAAGGAGGTGGCAAAGGGCCGGCCGTCACGAACGGCGGGAAGCAAAACACGGCAGACGGACCCGATCAGCTGAGCGGCAGTGTACGGCCTCGTGGAGGTGTACGGTGGTGCAGGACGCCCGGTAGGCGCACGGGCCGGCGAAGGCGAAGAAGGAGAAGGAGGAGAAGGAGGAGGAGGAGGGCTGGTAGTGTTGCCCGGTTCCCGTAACGCAGAAACCATCGATCACCAAAGGATAAACGGTGGCGGCGGCGGTGTCGGCGGTGCCGGAGGCCTCGGCATTGATGTTGGCTGGAATCCGTTCGCGTGGAAGATAGGAAAAGTGAGCCCAAATTTGGAGCCGTACCCCGCCAGCGTGGAAGGGCTGAGCAGCCCGCGGGCGGTGGGGATGGCCGCCACCGCCTACATCTCGCCCGGCGCCGAGCTGGACATGGCGCTGGGCGGTAGCGGTGGCGGTGGTGGAGGAGGGGGCGGCGGTTACCATCATACCTCCTCGCCGCGCAGTGCGGCCGATGCGAACGAGATGAAGTACATGCATCACCATCACCATCACCACCATCAGTCGGCTGCGGCCGCTGCGGCGGTGGCGGCCGCCGCCACCCACCACCATGCGGCCGGGTTGACCGTACCGTCGAGCCCATCGCCGAACCCGGCCGGTCTTGGGTCGGTGACGGGCGGGCTGGGTGCGACACCCTGGGGCGCCCTGCCCGCCAGCGATCCCTGGTCGATTCATGTCGCCCACTCGCATCCCGCCCATTCGCACCCGCACGCTCATCCACACCCGGCGGACGTCAAGCAGGAGATGCACCTGAGCCAACAGGCCCGCCAACAGGCCGGCGGTGGTCCCGGCGGCGGAGGAGGAGGAGGAGGAGGAGGCGGTGGCGGAGGAGGAGGTGGTGGCGGTGGGATGACGTCGCCGCACGGGTGGCATGCGCCGGTGCATGCCGGCGCACACTATGCCACCGGTACCGGGTCACCGCTGCAGTACCATGCGGCCATGAACGGTATGCTGCACCATCCGGCCTCCCATCATCATCATCCCGCGCATCACCAAAGTGCGGCGGCCGCCACGCCGTCGTTGCATCCCTCGCTGAGGGGTGAATCGCCCCAGCTGCATCTGCCGCCCCATCACCACCACCACCATCACCATCATCACCTGCAGGGCGACCGGGACGTGAGTGCGGGCGAGGAGGACACACCGACGTCGGACGATCTGGAAGCGTTCGCGAAACAGTTCAAACAGCGCCGGATCAAGCTCGGCTTCACGCAGGCGGATGTGGGGCTGGCGCTCGGCACGCTGTACGGCAACGTGTTCTCGCAGACGACGATCTGCCGGTTCGAGGCGCTACAGCTGAGCTTCAAGAACATGTGCAAGCTGAAGCCGCTGCTGCAGAAGTGGCTGGAGGAGGCGGACTCGACGACCGGTTCGCCGACCAGCATCGACAAGATAGCGGCCCAGGGCCGGAAGCGGAAAAAGCGCACCAGCATCGAGGTGTCGGTGAAGGGTGCGCTCGAGCAGCACTTCCACAAGCAGCCGAAACCGTCGGCACAGGAGATCTCGACGCTGGCGGACAGCTTGCAGCTGGAGAAGGAGGTGGTGCGGGTGTGGTTCTGCAACCGGCGGCAGAAGGAGAAGCGCATGACGCCACCGAACACGATGGGCGGCGACATGATGGACGGTATGCCGCCCGGTCATATGGGGCACGGTGGGCACCACGGGGGCCACGGTGGGTACCATCCGCACCACGACATGCACGGCAGCCCGATGGGTGCGCACAGTCACAGCCACAGCCCGCCGATGCTGAGCCCGCAGGGTATGGGCGCGACCGTCGGGGGCCACCATCAGCTGGCGGCCCACTAGCAATCAGAGCACCAGGAGTCCACGGCGGCACAGGCGGCCCAGGCGGCGGCAGCGGCACAGGTGGCGGCCCAGGCGGCCTTCTTCACGCCGATTCACCACCCGCACGCCCACCACCACCACCACCACCATCACCCGCATGCCTACCACCATCCGCACGCCCACCATCCGCATCACGGGGCGGCGGCAGCGGCGGCCGCGGCAGCCGCCGCAGCAGCTGCGGCCGCGGCCGCCATGGTCGGTGGCCACGGTATGTACGGGTCGGCGTCGGCAGGAGGAGCGGGCGGAGCGGGCGAGGCTAGCAGCACGCAAGTGTCCCTTTCGTCCGCGTCGCCACCGGCCTCGTCCGGGTCGTCGGCCGCCCCCGGCCCGACCACATCCGGCACGGGGCACGGTGAGGGAGCTGGCCCGCAGCCACCATCACAGTCGTCCTCCGTACCGGCAACGTCGTCGTCTTCACCTGCGCCCACGAGTTCGTCATCGTCTGCTTCGTCAACGCTGGCCGCACAAATGTACATAGACCATCAGCGCAGCCAGCAGCATCAGCAGCAACAGCAGCAGCAGCAACAGCAGCAGCAGCAACAACAGCAGCAGCAGCAGCAGCATCAGCAGCAGCAGCAGCAACATGCTCAAGCTCATCACCAGCAGCAGCTGCACACGAGACGACTCTTGCAGGAATGGACTCTGCAGTTCGGACCAACCGGAACAGCAACTGGTGCACGTTACATTTAGATGGATTTACATCGAACAAAACAAATACACACGAGATAGAGAGAGAGCGAGAAAAAGAGAGAGAGAGTTACAGAAACAAAGCAAACAAAAAGATACACCCAACACACACACAACATGAAAAAAAGGATACGAAAGCCGTCAGGAAGTGATGCAGTTCCGCACTCTCGAAAATTTGGAACAACACACTTACGGGCGGGAGCTTACGGTTAGGGTAGAACGTATATATATATATTATAAATATTGCAACAAAACAAAACAACCTAGGTATGTTAAGTAGCTAAGGATGCAGCCGGGAGTGTTCCTCCCGTAATGTGTCACGGACCGCACACGCACAGGACGGGGGAGATGAGTATTGAGCGATCCTCATGCGTACGATCGTATGAGTGCTGGATAAAAGAGAGAGCGAAAATAAGAGAAAGAGAGAGTACCAAAAGCACTACTAAACGTCGAGTGTTTAGTGACAGCTACTATTCGCAGTGGAGGTCCATCTCCGGCGTGATGGTTGTGTGTGTGTGTGCGTTTTGTGTGTTAGTGCGCGAGTTCTCGAGATCGAATTGTACATATACTAAACGGAACGGGGACAGGGGTCAGCTCATCGTTCCATTGTGTGCTGCTAGTGTAAAGAAACAGTACAAGGGACGGGTACTCACGGTTGTTGTAACGCTAGTGTAACGGTTGTGTAGTAACGCGCGCGTAGTAAGCGTTACAGACAAAGAAAATGACACATCCCTTCCGTAATAGGAGCAAAGCGACGCTAACACCTAGACAAATCTACGATCACCAGGGGAAGGGAGGGAACGAGGGAGTAGGGGGGGGAGGTTAACATTTCGGTTGATAGTGTGTAAGTGGCGAAATGGCGTGAAAATTGTTCGTGCAAATGTGCAAATCGGAAAACGATTGATTAAAAGAAGAAAATACACAGCTTTCAACACCGCGCGTTACTCGGGGGGGAAGTTATTTTTTCCCGAGCCACCGGTTCAAGTTGCAAGTGAAACTGAAGCAAACCATCGTTCACACCGTGAGTCGTTACAGAATTTCGTTTTTCGTTTTTTGTTTGTTTTCTTGTTTTGTTTTCTTTCCCCTTTTCGGTGGAGCGGTTTTTTTTTGTGATGATTTTCCCGAAATTATGACAGGAACGTTCTGGTGGTTCAGGGAAAAAACAGGAAATCGTTGGTGGTACCCGTTCGAATGTCCGAAATTTTGCAAGATGCTAGTGTTGTGTGAGACAAATGGTGTTTTTTTTTCGCGCGACCGTGTTGTCCAGTTTTTCCATCGGCTGGAAAAGGTTTTAAGGTTTGGTGAATTTTCCCCCGGGCGGGCCTTTTCATCGAGTGGCGTTTTTGAATGGTGTGACCTTTCGAACAGTGTGTGACGCAGTTTGGTGTTGGTGACCTTCTGGTGGCCCAGCTAAAAACCGAACCCCGCATTACGATAATTTCACAACCGCGCCCAAGTAAGTAAGGTGACAACTGTTCGTGTTTTTTTTTTGTGGTGAAATGTTCGGGCATTTTCTTCCGATTGTGATTGTGACCATCCTTTCGCGTAACACTGAATGCCGTCGGCCCGCGCAACATGCCGTCGGTAAACTGTGCTAGGCGCTGCGCTGTGGCCGTGACATGTGAGGTTGTAATATTTAGCCTCGCTGTGACCTCGTTAGGGTCCTTTTTGGGTGTGCGCTGGCTCAACGAAACAAAAAAGGATCTTTATTGTTTAAAGCGTTTTATTTCACTCACAATGCGATCTTTCGATCCATCGATCGGCTGTGTGTATTTGTGTTTTTAGCGCTGGGGTAGCAAAATGTTTTGGCCGGTCCTTCGCCGGTTGGTGTTTGTAAAATTAGCTTTGTCCCAATATGCCTTGTTTGATCGCAATTTGCTGCAACGGGGGAAATTCCGACGGTGGATTTTCCGGGTGACCTTGCAGCAAGGACCCGGCCGGCCGGAAACCTGGCACACTTCGGTAATGGGCCCCGTTGTTTTGATCTTGGACAAGATCGGAGCGATGGAAATTCCGAAATTCCCAAAAGTAATCACAAATCGACTTGCTACCCTCCCGGCAAACACCCGGGTATTGCGGGTGTCGTTGTCCCTTCGTGGGGTTTTTCCCCGCACTGCCGGGGTCCCTTGTACTTTCCCCCTGGCTGGCATTTGTGTTTTGCGCTTCGATCGTTCGGGCTTTTGATCCTCAGCCAGGAGTACGCTATTTGTTTTTGGTGACATACACCATTTCCCCTTTTTCGGTACCACGTGGTGTTAGGGATCGGTTTTTGGTGATGCGATTAGCGACAGTGGTGGATTTTTCGTGATAGGATTGTCTACCGTGCGGGAAGGTTGGCTTTTACTTAAGCTTCTAAACTTCCACCACCACACGAAGAGGAGGGCATACGTGCAAGAAGGAACACACAAAACGGGCCAATTTCGTACTACCACCAACGATGTATTCTTGTGCGCTTTTTTGCAGAGAACAGAGATGCTTTTGAAAACCAGAAGCAACTTAGGCCACTTTAAAGGGACTTTTGCGGGCAAGAATCGCGAAGGATGTGCGAAACGGCATTAAACACCAAATCGTAATCGTAAAGAGGTTGAATGAGTTTTGGAAGCTATTAAAAAGCGCGTAGCAAATGTACCCTTTTTTGTTTTTTTTAAAAAAAAAAGAGAGAGAGAGAGAAGCGAAAGAGAGATGAAGAGAGAGAGAGATGCCCCATTAGCCAGCTAAAATGATAGCCTGCCAATTGATTCATGTTGATGTTGATTTATCGATTCACTCTGCTCGTTTCGCGTTTTTACGAGTTTGAAACCTTCATTAAACGAAGGAGTCTGTTTTTTTTTGGAAAACAATGTTTTTTGTTGCCGTTCTTTTCGAAAATATAAACCAATTTGAGCAAAAGTTCGCGCACCGAAATTGAATTGACACAGGGTAATCATTTAGTGCAATAAGAAAATTAGACACACACACACAAACAATTGTACAAAATGCTCAGAACCTTCGGATGCTTCTTTGCTCAGCATCTTCTACTTCTTCGTACTCTTCTTCTTGTTATGTAATGTGTAGTAATGCGGTGCACGTCGGTGCACTCTTCAGGGCAGAACAAACAACAACAAAAAAAAAAAACACACGATACGATCGCGCGTCCCAAGCGTATTGGATGCTGCTTAGGTCGAGATGGAAATCGATTTCGAGAACCTGGCACCAACACTCACTCACACGCGCTCGGGCTGCTGGCAAACGCCACGAAACCATTGACAAGTGGTGAATCGCAGCGCGAAAGGATACGAAACAAAGTACCCCCCGGCATACAAAAAAGAAATCATCCCCCTTTGGAGGATTGATAACAAAGCAAAGAGAGTGGTATAGAGAGAACACGAGAGAAAGAGAGAGAGAGAGCAAGTATGGAAGGGGAAGATACCTAGAAAACCTTATAACGGCATAAACGATCCCTCTTCGATAAAGATGAGATGCATTTGCGAGCGGGGATGCAACCATAGTCATAACATACAGCATGCAATCCTCCAAAAGGGTTTTGAATGACGAACAGTCGAATGAATACAAGGATATTAAACGTAATAAGGACAGTAGTAGTACTTGGTATGTGCGTGTGTGTGTGTGTGTGTGACGAAGTAGTAGAATCGGGGTAACCGGTGTTGTACCATAATACAGTACGATCGTGTAATCGAATACAAAAACAAAACGAAAAAAAGAAGGAAAAAAACACACACACACAAAAAAGGGTATAAGTACATTACATACTAAAAAAGAAAAACGAATACAACACACAAATACATGCATATACCGTTAAGCGTTAAGTGTAGAATGAATATGAACACCCCGTTCCCCTTCATCCCCCCCTCCCTCCTTCCCCCCCTTCCAACCTAGTGTAACACGGTGTTTTTTTTGTTCTGTTTTGGCACGCCCGGTTTGGGGGGGTTTTTGGCAAAGAAACGCGAAATGATTAAAGTCTAAGTCTAAATCTTCTCCTACCCATTCGCGATGGCGTAGAACATAAAAGAAAGCGCAAACAAAAAAAAAGAAATGCACACGACCCCCCCCCCCCCCCCTCCACACACACACTTCCAAACACCCAAAAACCCCATTGAAAGGTAAACATGGAAAAACAAAACCGATGCGTTAATGCGAAAATGTACATAAAGTGTAGAAAAAAAATGTGTAACGAATGGGATCGACAAACAGAAGTGGATCGAAGCGGTAGCAAAAGCAAAAACAAGAGAGAGAGAGAGAGAGAAAAAAAAACAAAAAGAAAAACCCCCACCCCGAAATTGGGCGCAAAAAACGTATAACAATACAAATACAAATAATCTATTGCAGAAAATATAAAAAAATCAGAAAACATAACACTTTGTCTCCGTTTGTTTTTTTTCGTTTAATTTGGTTGGTTTGTAGTTAATTTGTGGTTTAATTTTGCCCTCTCGAAACCGTTCGGTGTGGGTTTGAGTTTGATTTCGAGAGAGGCCAAGACATCGTGTCACCTCCATTGTTGGTTTCTATTAGTCAGTTTGGTGCGTTGTTTCTTCGCCGCTTTACACATGGCCCAAGTTCCGGGAGATCAGATACTATTTTCCTGTAGTTTAGTGTATTCCTTTTTGTTCCCACATTGGCCCCGCCAGCAAATCGTTCAAAATAAAATTAAAAATCAAAATTTAGTATTGCATTTGGTTTTCGTTAAGCAACATTCAAAAAACAACGATGGAAAGAAATGTGTTCTCTCGACATCTTAGATGCCGTCGAATTGCTGGATACGAACGAGAAGAAACCCCCTCGTGCTTAACCGTGATAGGAAGGTGGAATAATTGTAAGGTGGTGCTTACGTTTGATGTGACGAATGCTTAACCAGTTTGCGAGTGATAGAGCAAACGACGAAATAGCTACAAAATGGCACAAACAAGCGATCCCGAGCGAAAACAGTTTTCATTAACAGCAGTCTATACGCAGTTTCAATCGGGGAGTGCTGGAAGCAATGTGAGTAACAGGGATTGTAGTGAAAAATGCAACACACACTTGTATAACAAAACACGCCGCATAGCAAAAATCAAGAAACGAACCCAAAAGCACCAAACAGGATAACAGCATGGACAGTGTTCGATAAAATGTAACAAAAGGTATAGAACAAAATCGAAACAAGCACAACAAAGCTTACCCGTAAAAAAAAAACATTACAAAAGTAAAGCATTATAAGCAGCGAAACACAAGAGCGTAACAAAACATAAGCACACAAAAGAGAAAAGGAAAAAGAAAGAGAGAGAGAGAAAGAAAAGGGAAGCCCAAAAAAGGATTAGGAAACCACAAGTACTAAGCTAAGTAATTAATTATTAGAGTTATTCTATTATAATAATTATATACGAGCAAACACTGGCAAGAAATAAGAAAAAGAAAACCAATTTTATTAAAATATTTATGATGAAAACACAGCAAAAAAAAAACAACAACCAAAACCAAACCAACATCTTCCTTTCTCGGATGCTTTCGAAGTGGTCGAATGTTCGGAATATTTGAGAAACTGGTGCAGCTTGGAACGCGCGAAAGGACGAAAATCAGGAGGAATTTTATTTTGCGCCCTTTGCTTGTGGTGGTGCAGTAAAATAATGGCAGACGAGACGAAACAAATAGATTTCCACGTGAAGCCGTTTCCGTTTATTTCCTTTACGTTTGTGTTGGTAACCCGCACTCACACCCGCCCGGTGTGCTTTTATTGTTTCGCCTGTCATCGTGTTCGGGGGGGTTTTTTTTTGCATGAGAATTTGTTTCCGTCTGGAGCTGGAGGAGCGTTTAAGGGGGGCCACCCGGAAAAAGGTGGTCCCTCTTTTTTGTTACGACGGTGCCGGTGCATTTCATCCGAGTGGGCGAGTGTTTGTGAGTGGCCTAGAACCGTCGTGGTTTTTTTTTTTGCGGTGGCATTCATTGTTGTTTTTATTTTCAAATTTGGTACACTTTTGAGGCTTTTCCAGCGGAGCACACACACACACAAACACACGAAAAGGGAAAGCGCTACGGGGGCCGAATGTTCGCTCATGCCCGTTCTCACGCAGACTAACAGAAAGCGAAGCTTTCCCGAGAACAGGTGTAGCAGCATCAAGGATACGGTTTTGCGTAACAAATACCTCCGTCTACGGCCGACCGATTGAAAGGACCGTTTGAATGAGAGTGAACCTGCATGGCAGTGTGTTGGTACACACCTCTCCACACTCTCCAAACGGAGCAAAAAGGTAACTTTATTTGTCTTGTTTTTTCGGCTGTCTGCTGTGCTGGTTGAAGTTTCACAGTTTTCCACAGCTTTGCATCTGTATAGTAAAGAGTTTTCCAGTCCCACACACACTGGTCGTGATTTTGCGTCATTGCTGTCATCATTGTTGTTGGGGAGTTACCATGGAGACGGGCAGCTCGCGAACAAGCGGCGCACGGTTGTTTGGCGTAGTGAGGGCTTTTCAACCGTAGTAAACATGCGATGAGTGAAGGTGTATGTGTGTGTGTGAATGAGTGTGCGTAACGAGGAGCTCAAAATTTGGCCCTGCTGTTTTCCCGGCCCCTGCGTGACATCCGAGACCGATGGGCCGCCATTTGCACCATCACCCCATTTGGAGGATGTTTGGACAACAAAAAAAGGACGCAGCCACACGGTTCGTTGTTCGGGGTAAGTTTGGTTTGTTGATACTTTTTTGTCGAGTGGAGCTGCTGGAAACTGAAAACCGTATGATGCTTCGGATTTCTTTTTTTGCGGCGTTACAATTTCGTTCCATTTCCGGTAGGGATCTGCGCTTTGTCTAGGTCGCTTTTTCTACAGCGGGGTGGAATTATTTTGGCGCGCTTCCGGTCGCCATTAGCGATGACTTCGAGGACTTGGAGGAAGCAAAAAGGGACAGGAAGTGTGGAGAGAGTGGCCTTTAGTGAACATTGTGCAACTTTGTAGAAGAAAACATGGTGTATTGAACGAAGTTGTGTAACGAGGAGTCACGGAGCGATAAGAAAATGGAATCTATCGGCAAGCTGTGGAAGACGAACGGTAAGCGAACGTCGTCGAAACAAGCAGCAAACGGAACACCACACGGTTTTAGTTGCAAATCTAGCGCAGAAAGTTGTCCCGAACAGTTGACTTCTACCCCGTTGGGTGTAATCGTATTTCTCTTCGATTTCTTAGCCGGCGATTCTTCTAGCGGAGCTCTTGGAAAATCATATCTCCGTAGCGTCGTCATCCTTGTGCCGCTTCAGCCCCGGTATTTCTGGTTGTGCGATGCGAGAAGTTCATCATTCCGGGGGGTGCAGAAACAAAACGAAAAAAAAAAAACAGTTCGCCAAAGCAATCGAAACGAGACGTACCCGGTGTGTGCCACCGTCGACGAACGATGGCGACGTGCCATCGAAGATTCCTGTGTTTCGCATTTCAATTTTCACCAGTTTTTGCAACCGCCGTTCGTTCGACATGGCGAGGCGTCCCTGTGTGTGTGTACGAATGTGTCTCCGTTTTCGTTTCTACCGCGGGTGGAGTTGGGTTTGGTTTTGCTGTGTCGTAGCCAGGCGCGCAGAGCACTAATGCTCGTCATTGTTGTCGAGGTTTTCGAGCGATCAGCGCGATGAGAGCAACCGGGGGTTGGGAGGAGGAGTTTCTTATTTCGTTTTTCCTTCTCGCCCTGTATCAGCAGCAGCCATCTTTTCCACCAAAACCAACCGACCGGCATGCGGAGACGGCAGGATCCTAGACGGGTGGGCCGGTGTGCTAGAACAGTGAGGTGGGTCCCGTGTTTTCGCGCTGGGCCGGTACGGGCAAGAGATGGCAAGATGACCGGTGCGATTAAACACGCACCGAAACCGTCCATGAGCGGCTCCGAAACCGAAACATCCGCACACACGATGTGACAGAACCGAATTCCGGTCTGGCAGAGCAGCGCGAACATTGTTAGATGTGACAGGCCGGTCGATTGGGTGTTCGGGAAAAAGGATTCGTGGCCCTTCCGCCTGTTTGCCATCGAACACAGCCCCCTGTGCGGAAGCGGATATAAACAAACGCTCAGCCAAGGTAAGTGAAGTTAAATTTCATTCAAACAGATTTACTTGCCCGATAGCGTATCCCATCAGAGTAGCCATGCCAAAGCTGTCATATCTTTTCAAGCTGACAGATAAAAAGCTGTTCAGCTGTTTCGGTGAGGGAGCTTTCAAGTACCAAAAACTCATCTTTGAACATCCCCAAAAGACTTTAATGCTTGCTTTTGAGAGATGATAAAATACAAAACAGTACAACTCAGTTAGTACATTAGAGAAAAAAAAACCACAAACAGCACAAAACTTCCTCCGGTCCACTTCTTTTCCTTTCTTAAACCCCCGTCCCTTCGCAAGCGACGAGAGGAAATAAAATTAGAATTATTTTCATTGCACGCGCGGATGTCCATTGATGGCTGTGGGCACCGTTGCCCGTGCTAAGATGAAACGAAACAACCAAGCAGGGGAGCATTTGGTGGGGGGAGCGAAACCGTCGTGCGCATCTGCAAAAATGTCTTAATCGAGGCTTTAAAATCTTTATTCCATTTTACGTTATGAGCGTCCGTTTTCCGGAAGCTTCCACACACCTCGTTGTGCGTTGGCGTTTTTTGGCAAACATTCTCCCGGCCGGGGTAATGCCGTAAGATGAAAGGACTGTTTGGTTGTTTTTTCGACTGCAAAACGCGTGACGACGCGATGGTGGACAGTAATTCGCACACACGGAAGATATCTCCGGGGTCGATGATGTGGGCGTTAGAAAGACGCGCTTTACGGCGGCCGGTTCCCACACGCACGCACGCAGGGGTACGTAAAGGAACTGGCCATTAAAGCGGTGCACCGTCGTATATGTTGCGGAGATCCTGCGTTCGGCGCCATTTGTGTGCTTTTTTTTGTTGGTCGATGTGGATTCTATGGTTGTGCCAAATTAAAACACACAAATCCAATGCAGCTTACCCCGGGGGGAGGGAGGTAGGTAGGGCCGAAAGTGAAATAAATTCCGTGCGAATGAATGAAAAATAAAAAAAAATCCACCGAAGACAGCAACCGTGTCCAAGCCAAGAAATGACTCGTTTAAAGTCCGATGGTCCCAATGGTCCTTTGGAAAAACCTTGAGCGCGGTGGAATAGCATTGGATTAAGAGCATTTGGAGCACGTTTTAATCCAGTTTCGTCGCATGCGGAAAGTTCTTTGGGGTGTGAAGAAAGGTGGGATTAGGGTGAGATTTGTTCCAAAGACCACTGTCGTCGCTGATTGCTGCTGATTGTGGAGATGTTTTGTTGTGTGGTGGTTATGTTTTTTTTTGTTCGCAAGCGAAGAAAATGCCTTCGTTGCTGGGTCGTTTGTTTGCGTAGGCGATTGCAGAACCATTTGCTGGTGGATTTCGTTTAATCAGTGGAAATATGTTTAGTAAATTGAGTGCGGGTTACTTTTGATAAAGAAAGATGAAACCGCAATATTAATCATTCGCAACAGCTAGCACAGTTTGGAAGAAAATCGTGACCTTGTCTAAAGGCACGTTCGGAAATCGGGGAATCGGGTTGTAGAACGTTTCGTGCCCCGTCTGGATCACGCAGTTTAAGATCCATCTCAGTGACCGTGAGCTTCACGTGTACTCCCAGTTGTGCGAGCCCCCTTCGTAAGGCCGTTCAATTTACACCAAACAAACCCTAAAAAATCGCTCCACCCAAAAACTGTCGCGATATGTTGCGAACCTTATCTGCTGGCCGTCCTGGAAGGGTTGAAGAAGACGGGAATCGTGCGCACGAGCGTTAATGTACAGGCAGCACGCTTTTGCGCCCCAGTACCGTGGAGACGGACCAACTAAAGAAGCGCAAACTGCACCTCCAAATGGTACCCCGAAATGGTGGCCCTGAAGCTGGGAAGCTCAGCGTAAAGGCCATGAGTGACATTGAAATTTCGAGCTATTTACACACACGCGGGGTGCGCAGAAGAAAAAGTAAACCCTTATGTCTTAATCAATTCGTCGGAATCGGGCGCTAGAGTGTGAGCGCGGGTTCATGTTTTGTGGCGATAGGAATCGAGTGTTGGTAGCGCCCTCCACCGTCACGGTTTCGTAGCCGGTCCGGGCTGTACCTCGGGGAACCGGGAAGTGAGCCCCCGGGTTGGCTGGGTTCTGGGGGGGGAGTTGGGTGTCGGGTCGGGGGGTTTTAACACCGCTGAACGAACCACCTTTTTTTTCGTTTTTTTGGGCGAAAAATCGTTCAGTGTCACGAAGATATAGCCTCGCATGACAATTATTTGGCGCTTTGGAGTAAAAGCGAAATTAATGGGGCAATAAATAAAATTGGCCACGACGCGCTGAAGCCGAAGGACGAGATAGTAAGTCACGTGAAGAAGTGTCTTTTAATGGGGGTGGGAGGTACGTAAAGTAATTTATGAAATGTTGGGTTTTATATTACAACTAACCAATTGATTGTTGAAGCAAACGAAAAAAAAAGGTTTAAATTATGAGAAACATTTTCAACAAGAACGAAACTAAGTGAGGAGCTTTTAGTGTGACCTCATCGGTTGGGTAAGAAAATGAGGCCTGAAATTGGGCGGAAATAGTTAAGATTACGCGCAGGGGGATGATGATGATGCGGTAGAAGAAAAGAATTGCACATCGGCACGGCATTCGATACTGGGGTTGGTTCCTTTTTTCCTGTTGCTGTCCCCTTTTACACACCGAGCTTAGGTTGGCAGTATAACAAAAACAAAAAAACCACAGGAGAAACATATTAGCAAAAAAAAGGAAAAAAAAAGAAAAGAGCACATTCCAACTGTGGCTCAACAGTTACGGAAGGAAACATATTCCCCACACGAACTAATGCCGAGATAAAGTGGGTAGAAAGGAAACAAATGTAAAAGAACAAAGGAAAATCCTTCATAAGCTGAGAATTGTACAAAGTTTTTTAGGTAAGAAATCACACACATACACACACACATACACCGGTGGCCGTAAGGTTCATAAAACAAAAACAAGGCCTAGAGGAAAGCCAGCTTGATATCGTCCCGTTAATGAGCAATAAACTGGGGGTATTAATTGCGTACCCAAAAGAACGGACCCGTGCCAACCCGGTGCTAGAGTCCGGTATCGGTTTACACAGGGCCAGGATGAGAGGAAGGGGGAGGGGATAGCGGGACGGTAACAAATATTTTGTCACAATAATTTTACGACTATCAAACGCCACAACAAACGCTGTGTCCATAAAAAACGTAAAATGGAAAGGAACGAAACGGAACAATGGTTCGGACCGGGCCGGGGCTGTCAAAGCACATTCTAACAGCACACCACCGTAAGAACCGAAAGCATCTTTTGCATAAGCGCGAGACGGTTTGGTGATACGCCCAGTTGGGGGGAAGAAAAGCGTTCGCGTTCCACAGGTGACTAGATACAAATGAACGGATTTTACGACCAGAGAAAGAAGATGCACCACGGTTGCTGTGGTGGAGTTTTGCTGGAGTTCTTTCCTTACCACTGTTACAAGTGCCGTTGAACTGTTGATTCGCTCAATTGCAAAATGTTTGCAATGAAAGGGTTTATAGTATGTCTATGATATCTAACTAATCGAGTACTATTTTTTCCCCCAAAGTGTGTTTGCTTTTGGCTGTGGAATGAGGTGCATGAAGTGATATTCGGCTTTGAATTCTTCCACCTGTCCACCACCGTTGGTCACTTTCGAACTTCACCGTTTTTTTTTTCATCGGTGCCAGGCCGGAATGGCATTCAGGTCCTTAGCGACCCCGCGGACGCGAAGATTTGGTTGCCGCTCGTCTATTTCCCCCGTTCCCCCTCATTCCGCGACCTAGAGTTCCGCGTCCGTCCATCTTCAAAAAGCTGCGCGATGGCCACGGCACCGAACGAAGCAAACGAAATATGGTCATAAATTTTCGGATAGGCTTTGGGTGTAACCAGTTGATCAGGTTGTATTTTTGTATTATGCTGCCCGTTGCTATTATTGTTTGAAGCGTTTTGTTTCTTGCTCTTCTTCGCTCTGTTCTGGGTGTTTTTCGGTGTGTGTTTCTTTGCTTCTTTCGATTGTTTCTTTCTTAGTTTAAGATTTTTTTCTTCTTCCTCTGCGCGTTTTCTTGCTTTTTTCCAACCAAAGCTGAGACCCCTTATTCCTTCATTCCCTTTTGAGTTTTTTTTTTGGATGTTGTTTTCTGGTGTTGCTTTCGAAACGACAAGCGGTTCCGGTTATGGGTTGACATTTTTTAGGGGTTTTTTTTCGCTAGCCAGGTTAGTTTCACTGCTAGAATCGGGGAAGAATGCGTCGCTTCTTATTGTCCAGCTAGGCAGACCCTGGCGGGAATCGGGAAAAAGATTGTATAAAAAAAATGTTTGCCATATTAGGGCGGGAGAACTTTTGTAACTTCGCAAAGCATTAGTGAAATTCTTCCGAATGATCCGTGAAATTCAGCTTCAAGGCATGCTCTGGTCCCCATAAATGGAAGATTTGCGCTCGGAAGGATTGGTCTAATAATGATAATGCTTTTTTTGGGTTGAAAAATGACTAAATTCTGCATGGCCGATTTCTAAACACAATAAAATCCGGCTTTTCCGACCAAACAAGACGGTGGCTCGGTTTGGTACAATTAAAGCAGGGGGGCAACACCAAAAAAAAACCCCATCCTCACAAATGAGCAAAAGGTCTTGCCTTAAGTGGACAGTGTGTCAATTAAAAGTTTCTTCTTCTATCGCGGCGCACTCGCGGGCCAGGAGCAGCACCTGGACGAAGCGAACCACCGCCACCGGGTCGGTGGTCGTCGGTGCGGAACGGCGAACCATAGCGGTCGCATACACAAACCCTTTCTACGGGGCGGGTTCGGGTTTAGGAATGTTGAAAATTGATAGCGGCTATCCCGAAAATTTCGAAACTGATCATCACCCCTTACCCGGCTCACGGATCGTGTGCGCTCTTGCGCAAGCTGCGCGAACGGCGCGTAAAAACCGAACCCCGCCGCATGCAACGTAGCAGCGGCAGCGTTCGAAGACGTTTCGTCGTACGGCGTGGAACAGGTTTCATTTCATCCGTTCGCAACCCCGGCTTCTCCCGGGTGTTTCCCCCCCCCCCTCCCCGATCCTCCTGTTTTGTCGCAGTTATAATTTAACTTCAGTTTCGGTTGACTCTCTAGTGCCATCTTTTCTAGCCTGCCGCACCGTCCTCCGGCACCGTCCTCCGGCCCCGTTCGCCGCGCGACTTTCTTCGGGGCCGTCACGTTGTGCGCCGCGCGCAAACACCTGCCGCGCGCTTGGTGCGCATGATGGCGATATGGGGTGTCTGTGTGTGTATGCATTAACCCGTCCCGGAGCTTCGAAATCGAACTCGTTCGGCCACCGGTTGAACGATATATGGCGATATCGAAGCGTAAAAACTGTTCCAAGCGGCAGACAGCGGAGCCGAGAAGGCTAATGGGGTCATATAAGATGCTGATAAAGTTTTTCAGCCCATCTGGCCAACCGGTGTGGGAAATACACCACCGGGGATGGCATCAAGGGGGTGGCCCGGTTTATACCGATACCACCGGGTGCGGCGGATGCGCGAGGACGAATCGGATCGGCGTTTCGTAACTTGGCGCTCGCTTGTGCAACGCGCGCACTAAGAGGAGACAGTCCGTCTTAGGTCTTAGGTTTTCGATCGGTCGCATCAAACAAAAAAAAAAAAACGCCGTGCCGAAGGACACTGCTCGGATGGCAATAAATAGCGTCGGAATATGATGCGTTTGATTGGGCTCACTGGTGTTTGGCTTTCGAAAGACTTTTCGCCTTATCGCTATCGGCGCTGCACAACGTAGAATGGCCGTTTTCTAATGAAGGTCGCCCGGCTAGCGCCGGGTGTAAAAATAGCAGCATTCCGAGAGGAGTTGATTAGAAGCTTAATAGCTTTGCGGGAACGCCACGCCAAAAATTCTCGTGCGCAAATTGCACCGAAGAAGCGCCGCCGTCCAAAAATCATAAGGCAGGTGCTAATCACCACCGTGCGGTTGAAGCGTTGATTGCAAAAATAGTAGAAAACGAAATGAAACTAATGCGAGCGGGGGGGGAACGTTGGGAAGGAAAATCTACACGTACATGTAAATTAGGTGTTGAATATGATCGTAAACCGCTCTTTTTTCTTTCGCCTCCCATTGATTGATTATAAACATGTTTTTTCGCGTATACAGAAAATAAACGAATGAACATTTTATTTCTGTGAGTAAACGAAGCGGGCAGAGCGAGATGTTTGGCCGGTTTGGCCGGCACGCGGAAGTATGTAGTATAAAAATTGATGCGATAAAAGGACGGCAAGAAGAAGAAAAAAAAAGCCATTGAAGATCAAAGCACTGTGCTTACGCTTTATGAGGCGTTTAAAAAAAAATATTCTAAATCATTCGGTACGGCGGAAAGTTGATCTCATTGATATGCAATCGGGTTTGATTTCCTCTGTTCGAAAAAGGCCCAAATGTATGTTAGCCATTTTCCAGCCTTAATTGTCTTCGGTACATCCTAAAGAAGCACGGCCACAATAGCGGATGCTTAATGTTTCCATCAAAAGGGAAACCCGCCCGGAATAAAACGACCCCTTACGAATGTTTCCTTGGAATGCTCACCAAGGCACCAAGGCGCGCGTGCGTAAATAACCTGCCCGAAGAGATCCCCGGACCGGCGGGGTACACAGCGAAATAAAACCGATTTTTATTGGTAATTATATAATTTATGGTCTACGGGTGGATTGCTATGGGCCCGGGGACGCCGAATAGCTGGCCCCGAAGAAAAAAAAAACCCAAGGAACTGGATCGATTTAGTGCGGTGTGGTTCGATCGCGCTCCGTAAAGAGGGGCTTAATCAAGTCGTTATTATTCTTGCGGGCAAGATCGTAGAACGATCATCTTTAGGGTGCTGTTTGTTGCTTATCTCGATGCTCGTTAAATGCTCAAGGTGAAGAAAGATTTTATTGTGCAAAAGTCTAGCCTAGATACCCCACTCGGGGGCACACACGGAACGCGATCGGATTAGTACCACGTGCACGTGTGGACCCGGTACGCGGAGTGAGAGGTCCGGCCGAATAGCCGGTTGTGTGGTACAGGGGGTTGGGTTTTTTCTTCTTTTATTATTGATTTATCAGCGAGCAAAAATAGAATAATTAACATTTGCGCAAACAAATACCTTCGGTTCTTTCTTTCGGACTTCGGGGGGGTTTTTTGAAAAGTCCCGGGGTTGGCAATGGGGTGGGTTGCAAAACTGGAACTCGCTTTCGTGTTCGCCGTGTGTGCTGCAAGTGCAAGGGCACATTTGCATGCATGATGGACAGGTAAATGGCGCTGATCCGTTGTGATTGCCGTACCCGTGAGGGGGGTCGGGGTGGATCCACACAGGGTGGATTACGAGCAATATTTGTTGCGTATTTCGATAAGCTTACACCACAATCCAGTGCAACACATTGTACAGAAGTGGGTGGACCTGCTATGCCACCCTGAGGGGAACTGGTTAGAATGTGCTTTGATTTATTATTTTTTTTTGGTTTTAGAAATCGATTAGTCTTTTGTTTCCGAGAAATGGATATACTGGGAGTCTCCGAGATACGCGATTTTTGGAAATTTGACAGCTGAGCAGGTTTATAGCACATAATCTAAGAAGAAAGGTAAAAATTTGGTGGAAAACCCCTTTTTGTCGTATAAAACATTTGTTTTTAATTTACTTTAATTAAATTTTAATAAAAAAATTAAATTATTAAATTATTGAATTTAATTTAATTTAATTTTATTTCGCCTGGAAGTGCCTAGAAGGAAGTCGACTCTGTGACATTAAAGCTTAAACGAAATTGCACCAGGATTCGACTTACGCGGAAATTTGAATTACGCTGATTTTTCCCGGATTATGGAGGTCCACTATAAAAAGCGTATCTCGGAGACTGCCTGTACTCTTTCTAAAAATCACCTGATTCGCCGAATAAATTAAGTGCAGAGAAGGAAGTCGACTCTTTGACATTGAAGCATAAACGAAATTTAAATTCGAATTATGCGGATTTTTCCCGGGTTATAGCGGTCCACTATAAAAAGCGTATCTCAGGGACTGCCTGTAATTGTAACCGGGATCTGCGCCCCTTCGCACGAGGAACTTGAGCAAAAGTTCGATTCTAATATTTCTTCCGAGCTTTGGAACGAAATTTGACAGCCTAACAACACCACTGTCAATCAGGTCCGATACGACGGTGATCGTTGCATTTCCATTTCCAGTTGGCCATTTTTGCCGTGTGTGTGTGTGTGTTTAATTGCACTGCGTTTAGCGTGTGGAATGGAAGCGAAAGTGAAACTTGATCGCATTTTCGGTTGCATCCAATCCAATTGCCAATCGTTCGTTGCACGAACACGAGTCACCGGGAGTGAAGTTGCCCTTGGAAGCCGCCCTGCAACTCTCTCTTTCTCTCTCTCCGTGTGCCGAAGAACAGTTAGAATTGTTCGCCCCAAATTCCTCGAGGGCAAACGCTCTATTGCGTTGGTTGTTGTTTTTTTTGTTTGTCGGGGTAGTTACAGAAAACCATCGCTAAACTGCAGCATAAATGAGAACGTTTAGAGATGGGCCCCCCCCCCCTAAATAACATTTGGCCGTAGAGATGGGGTGGTGCTCATGCATTGGGGATGGGGAAAGAGGTTCGTCGCCTACCAATCCGGCTGCAGTTGTTCGCTGGCCCCGATGATAGACCGCAGACGCGTTTGTCCTGGAGCGCAAAATATTTCAAGCATATCATCGATCCAGAACGGTCAGCAAAAACATCGGGATGTTTGAAGAGCGCCCTCGGGCGATGATACCGGGGCTGGCAAATTTGAGCAACGCTGGTCCCGTTTTTTAAGGTTTTTTTGGTGATTCCTGTCGTTCGTTTACCGCGTTCCGGCAACGGATTGATGGATCGATGGTAACGGAGGGCAGTGTAGCCAGGGTTGCACTTGTGCTCGTGGAGTTTCGTCTTGCGCTTGGAAGAAAAGGATAAATTTTTATGGCTTTTCGGGAATGGTATGTTGCTTTGCGTCACTGAGCATTTGGGGCTCGAACGAACGAGGATGAAAATATGATCCACCCGTAGGGCAGGGTCCCAGCGTTTGGTAAAGGTTGTCATAATAATTGCAGTGGCGGTGTCGATGTCGGTGTTTTTTCTTCCAGCAAACGCGCAAAAAGCGAATTCTTCTTCTTCGAAGGGCACGGGAAGAGCTAAAGTAGCGCAGACGGCCGAACCCGTTGACAAACACCTGAATGCCGTAGGAAGACGACGACATGCGTGGACGTCTAGCACATGCGCACAACGGCGATGTACGATCGATTTGCTGTGTGCCGTCTGGTGAAGTTTTAGTCTCAACACAGCAACAAAAAGACTGCGTAGACTGAGATTTTGGGGTGTGTTCAATGACTCCTACTTTTGGCCCACCTTGTTTTGTTCGAAATAGCTGTCTGCCGGTATGCCGCATGATGCGCCATGAGTGGAAAGTGCTTCAGGACATCGAACCTAACGCTGGGCTTAGATGCGAACGATCAGATCGAGCACGACCGGTGTGCAAGTTCGAGGACGTGCTGTGGGTAGTGGCAAACTTCAGTATGCACCACGCTCCCGAAAGAAACAATTTTTGCAATTGTAATGCGTTGCATTGTTACCGATCTGCTCAACGCAGGTCGCACCGCACCGCAGCGTCGAGCATTGCCTAATATGGGACGGCTCTGGTTTGCGAAGACGCGCTATACGTCCCTGAAAGCGGGCAGGATGCTGAAGAACCACCCCGGACTAGGCAGCGTATTGTGTCTCGTTGCATGCAAAGAACAAAGAGCGACAACAATGGGTGTCTTCTAACTGTTTGTATAGGGTTATGTTGTTTTTGTGCTGGGACCAACTTCCATACGACGCACCGATGACGGAGGGAGTCGGTTAAGGGAAGAGTATTGTGTGGTGGAATTTTGTCGCGATTCTTTAATTCTCATGGATGCATATGATGCAAGACGGATTGATGGGTATGTAAATTTTAAAGCACTTTGGGAAAAAACTTCCAAGAAAGACGGAAATCTCCTCAAATTTAACCAAATTTAAAAAAAAGTTTTAAATTTAACAATTTAATTTAAGTTGCTTTAAAACATTAAACAAACAATCACAAAATGCAGTACCAAAAACGAAGTTGAATGAAAGACGACACACGAAAGAGGTAGGCAAAGTGCACCGAAAGTAAGTGTGAAAGTGAACGATCAAGAACCAAAATATAACTCCTTCTGCACTTCCTTTGCGCGCTCAGAGTTCGGACAGCAGAGGAAAGACGAATAATGAAAAAAAAAAACAACAGGAAACCCTCGATAATATAGTAGCACCCCAAAATCACTTGTGCATGTTTGGCGAGTTATCTTAATTCACTCACCACCCCTAAAATGATACTTCTACGGCCGTAGAAACCTGGCCGTAAATGCCGCACCGCGCCGCGTTTGTTCTTTTATCATGTGACCGAGTGCGAAGCCACAAACCACAATAAATGATGCTTACAAAAACGTTGCTGAATCACGCAGCGTGTGTGCGTATGCCGAAAGGAAGTACCCGCACACCGGGGAGCTGATGTTTTGGCCGTTACCGTTTTGCCACCATGGGCGGCAGGCGGCAGGCGTAATGGTGAGCACGTGGGATAGAACGATTCCTCGCGCCGTGCTCGGTGTTTCCGAAGGATTTGTTTGGATTTTGAGTAATTCAGCAGAAATGAGTGTTGTTGCACTTGCTGCACACACCAAAAGGATGCTGCAAAACGCGATCTTGCTTGCAACCACTCCGGAAAACCACCACCGAACGGGTCATCGATGATCATGATCAGGTATGGCGTGCCGGAGTGAAATTAAGTTCCCCACCGTGGGCATGCGGGGATGCCAGCACGTTGCTGCACGTGCTGCAAATTGTTCGCTTCGCCGGAAGACGCTGGCAGACGGCGTACCCATTATCATCGTGGAGGTGTGGGGCCCCGCCTGGGTGGAGGGCCGGTAAAAGGTGTGCTGACTGACACTTGACAACGAAATGACGGAATGCTACACATTCCAGCAGTCTGGTAGCAGTAGAATTCGGCATTTGAAGGTTGTCTGGAGATGGTTTTGTGGTGGTGGCTTTTTTTGTTTTCCTGTAGCCTTTCCCAGCCGATCTGTTTGCATTCATAACGGTTGATTGAGCCGACGTGATCGCGGGTTGTAAGATTATCTTGCCCGTTGACATGCTCGGAGGGAACGCGGTACGGTGGAGAGATGGGTGGGATGTCAGCCTTTTTACACCGTTAACATTTTAAAGAGATAATCCATTGTGATAAGAGTTGCGTTTAAAGCTGTTGATTGATTCCTTTAGTAGAGTGGAAAGTTGGTGAACTCCTTCATGTTACGAAGATTATTTTACTTATATAGAAGACTTATATTATAAGGGGGGAGGGTCAGTACTAACTTTATGATTTGTTACAGGGGAGGGAGGGGAGTTTACTTTTTGTAACGTAACATACAATAAGATGATCCTAAGATTCCCCCTTCATAGTCTGTGTATGAAAAATTATCTTATTTTAGGGTTTAAAAATTATCTTATTATCTTACACAGGGTCATCCGGTGTCCTTCTCATGACGTGACCAACCCACCGTGGCCCAGGCTTCGGTAGGTTCGTCGTACAACTCATAGAGCTCATCATTGTAGCGGTTCCATTGTCCTTCCACACATACGGGGTCAAAAAAACCTTCGGAGCATCTTCCACTCGAATGCGGCTAAGAGGGTTTCGTCAGTTTTGGGCGAAGTCCACGTCTCAGAGGCGTATGTAAGTACTAGAACTATATAAGTTCGATATACTCTCAGCTTCAAGTGAAATTTATTTACTAAATCTCCTTTACCAACAAATGTATTTATACTTTCGTTATTTTTTTAGATTGACAATTGACAATTTTTGCGTTACGTAATAATTGAATGAGCCCTAAAGAAATTCACTTGGAAGTTGCTTTTTTTTTTTTAAGAAGATCAAGTTCATCCTGTAAGGGAGAAGCATTGAAACAGCAATTCAGTACTCTTCAGCATTTTACTATCGAAGACTTGCAGTAACGAATGGTCTCATTTCTCGTGATGTCTATCGCACACCCTTCAGGAGGAGTTTTCCTGCAAAGGACTAGGTGAACGTGTTCCATTCTTTTGTTTTTTTTTGTTGCCTGAAACCCTTCTGGATGTGGATCCTGTTTTTCCTGCGTTGCGTCCAGCAAGCTGACGGTCAACTTGTCCACTTTGTGACATGTCCGTCGGCATTCCAGGATGCTTGCAATTCGTACCACCGAATCTAGGATTTATGTCGGTGGGGTAAAAAAAGGAATAGACAGGAACGGTTGAACGATTGTGTCTAGAGCATAAAGAACAGGGAAACCTGACATTACTGTTGTAGCTTCTGTTTTTCTTCCTACGGTTTCCTAAGACCCCAGAGCCATTGGAAGGAACTACCCGATTCCGGTAAGAAATGTCCTTACGGGCAATGGAAACCGAGATGGAACCAGCACGATAAAAAGAGTCGTAACCTGGCAGTACAAGGAGCAGTCTTTCGGTTTGGTCGTGCCGCGCGACCGAGCGTCTTATTTCAATTTCATTCAATCTAATAGAGAAACACTCTAACCGGTGCGTAATTGCTGACAACAAAGACAAATTATAACAAAGTTCTTTTTTCGTTGTTGTCGTTTGCCAGCTTGATTCCGTGCCGTTCCTGCCCTTTATCTTTGCCGTGATCCTCGGCAGCACAGGACCGGCTCACCCCAGCCCGGGGATGGATTGCATGAAACGGTGGCGCTGATTTCATTTGTCAGCTCGAGGTTTTGTTGCACCGGTCAGTTGTTGTTTCGTGTCCTTGCCCGTTCAACCGGGTTTGGCTGGAGTTGCTGAAGGAAAATGCTGATGAAATGTTTGTTCTTCGCCTGTCCGGTGGGAACCTGCACGCGGCCACTCTCACGTTTCGGCGAACAGTGGCGATGACAGTGCCTTTGCTTTGCGGTGACATTCGCGCCTGATGTCGTTATCTCGTTTCCCTGTTTGTTGAAGTTTTCTGGTCCGGCACGGCACGGTGGGGAGTTTTACGGGTAATGGTTTGTGCAAATTTGAAGTTCTCCATCATTGCGTCCAGCGTTGCGTCTCGGTGGGTCGGTGTTGTTAAAGGTACATTTTGTCTAGGATTAATTTTGATGATGCTAGAAGGCGAAGCAGAGTAGATTAGTTGAACCGTACCGGGCAATAGAATTTTCGGGCCACAAAACACCCCAGCAAAGAGAATTTTATTTTGTTCTCGCCGTAGCGAGCGAGATTTACCCGTAGCTCCATCAAGGATTATGCTTAAAAACATTAGCGCGCAGCGAGCAGATTTCTCTGCGCCAATTCACCCAAACTAAAGATGCTTTTTACAGCCCCTCGGCCTTCAAACAAAGCTGCCCATTCTGAAAAAGCGCTCCGGCAAGCCGGTACAGTAACAAACAATAAACATTATTGCACCACTTCGAGCACCGAAAAGCATCGCCGGTGCCTCTAGCCCCGGGCTTAGGGGTGAACGGTTCGGCGGACAGAAAACATTTGTGTGCGAGGCAGAGAAGGTGGGATCTGATGAAAGAAGGAGCAGTACGAGGAGGAGGAGGAAGGAGAAAAACAAAATTTTAGGGCTGTAAGATTAGAAACAGTGATCGTCCCATCTTTTCACCGCACGGAGTGGTTTGTCGCGCTTGGGTCGCACTTTTGTTCAAGCGATCACACCTTCGATCGGGTTCGAGTTCTTGCGACCGTTCGTGGTGGGGTCGATCTCTCGAAACTCGAACTTCCACTCCCACAGGTGGCGGGGACAAGGGGTTGGTTGCCTAGCTCCGGCAGAAGTCCCATCAGCTAGAAGAGACTAAGCAAATGGGGTTGGGGGGTGGCAAAGGCCTACACGGGGGGTGAAGATGAGTGTGTGTGTGTTGCACAGACTAACGGGCAGAAGGCAAGAGAGAAACCTAACCTAACAAATGACATTGAATATAAGTTATTACATTGTTAGATTTAGATAGAGGAGTAATCTAGCAGATTATATATTTTTATAACAGACACACATACACCCGAGAGTGAATGGAAGGGGGGGTCCACCGCATTGAAGCGCGAGCTCGCGAGTGAAATCGACTCTTTTGACGACGGGCTTCTTCACGGTTCTCGTTCCACACGGCACTGGGGCACCAAGTGTGTGTGTGTGTGTGTGTGTTTTTTTTATTATTTTTATTTGAGCTTCCATTCCCAAGACGTGCTGGGCGCGCTAGTAGGAGCCCTGATGAGGTTGGCCGCAATGGTGCGGGTTTCGTATCATCGTTTCGGTTCTTGTAGGGGGCCAGGAAGGCTGGCGGCGTGGGCAGGAAACGGGCCCCGAGCTGGCGAGAGCTGGGTTGTCAGCTGGGTTATGGGCGACCCACACCGTGCGGCACACGGTTTGTAGAGTGGGCACACAAATTAATTAGATAACCTGTCCCACCGTGCGAGCATTACGCGCATCGACATGGTGTTGTCGCGCATCGATCGTACGGGCCGAGAACGCCGAGCTTGCCGAGATGGTTGGTTGGCACGATGTACCGCCAGGCTGACCGATAGGAATTGAGGTTGGTGCTGCCGTATCGGTGTCGTCGGGTCCCCAGGTGTACGGATCTTAAACTATACTCGCAACACTGTATCGATCATTAGACTCCGCTCGATGGTCCGCTTTTTTTTTTGTTTTCGTCCCCGGCCCACAAATCTCGTATCAGTGTGGAGCAGTTTTTCGGGTGCGTTCCGAAGAAGGTTAGCTGCCGGTACTATTTGGCTAATTTATGACCGATCGAAGATGGTTACGATCGCGTTTGGATCGACCGAGCGTGGACCGATCTTCGCGCGTGTAACACCAAACCGCGTTGCGTTCGAACTGGTTCATGCTGGAGCAATAATGAATGGTGTACGTAATCCGCTGCTCGTTTGCGGCCTACCGTAGGCACGGGATCCATCTGGTCCAAGGTCAGTGTTGCTGGCTGGTTGTTCAAGTGCGCCCGGCCGTCCATGTGTTGGGGGAGGGGGTGTGGGGTGGTGGCGGCTGCAAAACGGCCGGCAACTGCGATCAGAAATAACAACAACAACGGCAGCGGTCCGACAGCACCAGCAGCAAACCGTTTGAACTCGCGGAAACTGGTTTTTCAAACAACTTTTTAATCTCGAAAGCTCTAATAAATAATCTCGAATTCATTCACAATATTTTCTCCCGCTTCCGTGCACCCGGGGTCTGAGAACCCCCGGAAAAGGGAACTCTTTTTGCCGAACGTTGAGGAACACTTGCATTCTATCTCGCCTGGGAGTTGAGTACAGTGAGGAAGGAACTCGTAGAATGTCGCTTATGCTTTGTGCCGGGGGGCTTCAAGTTTGTCTTAGATTTGCATTAGATACCTCCTACAATTTGCTTGCGAATGGTTTATGAATTTTAATCATCAACGGTCACAGGTTCAGGTGCAACCACTGTACCACATATTGATCCAGTTGGTAGAGCAGGCAATAACGGTAGTCGATTATGATATTTAATTTTATGAGGTTGATTGTAATTGAACTCCGCCTATATAAGTATAAGCACGATTTCTAAATGACATTTCTAGTGAAAAGAAGACGTAAAACAGCTGATTCTTGATATGCTTGATTGTTTACATTCAGAGCTACTAGCTAGTGCATTAAAACTGTTTTTTTTCAATAGCGTCTGTTAAAATGCGAGGCATTTCCGCCGAAAAGCGCAAAAGCATTCTGAACAAATGGTGCTCGACACCTAACATTTCGCTAAATCAATAAGCAAAACTGGATGGTGTGATAATCGGAGCGTCATCCAAAAGTTTCGGGAGGAGTCCAGCTTCGAGAATACGCCGAAAAGTGGCCGAAATCCTGGTCCTGTCGATCAGCGGTTGGACAGGGATATAGCAAAAGCGTTCAAGCAAAGAAAGCAAAAGTTCTGTTAACTATGCCAAAGACATGATCGCATGGTATGAAGAACATGACGTACGGTACGTGCCGAAGGAAATGAATCCCCCGAACTGCCCCGAAGCGATTGAGTTATTAAAGATATTGAGTTAAAGTATTTTATAGCTGCGGAGAACATCGACAGTTTTCAAAAAGACTGGAAGAAAGTGTCGAAAATCGTTCGGGACAAGTCTGTGCTGAACCTGATGGGATGCGTCAGTTAAATAGTTCAGTTTCTGGAACAGGTTTTATTTTTTGTCTAATTTTTAAATCGTGCTTATACTTTCGAGTGCACCCTTTATATAGCTTAATCTGATAAAACATTTTCTGGCAGAACAGTAAATGACCTGCAAAGAGTAGCGCCCTTTGAACGTGCCATAAAATTTGTTGTGATAACTCCTTCAAAGTGTAGTCAGTGTCCAGTTGAAGCAGCATTCGAACGTGCGAATGATCCACTTGTCAACAGTAATCACCTTGGATAAGTACCCTCGTTGATAGTGAGGACCAGTTCTGACGCCCCACATCAGACGGACGCTTGTATGACGGAAGTGCGGTGGCCGCGCTGTTGACGTTTCTCCAAGAGTCTAGACGACGGAATCGGTCGTCTATCGTGGATCACAAATCGAAATGATCTCGCCTGGAGTGAACCTGTTTTCATGATCTTACGGTTATACGGCACGTACACGTCGGCTAATACGGAGGAGATGGAAACAGACAGTAGGACGATGGTTGAGGCAAACTAATCAGTGGATTATGATAAAAATCATTAGCCAGATCGCGCATCATGCTCTGACCTGAGGTGGTACAGCGAAGAAGTTTTTGGGGTGCCGTGATTAGTGGTGGAGTGCTTTGTGCCGATTGCGACAGTATCTAATGGTAATTTATGTTATACACCTTCCAACATAGACAAGATGCGCCTTTCGAACACACAGCTGTTGATCGTAGTAAAAGTTAGTATTGGGACAGTATTAAATCATTCCTCTCGTGTATCGTTCGCTTGGCACACTTTCACGTGCAGCCCAAGTTGGGGCCACGTGCCATAAATTACTCAAAATTGTATTATTGTCACTCGGCTCCAAAAACAGAAAAAACTGGAATTCCAGCTGGCCAGCGCACGCATTTGGCTAACGAATCAATCACCTCCAAACACGGCGTCCAAAGATGCGTCGTGAGGCTTTAACGAACGAACACGGTCCCCGTCGTCTACGGTCGTTTTGCGGATAAGACGTTCAACGACGGTGACACACACGAGGTTGAAGATGCCTGGAGATGAAATGACGACATTCCTAGGGATGGACATGTTTGGGCCGCGAGCCGCCTGACATACATAAAAATAGTTGGCTTTTTTTCGGCAATAAAACTTTATCGCCGATAATAGCGAAGGATGTCAGGTGGGAAAATTTATTGATTATTTGACAATGTTTAGACACGGTATCGTCGCTCGCTTGGGTTGGGGCTCGAATGGTGCAAAAGGTTTTTTTTTCAGGGGTGGTAACGAAGAAATCAAAACGCTCCGGCAGAAATATCAAATCATTGCTGGGCTGGGTGGTGAGTCATTGGGTAGAAACGGTCCTCGTTATGATCGCCGTGTGGCCGGCGTGTGTGTGGCCACTCCCTTTGCAACTACGTCACCCAGCAACCACCACCGGAGCCTGTATCTCGATCACTCGCTTCGATACGGCAACGCTGCCACCATAAGGTGACAGTTTGTGTCAGATTCGGAGCGTGCGGAAACAAAAGCATTATTAAGCCCCGTACGGCCAACCCCCGGGTTTTAAGTCCCACGAGGCTGTGCGAGGAATTCGGGATACGTATCGAGCACGTACACGCGTGATAAATCCGGATGATCCGGTCGCAACCCCCCTGGTCGTCGTTGCTGGCAAATCGAATCGGAAGGCATTCGGAGCTAAGGAGTTGCGCCCGAAACAGGGTTAGATCGCCTCCCGTAAAAGTATCGGGAATTGTGTGGTGATGGGAAAGCGGTAATACCTTTACACCCATGACGAGCCAGAGGGTCGTCGCGTTCGTGCGTGAAGTAACGCGTAATCTTCATCTTCATCGGAAAGATACTCCGATCGGCCCAGAGATCGCACACCGCTCGCTGTGTTTGATTTGATGGCTACGAGGGAGTCACCTCAGCGGATCACAAAGTAACGACCCCTTGGATGGTGCGGTAATTGAGTATTCGCACTCGGAGATCTCGCCGACCAAGGGCCCGGACTCTGGTTTGGCACGATCTAACGAGTTAGCCACTGTTAACAGGCTGCCGCGCAAATGGCGTGGATTGTGCAAGTGCACCACCGAGACGGTAGGAACTTAACGAACACGGTTTGCGTACGGAACGACACGAGTAGGAGTTGCGTTTTGCTACTCAGCTCAGCTGCTGCCCCGGCAATGTCGTTTCCGCTCCGGCGAGGTGGTTGTAAAGGGTGAAATTGAACAAGGTCACATGTGAGCACCGGAGTGCTCGACGGTGGCGGTTGTGAAGTGGCGGCAGCGTGTTAGAGCGTCGTGCTTCTCGGCCGCACCGCGCGCTGATCTTGTTCGACAGGACGCCTACGCAGGGTTGCGCGTGTGTCGGAGATCGTCAGTGTGATCGCGCGCCGTAGTCTTTAGCGTTCAATTGCGCGCTGCGATCACACACTGCTGCGTGATGGCGGTGGGCAACACGGATTGATACTGGGTTCGATATTGGGGAAGATGGTAGAACGGCGCACGGCCGTTCATGTCGGCGATGAAGTCAACGTGTCACCCAGCGCAAATGCGACACGGTACCAACGGTGCACGATGCGTGCCGATGGGTAGCCTCCCGGTGGCGATCGCGTTGATTGATGGACTAAAAGTAAAAGGTCAATGCGCAAACTGGTAAGTGAACTGTGACAGGGCGCGAGCAGAGCAAGAGTGGCAGTACCGGTGGGGCAGTGACTTGCCGCGACCCGAGCAACCGGTCCCCCGGGGTTGCGGTTTGGCGAACAAAACAGGAAGCGTGTGCCCCGTACCGTTCACACGGCGGATGCGCGCCAATGGGTTTTGGGTTCACCTTTAGACGGAGTTCGGTTCATTTCATTACGGCACGACGCTGTACGGTTCGATCAAACATCGATCGAGCGATAGCGTGCACGGTTCTAGAAAGTTCTCCCTTCGGGTAACGAAGAAGCTTTAGTCGCTAGAGCGTTTAGTTTGTCAGTACAAGGTAAATATGCACTTTAAATCACAACCATGCAGTGCAGTTTTGGAGCGGCACGTTTTCACACTAGAAGTCATCAAAACGAAACTTGATGGCTGTCTTTTATGATTTCGCAAACACAAAAACCGAACATTGCTACTTGACTGTCGTCCATCAAGGGCTACACGCACCGATTCCTTTCGCTATCCAAAAATCTAAAACACGCAATCACAGCGGCGAGCGCGGTAGAAAATGGCACTCCGAAGGACGCTAGTCTGGAATCAGTCTAGGACAGTGGTCGGCAAACTTTTTGGAGTAAAGAGCCAAAGAAAACGGAAGCAAATGTATCTCGAAACAATTGGCAAATCAGATTTATCATTTTATCATGCGCTGTAACGGTTTTGGCCTGCTGCAGGAATCCTCTGTATCGCTCACGGTCGAGGGCCGTCGTCTGTCAATCTATTTTTCCGGCATTTCTGGGGGGCGCATCGATGACGTTGACTATTTGGGGGTTTTGCACTTGCACAGAATTTACTACACGTCGGAAATCGACTTACTCGTTCAGCGTTCCAAATTGTAATTGTCCGCATTTATTAATCCTAGTTGTTTCTTGGCGCATAAGGACGAGATTCCCTTATTCCCTTTAGTAACGATATCGTTCGGCGCGACCATATCGTGTGGTGTACTTTTTTTCGTCAGGCACTGTCACGGCGCTTATCGGGAGAGAATCTTCCTGCGCCTGAAGTGCGTTCCTGGGAGAGTGTGGGACGAACGGCATCGATACGCAGCCACATACATGCGTGCATGGTTCTAATTCTGCTCGTACGTACGACTTGCTTTTGTTTTGGGGCTGAGTTTGTGTTGACCTTATCTCGCTCATCATTTGTTTTACATTATCTCTCTTGATCGTTGATCCTCATCCTAACAATACGATTGATAGTACCTCAGTTCATATCGCGCGGTTGTGGCACCTTGTTGCGCATTTTAATTGCCGGTGCACTCGTTCTATTTGCCAAGTTAGCTTGCGGATTGTGTTGTTCTTAAGTGGCCTATCCATAATAATTCGATCATACGTTTAAAAAGTTCTGATTCGAACTGTCTGTTGTGATCTGTTTGTAACTTTGGAGGGCACGCCGAATCTCGATGCCCAGTATGTATTACGAACGCTTTTGTTACGGTTTTTGCGGTCATTTTACGACCAACGAGTGATTCTGTCTTTCATTCTTAGACAATAGTGGAAGTGGGCACATTAAGTCCAGGTGCACGTGGTGAATCCTATGATCTGGTACAGTGATGTGCTGTATCGGAGAATAGTTGTATCGAGTGACTTTTGGTTTTTTGGCCTACTAGATAGTGTTTGCGAAAAGTGTTTGCAATGCTTTCGTATAGTAGACCAAATCTAGTGTGTTTCGCAAATCAAGTGTGTGGTTGCTTGCGTTCCAGTGTGTGATGTGTTGTGCAATTTTGTTGTGCAGTGTTGTTTTCGTTACGGGTGCATTTAATTCGCTCGGTTTCAGTGTCGTTTTTTTCGGTACTGTTGTGTTTCTGTGTCGGTGGAGTGTCAAGTGTGTTCAGTGTCGGTGCTTCGCCATGTGCTCATAATCAGATCAGCGTTAAACGCATTGACGCTGCTTAACGTATCGGCCATTTTGTTCTGTTCGCCAGGATCGTGATCTATCGTAAGTACTCGCTTTTTGTAGACAGGGGGTTTAGCAACTTTTAGCTAAGAATGCTCGGGACCATCCTTTCCGATTTGTTGTAAAACGCCACCTAATGCATCAACATTTAATGTCAGCTTGGTGTTTGGTGCAGGATGCGCAAGGATTGCCACATTTGCAAATGTTCTTTACACTCAGCGTACGCGGTGTTCGTCTCTTCATTCCAAACCGGAATGCCCCTTTCTAGCGCTAGGTTGAAGACTAGACAAGCTAGCCCTACTCCTTGCCGCAGATCCTTGGTGGCAGCAAAGGGCCCTAATAATATTTTATATAAAAAAATTTGTCATTTGCCATTCCTTCGATTTATACCAGAATTCTACTAAAAAACTTAGTGAATCTTGCTTTTTGGGATAAAAACTGCAGTGTATAAATTCAAAAGCCTGTAATAACCAAGAAATCCCAATGCAACGGTTGTATAAAAATCCCGAAGATATAAAAAATCAAAAATCTTGAGGAAAATTTCAATAAACAGCACAGTTTATTTGTTATTCTTGTGAATAACCAATAAGGTTTAAAAACAGTTATAATTTGTGCTAAGAAGACAAATTTACAAAGAGCCGTACTTTGCTGACCACTGATCTAGTCAGTTACCGAAATCGCCGAAAGCTTCGTCACGACGCGAAAAGAACCACCCTGCGGAGGATTTCTTTGACCAACTAACGCTATTGACACGCCGAATCAGTGAATTCCCCCAAAAGCAAAGCTCAAACAAAACAATGTCAAAACCTTGCGATGGTACGGACCCCGCGCGAATGCATTTCGGGGGGGGGTTTGCAAAAATGCATTTGCCGATGCAAAACTCGCACCGGCAAAGGAAGAGCTTTTCGTCGAGCTTCTGGTTTTGGCTGTGGCAGGCGAGTGAGAGCATGGTGGATAAATTTTATTGCACACTGCACGAACTCACTCACCATGTGCATGTGCCCATCCGTTGCTCGTGCACGGTACGGATTGGGACGACGTTTTTGGGGAGGGTTGGCCATGGACCGTGCGAGTGTGAAACATAGCGCACCGTGTGCGGACTTTTTGCCCCGATGTGTGCAAACTGTTGCGTTTCCTTTCGAGGGATGCCGGGGACGCGGACGGATTTCGCGTGGCATGCACCGTCACCTCCCCTCCCCCCTTCCCCTCCTCCACCAAATGCCCAAAGCTTCTCATCGCGAGCGGCAAAACGCGGTCCGGTTTTGCAAATTTTGCATTCCGCGCATGCAGGCCATGATTTCAATTGAGCAGACAGTTGACTGTTCTTTTCCTCGCATTGTCGAGGTGCAAAAGTGTATATAAAATGGGTAAGGTTCACTTTTTGTTTTATTTTTGGGAAGGGTGTTTTCTTCCACTACTGCACACGGCACATCGCCTATAGCGTTGGCGAATAATGCGCAGCGAAAGGCCGAAAGCAGCGACGGAATTGTGGAACATACTTTATTTGCGCCTCATCACACCAACGGCACAAGATGCAGGTTCTAGTTTTGTTCTATTTGAATACGCAACAAGTGTTTCTGGGGCTCGTTTGGGTTGGGTTTTTGGGAAATTTCAATACCTCCACCGGTAGTGTTTTCGCCGCGATCGTATTTATGGGTGATTTAGTTTTATGTTGCTCCCATGCCTCGCATGTCAATCAAGCTTATTTTGAGCTTATAGTGTGGTTTTGTTTGGCAATATTCAAAATGTACACCAAGAATTTTTCTACTACTCTTCTTTATTGAAACATATCGCGAAAAAATTCTTCACCCAGCTAAGGTTGAATAAATATTTCATCCGATATCGCTTGAACGGTTTTGGATGCTATTGAATTGATTATGTTTCAACAGGTTCAGTTTTTGACGGCACGATGGCAACAGCCGTGACCACTGTGCTACGCCACGCCAATGACGTTCTCGGTTGCGTCGTCGTCGTCGTCGTCGCCGTCCATCTCGTCTGCCGCTGGCAGTAGCAACGCGCAAGGCGTACGCCTATCGAATCGACAATGAATTCCCGTACCGGACGATTCCGTGCCACTGATCCGTTCTCATCCAGCGCAACCATCAACGGGCGCGCGCGTGTTGGTGTGAGCGTGTACAGTTTCGCGGACACGTAATCCGTCTGGTTGATCTGTTCGACCGCGACCTTCTGCTCCGGCGTGCCGTATTCCCCCTCCCCTCTCGGGTGGGCCGTTCCCAACGGAGGCACTATCGCTACCAGGCCGGAATGGTGGAAGACGACGACTCACGGATCGGTAAACATTCGGTAAGTAACTTCACACTTCAGTGTAGCATCAGCAGCAGAAACAATACACGGGAACCGCCCGGGACCTGTCCGCACAACCCGGAGGCCCTGGGTACTGGAATTTGGTCGGGTTAAACTTTACCGGATGCTTCGCATTAGATACGGATTGGAACGAAAGAAAAAAAAAAAAAGAGGATCGAGCTGAGCTGCCGGAAGGTTCCGATCGGCACGCTCGCACCCTCGCCGGCACACCTCGCTGTGTACGTGGTAATGGGGCAATTTCTTTTCCTAGCAAATCTTGCTAGTCCTTGCCACCGGGGTATACAACGCTGTACCCTGTACTGCCGAATCTTTCCACTGCGTACGGACTCTTTCACGTGTGCAGACGTTCCCCGGCCGCATCATGGTCACGATATTTATGCATCGCAAAATCTGCATAATATGTTGAAGCGTAACATTGAAAATCCATCCACAAGTCTGGCATTGCTTCACAAAAGGCACATGCGATACAAAATGTATCTGAGGCGGAGTTTTCGTTTTTTCTTCCTGAGGTAATGCAAATAACGCGTTATTACATTGCGTGTTATTATCGGCCACGGTGCTACACCTTCCTTCAGCGGCTTCCAGGGGTGGTGAACTATGTTTGGAGCGTTCAGGTGGCTCTCGCCGGCAGTCTTCCCGAAAAGCCAATTGTCATTTGAAGCCGGCTACATGGGCCCAATATCCAGCGCGCGGAGGGTGATAAGCACTGGAAACGGCCCATTTTTGCCGGCCTCCCAAAAAAAAATGTGGGGCTGATTTGGTTTATTTTATTATTTGTACGTACAAATATAGCGTAATATTGAAATGTACCGTCCGTGCAATGGATCGAATCGCTCATAAGTGTTGTACGAAGACGATCGGTGGCTGCGGTGTAAGCGAAGTGTGGAAGGAAGATATCCCTTCCCATTCCCTGTTTTTTCCCGCCAATGTGACGTGCTGCTGTTGGACTACTTTTCGTGTACGCTTTTGGCTTTCTTTCCAAAACCCCCGTGAAATGGTGCACCTGCGCCGCTGCTAGGACATCATCATCTATACACCGTTCGCAAGACGGAATTGATACGGTACTCCGCTCATGTAGCATATATTATTTGAATACGAAATGAATTCCTGCACGGCACGTCGCGGCACACAGACCGGTTGCGAGACACGGGCTGGCATGGGTGGCACATCGCCATTGGAGTTGAGTGTTGAGTTTTATGCCCGTTTGGGGCGAAATTGATTTTGATTGATTTTTCATTCGCAATGAACAAGAAAGAGAGAGCGAGTTGGAGGTGTATTTGTCGTGCCCCACGGACGGAAGGCAAATTTAGATACATTTGCTTAGCAACGATCGTAGAATATATGCGTAGGAGTGGAATAGTTTTTGGAAGAAGAACGATCGTTCGTTTGTTTTTTCCCTTTTGTTGTTTGAGCTTAAGCAACAGTCGCTCAAGATGCACACCATCGGGAATACTAATGGATAGTTTTGGTGGCAGAAAACCCGTAAGGTTTTTGCGGACACGCCATTCCGAAAGGGAATGTCCCAGAAGGAGGGCATTCGTTCGTGATCGTGTCACTGTGTACGGCAATCTGTACAATCTAGGGTGATGTATCAATTACCTTTATTTATGCCTTTCTTACGCTGTATTGCGAATCTGGAGAGAGAGAGAGAGAGAGTGGCAACGTGTGAAAGGAAACCAAGCCAATCGAATCGTTTTTGATGGATGCGATTTCCCGATTGACTCTTCGTCGATTAATAGCGGGCAGGGAGCACAGCACAGCAAACATCGAGAAACAAGCATAAACTCATCTTCATTAGCGGCTTAGTTTATGGTGAAGCATAATCATTCGGTTTCTCTTTTAATGTCTTGAAAATTAATACACCCCTTTATGGCTTTCTGTTGCAAATTTTGCCTGCGTACTCTATAGCCGTAAGGTCGTAGTTTTTGAGTCTCATACCGGGAGATATTTCCCTATGTTGTGATAACACACAAAAACGGCGTTTTCTTTCGCTTGGTTGACACCGATTTCTTCGTAGTCCCAGTGATCTTGCGTCGATAGTCAGCATGAAGGTGGTGTTTTTTTTTTTTTGTTGTTGGCCGTCTTCATCTGCTGATCACACCGACACACCGTCGTCGTTTATGTTGATTGCGGCGCGTTTTCGCGACCATCAAAAAGGGAAGGCACGTTGCGTGCGACGCAGGGCCGCACCGAGAGTGGGTTATGGGCTATGCGCCAATTGTCTCCAGTTTGCCAGTGGGGTTGCCAACCAGCGGTTGCCGGTTAAGTTGGCAGTTAAAAAGGAAATTTATGAAAATTGCAACTAGTTTCCGTTCTAGTCCGGGGTCCATTCACGTGTGCTGTGATTGTCTAGCCGCTGTTCGCCGCCCTCGGTCGGATGCGGAGTGATGCGGAGCATAGTTATGTTGCGTCTGTTATGAATTTCGCCCGAGTCAACCACTGCGAACGAAGCGTCAGCAAAGAAACCTCCGCACACGACGACGACGGCGATGATGATGATGATGATGAAGCAGATCATTCAGATTGAGCAAAGTCAGCCACCAGCACCGGTCGCGGTGTAGATGGGGTGGGGTTTTTTTTGCTTCCTTCAGTTGAAATATGATCTGCACTGATCGATCCTCGATCATCGGATTGGGGAACGAGGGTCCATTCAGCTCGCGCAGCTTGGCAGACACTTCCTTCTCACCCTGTTGGGTGTTGGGACAGGTGGATCGAATCGTGATTGAGCGAGCATCGATCAAGCATGAGGGGATGATTTTTTTGTGTGTGCGGAGCTGGAAAAAGCTACTGACATTTTAACACCCATCAACATTTGCTAAGAAGCAATACGGGAGCGGGTGGAGGAATGGAGGAAGAGCAAAATATAATACTCCAGCACTGGTGAAAAAGGATCCAACCAGGGGGTTGCTCTATTTTGCGTAGCTTTTAACAAGCGAACAAGAGTGGTTGGGTATGATCGCGCACGGTCGTTAAGCGGCGTATAGCGATCCATGCCTCTTGTCTCGGCTGGATTGATGAGGGATAATTCAATATTTTTTTTCGCTCAAAATGAATGATTAATTGAAAAATTATAAGATTAATCACACGTTTACATGCTTTAATCGGCACGCATCGGGAGCGAAAAGGAGGAACGGATTGATTGAGGTGGTTGTTGATGTTGTTGTTTTTTTTTAATGTCCTTATCAACCTTGTTGTGGACAGTTGTTCGACCTGCCACATGGGGCTGTCTTTCGCACAGTGTGGAACAGGTGTTTAGCACTGTTTGCCGTGTATGTGGCACAAGCTGACACATGATGAATTAAAGGGTTTGTTTAATCTTTTCTTCAACTTTTATCACGTTTTATTCGTAACAGCTTGCCCATGCTTAGTTATCAGCTTATGGTGGGCAGAATCGAATTAATTCTACAATGCGAATTCTTAGCCATCATCTGTCCACATTACGCGCACATAAGTGCCTTTATGCAAAGGCCACTCCAGACGGAGGGCATACGCCTAATGGAGCGTTTTCTTCGCGCGCGATTCTAGTAATACGAGGCCCACTTTCTGGGCCGACAGGGGACTAACTGTTGCAGTTTTGCGTTTAGCAGCCGTGCGCGTGCACAAACAAGTAACGTCCCGGCTACCCGCCAACAGCTCATCTATGCACTCCTCAATCTTAATGATTTATGTTTCCTTTTACACCGCATACCACCCGCCCGACGACGACGACCCTGGCTGACCGGCCGCTGGATCTATCATTGTCCACTTGTGTCACTCGTGCCTGTGCCCGATCCCTGGTAATCATCATCATCGTTGGGTTTTGTTCGTTTTTATCCCCGCACAGCAGCATCTGAACTGGACCATGTCGGGCGGTTACGGTTTCCGACGAGCGGTGCTTTTTGCCGCGAGAAAACGCGTTCATCTGTGGCCAACCGATAGCCCGAAGTCGACCGATCGAACGCATTTAACTGCCGCTTATTGCGCCGTGCAGTCTCATTGATGTGTTGAAGCTTACGGCTGACGGTATGTTAAGAAAAGAAATTCACCTCCTTCCAGAAGCCAATTCCGAAAGGGGGGGTAGATGGTCAGTAAAAGTGTAAAGATTGAGTCTAATAACTGATCATTTCATCTCAAAGCGATTAGCGTACTGCCATACTGGTGTGATTTGTGTTAAATAAATGGTTGCCCGATTCCCACACCAAGATAAGCAACGGAAGAACCTGCAAAACGGTTCACAAACCCATTTCTCACGTGATTGAGAACCTTGGTCGATGCGATAAAATAAAAATATCGCTTAAATGTCAGGGTAAGGGTTTAAAGCCTAAATTATTAAATTATTAAGATAACAACAATATAATACACTTTTCCCGTGTGGCCTTTTTTTCCACCCCCGGAAAACCCCATCCATCGGGGTGGTGGTGCATCGGCGATGGATCGTATATCCAACCATCTTTCCATAAGTGCCGGTCACCGCTGTAGATTATAATTTCGCACACTACGATGATCGTGCGTCTCGAATTTCGTCCACCGAGACGGGACGCGTTGACAAACACCACCACGCCGGCCGGCCAAGTGCAACCCTCTGGCGCGCTATCGCCGGCGGGTAGGGTTTTATTTTTATTTGTTCTAATTACTGACCGCACGGGGTGTTATTAAATAAATAGTTTTTAAAACGGTTATTAATAAGACGCTTACGTGTCTGGGACGCTGGCGTGGTGGGGTTGTTTGCTTGTTGCGATCGAGCCGTTTTTTCCCCCGCTTCCCCGCCTCGCCCCTCGTCGTTGTTGATCCATCCTCAGTGGCGTAAAGTGACGTATTTCGCATCGAATCTGTATCGTTTGTCAATCGATCGATTGTGTGTTGTGCGTTTTCTTTTCCTTACCCCGTGTTTTGCTTCCAATTTCGTTCAGCTCCACCCCGAAATGGCGTCCGCTTCGGTGAGGCTTTTTCTCAGCCACGGACCCCACAAGGGGGCTTGATGCTTTTCCCGTTAAATTTAATGAACGCTTTGCGGAAGGTAGAATCGCTCCAGAACAGCGTCCGTGGTTCGGTGGGTAGGAGGAAGGGAAACCCGAGGAACCATTTGGGCTTCCCGTCCGGTGCCGAGGTGCATGATTTACAAATTAGTGATTAATTTCAACCGTGCTGCTACCAAGAAGTCACGTCACGAGACGATCGGTCACGATCGAAACGGTTCGACATGAGGAAATCAGGGAAAAGGAGAGGGTCGATCGAGCTTAAATTGTTTCGTCCCATCATCGATCGGCATTAGCTAGTTGTTGGTTTTTTGCAACAATGAAACAATCGCAAAGGAAAGTGCTATTCCGCCTAGGAGTAGTAGTGGGTCGATCGAAAAGTGCTTTGGTGGTGCGGTCGTGCGTATCAATACTTCAAGTGTTCCAACAGCGATCCAACAGTATCGAGCGAACGGTACGAAATGGCGTCACCAGCAGCAAACGCTAACCAGGTGCAATAATGATAGAGTTCTTAATTTTGCACTTTGCAGCGATTTAAGCGGTCACCGGTAGCAGCGGCTCATTATCGTTGCGCTGATTTGCATATGATTAAAAGGCGCTCGCGTCTTTAAGGATTAGTCGATGGTGGCACGCTCCGGCACCGGTCGCTAAACGTGTTGATTAGCTGCAAAACGGTTCGGTTGCGTAGTTGAATCGATTCTGCCATCGGGTTTTTGCATGTGAAGCGAAGAGAACTTTTCGATCAACTTATTCAGCAGCGGCTTGATTTCTCACCGTTGTCGATGCACAAAACTGCATCCCGCGAGTTCGTGGCGGTACAGCAAACATTGGCATTATTAGGAATGGGGGTGGTTGTGGGATTGGCCCCCCATTTTCGTGCATTCCAATCAAAATCAAATCTAATAATTTGATCCACCAGACCTCCCTGCCCCACGTTGGCCATTTGCTTCGTTGAGATTTTGTTGCGGTCCATCCAGCTAAAAGAGGGAGGCGATTGTGGGACATTTGGACGATGGTTCGTGTCCGAAGGGTTGAGACGATACCAATTCGATCGACCAGTTCCTTTCGGTACGGGGGGTTTTTGGCTCTCGGGTTTGCTTTTGCGATACGATGAAGAAGTCACGTCATCCGAGGATAGTTCCTCCATGGATGGTTGTTTTTTTTTTGTGTTGCCAGAGTTCCACTTGAGCCACACGAATCGTTTGAGCAAAATAGATAGTCGTCTACGCCCGCTTCACGAGAGACACCCACGAGGGGTTGCAAGGGCAGGGAGAAATGAGCAAAATTGACACGAGAAATATTTTGCAGCAGAAACAAAAGAAGTGGGAGACGAAATTTCTTTCCACCATCATGCCCGTGTGCATGCCTGGGCGGTTCATGATAGCCGATGGAAGAAGTCGTACGATGCATTTCGTGCGCTGCAGTCGGCATGTCTGAGGGGTGTCCGTCTGTCCGGAGCTGTCGATCTTTCTGGTCTGGAGAAATGGCGAAAGATACGAAGAAAAGGGCCAGAGACAGACGTGCAATGGGTTGAGGGAATGAGATTCGAGCGAGTTTCTTAACCAAGTTTCTGGCAGGCACGCTATCACGAACTGGTGGATGAAGATAGCACAAACATTGCAGTAGGTGGTATATGCAAAATTGTTGGACGCTGTACAGTGTTGGGTGGAATTTTGATACATATTGTTGGAAGTTTCGTATTTTAATCAATTTTCTGTGATGATATCTTTTAAGATGTTTGATATCGAAAAAGAACATTTTAAGAAAATTCTAAGCAATTGATATTTTTCTTTAAGATCTTTTAAGGAATTTTCTTTCACACTTTCTACAAATCCGTCCAGTAGTGTTTGCAGCACGCGAAGGGTAGCATTTCCCCGGACAGGACGAGATCGGGGAATAAAAAAGAAAACTACTAAACCAAAACCGTAACAACCAAAGGGCGGAGATCCGTTTGAAATCGGGCAAAACTTAACGGATCGATGCCCTGCAGGTGGATCGATTTCACGATCGAAATCCCTGCATCATCACCATCACCATCATCACCGACGTCGTCGTCGTTGTTTCGAATTTCGATTTCGGTACGGTCCGGTTTTGGGGGAAGCGATGCGATGTCTGTCTAGAACGTTGGGCGTTTATTTGCACACACAGAAAAAAACAGAAAAACACACACTCCCAGAGTAACCTCACAAACAAAAATCTTACGTGTCCAGCCCTCGAAAGTCGACGGTCCACTCTCGGTCCACTCGGTTCTGGTTGCCCCGTTGGTTGCCCCTGGGGTGCAGACAAATTTCAAGGTAATAATCCGTGATGATCCAACGCCCCGAAACTCTGCGCTGTGCACTGCTAAATGCTGTCCGTAAACCTGTAGCCGCAAGCGTGCAGAAGAAAGTCGTCTGGGAAACTGGTCGCGCAACAATTACAGCGAACGATGCTGATTGATGAGAAGCGGACAAAACGATGGATTCAAATTATAGAGCGATATTGGGCAGGCTGGACCTGGGAGGTTAGTGCTGGGCTCCTGGTACCGCTTGTTGTTCCACAAAGGGCAGTAGACACAATGTAGATCAGTCATTCTTGGAGAGGGATGAGGAATGTTGCAAAAAAAAAAGAGGTCATTATAGGGAACTGGAATGTTTTCCGACTCAAAATCATTACGGATGTTTAGCTGTAGCAGTAGTTAAATGCCATTTCTCGATTTCCTTATGCAGATGCAGTCTAATTGGTGATACAGCGAAGATTCCATGCTGTGTCAGTTGCATTTCTTCAATAACTTTGAAAGTCCTCCTTTCTCGTGGAAATGCCGTCTTTGAATCAGCATACTCGTCGTATTACGGTGAGCAATAAATTCGCACAAATAAATAATAAAAACAATCAATATGTCCCCCATAGGGAGGACGACCCGATGCCGCATCCGAGAAGGTTTTGCATCGCCCTCGGTCGTGAGTTTGACGCCCAGGAGATACACACGAATTCCCCGGTGTATAATAGCACTTCGGTTTTCATATTTGTAAGATTACCTTCTGTATCGGTATCGGCAGTAGTTATTAAGCATTATTTCACCCGCGTTGCTCGAGAGCTAGTAAAACAACGAAGCAACTAAAGCCGTGTGCGTATGGCTCTACGCACACGTGGTACGGTTTGGATGGGGGGGTTCCAGTCCCACGTCGCAGCAAACTGTACGCAAAACAATTCCATCGCTGGAGATATACCGAGTACCGGGCATCGGAACGCGTTCGAGAGACGCGTAAATATTTGCCATCTTAATGGAAACGCACGTTGTTCTGGAAGTGATGCGTATTGAAAGGGAAAGATATCTTGGTCTACCGTTCTTGATGGTTGTGTGTGTGTGTGTTTTTTTTTTGTAAAGACACAATTCGTTCGAAGTTCGCAACTTGCGGAACGGAATGAAAATAAAAAGCTCGAAAGTGTTTTTAAAGAAAATTATTCACTAGATGGGAAGTACATCTTGCGCTTGATCCAGCAACAATCGGGAACCCGAAAGGAAATTGCATTGCACAAAAAAGTGCGTCGGTGAAGGTGAATTAAAGGCGAACCCCCATTCATGTGCGGATTCCCAATGGTAACGCATTATCGTTGCGTCACCGCACCACCTTCCACGTTGATTACGCTTCCGCACGGTGTTCCGGTGTTCCTGCTCACGGTGGCCGTTGCGCGCCGCATCTTGCCGAGAGGGATTCGGTCGTAAAAAAAAAGTAAAGAAAACAGCGAATAAAGATGATCCTCCTCGTCAGCGCGCGTGTGTGTCGATGAGGTTTCGTGCCACACCCGCAAAACGGGCCCCGAAAAACCGGTCCTCTCCGGGCTGCGGGAAGAATGATGGCGTCCGACGGGGCAACCGGCAAAGGGTGGAAGGGCCCACGGTGAGTTGCCTGCGCGTTGGTGGTGTACTTTGGTTGTATGTTTGAAGGTAATTTCGACCCATCACGGTGTGCACACCGGTGTCACCGGCCTCCAAACCCGCGGCCACCGCCCGCCCGCCCAAAAAGCGCCGCGCCACGATGGCACGTGTTTGCTCGACGGATTCGAAGGTTATAATTGAATAATTCCTACCATCATCACCGTTTGCTATCACCATCACCATTTGCCTGGCGTGCTGCACACTTACACACACACACACACACACACATACACGGGCGCTGCGTTCATTGTTTCATGCCGCACATAAAAACGGTTCGGGTCGGTATGTTGCGTTTTATGTTGTTGTTGGCTGGGTTTCGCTGTACGGCGCTATCGGCTTGCGCGTACCGAGCGTTCTTAAATCGTACGTAAAATTAGCTAATGGCTTCATTTTCCGGTAGCGCGAGTCTCGGCCGGTGGATGCGGCTTTCCGTAACGCTCGATCGGGCACATCGTTGAAGCACACGGGAGTTGATTCTTTTCCAGCGCGTCTCGCGGAGGGACAGGACAGGAGGGTTACTAGAAGCACTAGCGAACAGGTTAGAAGCTGAACGGGTTTGTCAACGGTTGTAATGTTGGTTGGTTGGTGTGAAAAAGGTTGCCTTTGACTAATGGCGTTTGCATTAGCGTCTGATAGTCAGAGCTGTTTTTTTTGCTTCTATAAAGTATAAAAATCGAATCGATTGCTTCGATGGGATATTGAAGTTTTGCATTCGCGAGTATAAACAGCAGCTTGTTTTCGTTTGCTTAGTAGCCCCTGTTTGCCCTTGACGGCTAGCCCCATGTCAGTGTACTTACCAGCACCTTCCTGTGTCAAAACCCGCTGGGGTGCAATCGATCTTTCTGCGTGCACGTCGTGTGCACTAGAGCAAACGCGATTGCGAAGGCACCGGAGGTCAGGTCAGTTATATGACGGTAGTAGCTGACTAAATGGTCGGTCTCCGGGACGGGACGGAAGTGACCTCCGATATCGTAGCGCTCGTCACCTCGTCAGCGATCGTTCCTGCACGGTAGGCAAACGGTTCATGGGTAGAATCTTCGGTGTCTCGGTTGACGCGGCAAACACCGGTGTCCGTTTGGTGTCACCTTTTAACCTATCGTCTTCCGGTAGGTGTTCGATTTAAAGCTGCCCGGACTGATAGCACTTTGTCCAGCAGTGTGAGCGATACGAAGGTGTTTTTTATGCACACGGTGTTCTGATTCAATCCGAAGAGTGGTCTTGTCATTTCTGTGCGTTTTCACTCCACCGAAGTCAGCTGTTATCGGAAAGGTTTATCGTATGGAGGATATGGAAGGTTTAGTCGGATGAGTCGATTTTAAATTAATTCACGTGTGATTTTTGAATTCTATGTGCATGTTCCGATATAATTTATTGTAGAAAAAAATTACAGAGTTATAAAGAACAGAAATGATTGTAGTTAATAAAAGTTCCAGGAAATAGGAAGGGCCTAAGAATTCAGAATTTCCTTCAACTGGTATTGCCACTTTAACTGGAAATCCCTGTAAATTCTACTTCATGTTGTAAAGAGTCCAGAAATGGTCTCAACTGTCACACTTTTACTCATATTAGCTGAGGTTGCTACGATTTCATCCCCTGCCATTACCATAGCAGTCGAGAAGCTGATGAAATCAACTGAAAAATATAGTAATTAAATATAAAAAATCCAAACTCCAACGGCTGTTGCATTTCGTAATTGTAACTAATAAAAATTCAATTAAATAGGAAGGGCGTCGGATCTACTTCAACACATTCCAGTTCAACTTTGAGCAGAATTCAGAATTTCCTTCAACTGGTATTGCCACTTTAACTGGAAACCCCTGTAAATTCTACTTCATGTTGTAAAGAGTCCAGAAATGGTCTCAACTGTCACAATTTAACTCAAATTAGCTAAGGTTGCTACGATTTCATCCCCTGCCATTACCATAGCAGTCGAGAAGCTGATGAAATCAACTGAAAAATATTGTAATTAAATATAAAAAATCCAAACTCCAACGGCTGTTGCATTTCGTAATTGTAACTAATAAAAATTCAATTAAAATGGAAGGGCGTCGGATCTACTTCAACACATTCCAGTTCAACTTTGAGCAGAATTCAGAATTTCCTTCAACTGGAATTGCCACCTTTAACTGGAAAACCCTGTAAATTCCACTTCATGTTGTAAAGAGTCCAGAAATGGTCTCAACTGTCACAATTTAACTCAAATTAGCTAAGGTTGCTACGATTTCATCTCCTGCTAGTGCCATAATTATTGAGAACCTGATCAAATCAACGGAAAAAACATTGTAATGAAACATTAAAACGCATTTGCATTTCTTAACTGTAACGAATATAAGTTTCTGGAAATTGGAAGGGCCTTAGATCTACTCCAACACATTCCAGTTCAACTTGAAGCAGAATTCAGAATTTCCTTCAACTGGAATTGCCACTTTAATTGGAAAACCCTGTAAATTCCACTTCATGTTGTAAAGGGTCCAGAAATGGTCTCAACTGCCACACTTTAATTCATATTAGCTGGGGTTGCTACGATTTCATCTCCCGCCATTGCCATAATTGTTGGGAAGCTGATAAAATCAACTGAAAAATATTGTAATTAAATATAAAAAATCCAAACTCCAACGGCTGTTGCATTTCGTAATTGTAACTAATAAAAATTCAATTAAAATGGAAGGGCTTCGGATCTCCTTCAACACATTCCAGTTCAACTTGAAGCAGAATTCAGAATTTCCTTCAACTGGAATTGCCACCTTAACTGGAAAACCCTGTAAATTCCACTTCATGTTGTAAAGGGTCCAGAAATGGTTTTAACTGTCACACTTTTACTCATATTAGCTGAAGTATCTACGATTTCATCCCCTGCCATTACCATAGCAGTTGAGAATCTGATGAAATCAACTGAAAAAACATTGTAATTAAACATCTCGTCAATAAACATTGAAATTAATTAAGTTGCAGCTTTTATCTCTGTTTTTGTTTTGTGCGTACACTGCATATAGCTCCATTTTGGTACATTTTGCTGCTACTATTTCTGTACCATTTCCATACAGCTCAACGCGATGACTAAATGTGTCGAACGCGTGAAGCGGATTGCGCATCGCCATCGCACGGTTTTGGTTTCCGCACAATGGAAAACCCCCTTGCGAGCGGTGGGAAGCGCGCGCACACAGGGCGACGTGTGGTCCGTTCTGTTTGTCCTAGCCAGCAGTTCGTGCGTTTACGGATCCGTACGCCGATATGGCCGCGAGCGGATGTGAAGTCCGTGTGTCCGTCCCGATGTGGCCGATGGAGGAAGACGTGCTGCTTAAGGGTTTTGGCTGCTTGTTGGTGACTTTTGTGACTGGACTCCATCGCCATCGGAAGGTGTCTCCACTTACGGGTGCTGCCGGTTTCGTTGTGCGTGTGAGTGCGAATTGTCTGCCCCGTCGCACACATGACTTCCATATTTTATTTCACTGCTGTACTGGGGACCGGGAAGCCTTTACCACACAGTGTCAGTGTTTGTCTTTGGTTATTTTGTTTTTTCGTTTAGTGTTTTCGTTTGCAACCGTGGTTTGCTTTGTTTTTTTTGTGTTCACGCCGGTCGCGCTGCTTGTTCTGTTTGTTTCAGCGGGTTTTTAATTGACTTTAATTTCCGTCCGCCCTGCCCGAAAGTGACCCGGGTTGGTGTTGTCGGGTGGGAGGGGGTGGCGAGGGTGGCCGAAGCTTTTCGCTTTTGTTTTCGGTTTCGGTAGCTAAAAACGGCAGCTGATCTGAAGGTGAATCGGTTGGGCTGGTTTCGATCGGTGGCCTCACCTTGAACGGTGCTCGGCCCGGCGAAGTTCATCTAATGGGTGACTGAGTTCGGGGTGTTGGCTTTTTTTTCTTCTGCTGCCCCTTTCGGGGCTGGCGGAAGGCGGAAGGATGAGAAGGGTACGATAAGCTAAGGAATTCCTTTCCGCTGTTGACGCTCAAGGACACGTGGTGCCATCGCGGTGGTGCCGGATCCACCCGCATGATGGATGGACGGCCCAGTACAGGCTGGAAGGTGTTGAAAATTCTTCATCGTTTGTCACGGTTGGAACGCACCGGTGGAAGATATTTTTCATTTCGATGGTATGCGTCGTTTTGAAAATGAGTTATCATCGAGAATTGACCGTTCTATGGCGATAGGGCAGGATGCGCGCACTAACATAACTCGGTTGTTTATAGGAACTTAAAGGTTTAATAACCCTCCCCATACTAGGTGATCACTCATCATATGTTGTCCACAGTCCGCTGGACCCGACAATGTCTTTCCAGCAACCATTCACACATTTGCGCGTTTTATTGGTTGTACACGAGCGGTTCAATGGTTCGTACCTTAAGCGCACACCCTTTCGGTTGGTTAAATGTGACATAAATCTGACGCCGGACAGAAACGCTGCCAAGCTGAGCTTGATATATTGGACAGGGAGCGAGAGAGAGCATGCTGTAACCGTGGCGTTCTGTGATGCGGTTTGATAGTTCTTTCGCTACCAAAAAGGTCCAAAAACTGTGTGATCTAGTGCGATTGGGGAGTGCGCTAGACACTGCGCTAAGTGTACCGGGAATGGGGGCACCATAATGGATACGGTCCGTTGGTCAAACCGTACTACAAATAATCCACCAGCCCTCCAGGCCTGTAAGGTAACTATTTTGGCAAGCGGCTCGCTCCTGTCGAGAACTGGAGTTGGAGTGTGGTTTTTGGACCTTCTTTTTTTGTTTTTGTTTTTGGCTGTGCGCCCTCAAAGAAAACAAAAAAAAATAGGAAAAACAACCCCCATTCCATATTCGTCTTGTTTCGATGCGCATCTCAAACGTACCGTGGAAAACTATCCGGGTGTTTGGTGCGTCCGGGGGTTCGTTACTGTTGTGTTGCCAGTGGGGAAGCAAATTGGGGGAAACCGAGGGACCATAATATTTCTTTTCCCTATCGTGACCCCTTAGAGCGAAATTCTTCTTGGGATCTCTCCCCACACAGCATTGTCCCCATGGGCATTGGGGTTTACCATTTCATCATCACTATTATAAAGTTTGGAAATTTACGATTTGTAAGCAATAGTATATCTTCATGATTTCATAAATCACTGCTTAATATTTTATGTCTTATCTCTTTCACCCTGTTTCCCCTTTTAGGGGTGTAGGGTGTGGGGTGGCCTGTGGTCATTTTTCTATGCGCACCGAAACCTATAGCAAAAAACCCGTTGTAACTGTGCGAGACGGAGACGGAGGACGAGGGAAAAAAAACAGAAACGACACGATCGTACACTGGACGACAGCAAACCGGTGACGATCAGCACACACACGGGGGGGGGGGGGGGGGGGGGGATGGCCGTATTTTTCGGGGTTCTCTTCCTATTTTGTAGCTGAAAAATGTACTACCGCGATATCAGCAAATAGGGGTGAAGGGGGGTGGGGGGGGGGGGGGGTGGTGTGTTCTCCCCGGGGACAAAAATGTCTAAAATTCACACACACACACATACATTTTCCTCACCTATTAGGATGGTTGTAAAGCTTGAGGTGGTTGTTGTAGCTTTTTTTTTCGTTGTTTTTGGCTTGACTTCCATTGGAGAAGCATCAGCGATAGTGCCGGGACCGTACCGTGGGGGGGTTGGTTTATGCGATGAGAATTAGGGGAGCCAGCACAGCAAAGCGCAAAAGATGAGCCATTTATTCGTAGACAAACTACGGTCTTGGTGGTGGAATAAACTATCCTTTAGGTCGTTAGTTTTATTTTGGCCCGTTTTTTTTTGTGAGTTGGAAGTTCTTCGGTTGTTTCAACAGGGGGAAGAAGAAGCAGGGAGAGTTGCGATGAAGATAAGCACCAATTGAAAGAAGACGAGAATATTTGGGGGGTTAGTTCAACCCCTTTCCAGCGGGAACGGTAGGTCAACCGGACCAGTGCAAACCCCGCGTGATCCCGTGCGATGATAGGGAAGCCGTTCGTCTCGGTTGGAGCACGAGGGGGTGCAATCGGAGCAGGAGCCAACCATACGGCAATAAAATTTCACTATAAAATCATCGAAACGCAGGTGAATTTTCTGGACCGCGTTCCATTCCGGGTGTGTGTATTTTTTTGAAGTTGCTGCCAGGGAACGCTAGGAAAAGCGGTCCTAGAGGGCTTGGAAGGGGGTGTTTCTCGTTCCATTTGTGCGCGACCTATGGATGGATGCTCTGCTGGTGCTGCACCAGGGAGTTTTTGGTTTTATTTTATTTTTGTTTTCTGGCTATGTGCCTAGCCGTTGCTGTGGACGGACGGTCCTGCATTTCTACCCTCTTTCCCCTCGCAGTTTCGGTCAACTGAGCGCAGTGAGCAAAAATACAAACACCACCACCGGGGGGAGATGGCGGAAAAGGTTTTGCTCGTATTTTTGCTTTTTATCGCACCCTGGTGCTATTGTTTCTTATGTGGTGCCGTTTCGGTTCCCTATCGGTAGTGTTCCGTTTGCTGCTTTTAATTCATTCTTCAAGCAAGCAAGCAAGCAGCATACCCACTCGGTAGCGGTAAAAAGCGAACCGAACAACGAGCAGCAGCAAAAATACAAAAAAAAAATACCTCCAGCAACATAAATTTGGGGACTCCACGGTGAAGATGATATAAAATATTAATCAAATCAAGATGACAGTTGTCCGTTTCTTTGGTTGCACCGCGGAGACCCCGGTGTGTTGCGCATTCCAAAACGGACGGAAGCTGCGGTGATAAAGCTAGTGGCCAGCGTGGCTATGACAACAAATCGGCTTTGTTGAGGAATAGTTTGAATAACGTTTGGTCCGCAGTATAAAATGGAACGTGGAGCAGTCCCTATTCGCCTTCAACCTCAAAAAATACTCTTTTGAAAGCAAGAAGAAATAAATATTGAAAGATTCTTGGACATAAAACAATGTAAAATAATAAAAAAAACGCTTATAGAACTAGAATCACGTCTAACACCGTTGTCTTGAGATAGGTACAGGTCCGGAACGAATCTAGTCGCTCGCCGTCAGTTTCAATTCCATCACCATCAGCTGTACGTAGGTGTACCATACGGTGTCTTGACCAACGACTTACCCCGCCATGGGTTCGCCGACAGTGACGAGCGAGCACGGGTAGGGAAATGGGGTGGAGATTGTTGCAAAAATCATATGATTGTCCCCCCACCCCAACCCGGCTCCGGCTCGTTTTGTATGGGGCCTGTCTCTTCCGTCAGTTAGGTCAGAAGGGAAGTTAAATTATAATAAAATGTAAGTCAGCGTATCGAGATGCGGTACGGCCTGGGGGCCCACTGCTACGTATATATTTATAGCCAACCACCAGGGTATTTTGCCTTGGTTTGTGTGTGTGTGTGTGTTTCGCGCTGCCCCTTGCGCATGGTAAGAAAACCAGGCAAAGGTCACAATTTATGGTCAAGGTCATTTTATTTGATAAAAATATGTATGCACGTATGTATATTAACCATTTGCGGGCGCACTCATGACGCTGGAACGAGGTGTGTGTGTGGGGGGGGGGAGCAAGTTTGCTGTCCATTTTATTGTTGGTTTTCTCCATCGACTCCACCGACATCCGAAAGACTTTACGGTTTCGGTTTCGAGAGTATGTAAATGTAGTCAGCAGGTTACCGACACTGTCTGTTTAGATTCGGGTTTTTTTTTCGGGTGACACGCGGTTGGGTCTGCAGGGAAAGAAGAAGAAAGGCCACGGGCAAATTGTGCGCGTTTATGTGTATGTATGATTTGTGTTTTTTTTTATGCGCATTATGATGTTGTGTGTGCGCGCGCTCGCGCTCGCTCGATCGCCCGTTTGCTCGATCTTTTGCTCATACAAACACACGCGACGGAGGCGCAAGAAGCATTGGAGTTTATTAAAATTTATTCATTCATAAATAAGCAACTGGATCGCGTTATGATCGCGGTACGGTGTATCAGTTGTCCGTTGTGTTAGTGAGTTAGTGCGATGTGACGGGCAGACACTGAACTTGACGTGTGACGATCATGTCGAAGGAGCGCATAAAACAGGATTATCACAGTGGCCAACAACAAAGCACAACACAACCCTCTCGCGCACAGCTGATGGCTGATGGCGAACTTATTGTTGGGCTTCGTATGCAACCCCTGGCCGGTCTCCAAAAAAAAACCCGAAACTGGATGCACCCGGTGGTAGAAAACCAGTAGCGAACGGGCGGAGGAAGGCCAATTCGCGGGCCAGAAATCTCACCGCATCGGTCCCCGAAGACGCAAGGGACGCATTTACATACCTAATGAAGTGTTTTGTGTGGTTTTTCTCCTGCAGCTTCCAGCTTTGATCTTTTCGTGCTTTGACATCGTGGCGACAGTGGACCGGGGCGTTCTGTTTTTTTGGTCCCTCCCTCATGTGGGGTGGGCCAGATGGGGGAGAGAACAAAAAAAGTAAAGCCGACCTCGCAAGAACCCATACGCGCATGACGTTTTGGATGCCGGGGAATGCACGGGGGTGGCCATAAATCGCTCCGGAGAGAAGATACACCAGGAATATGGGTCATCGCGAAGCCAATTTGGAGCTGGAATCGGAAACTTGTTCCGGAGAGCAAGTTCCTCCCCCTTTTCGCCGCCCTCCCCCCGTTAGGGGTGGCATTTTCGGGGCTTTGAAATTGTTGTTAATCACCTTTAATGGTTTCGTTTTTTTTTGTTATCTTGTACATCTTTTTGTTTTGGTTGTTTTTTTTTTTGTTATAGAAAGATTGTGCTTTTTTTTAAATTAAAATTTCTCTTTCTCGTCTTTTGTAGCTTCATATTTTATTTGTATTTGCAATTGATTGCTTTGGATTTAGTTGTAGACTTGGACTTTTGTCGTTTTTTTTTTCTTCTCTCGCTTAACGCTTTGCAAATGGCTGTCAAAACAGTGTCACACCGATCGCATTCGCATACATAATGATCGTCCTAGTAAGGGATTTTTGATGGGTTTGGTTGTTTGGAGAAAACATTTTAATTGCTGCAGGATAAGATAGCAAACCAGCTTGATTTTCCCTCGCTGGATACCTGAGTCGATGTAGGACGTACCTCGATCGCGCATCTTGCGTGGCGTATGAGAAAACCGCTCATCCGGGACACCACCATTTAGTGTGTGATACGCACCACAAGCGGTTGTTTCCCCGCTGGAGAGGCGAAAAATGAACCGCACAAAATTTGCAAATTTGTTTATTCATGTTCCGATCGTGCCCACACCAGCTGTTTCCACGTTTCGGATGTCACTAATGAAACGATTATTGCTCCGGTTGGCAACGATTCCGCGATCGCGCACATCGCGGTGGTGCCCGCAGCACACCTGCCAACCTGGGCCGAACCGGGGTGGAACCTCGACCGAGTTTCACTTTGGTTTGGGTCGTGCCCTGGTGACGAAAAAGCCGTTTTTTTAGTTGTTTTAAGTTTGTTTTTTTTCTTCTTTTTGGTTTAATTTTTGGCAAACTTTCTCTTTCCCTGTGGACTGATACCGGGAGCTGATGGTTTTCGGGCGTATCGGAAATCGTCAAGCGACGACGTCGGAAATGGTTACGCTTTCGAGGCGCACCGACCGATCGTACATCGGTTGCTTAATGTACCACGACGCATGGGTGGGGATGGGGGGCGAATTTTCCACCGTCCCGCGCCGGTGTAACGGTTTCAACCGGTGCGGAGATGCGCACGCCACAAAAAAGGGGGTAGATTCTTGCCGCCAAAAACGGGAAAACCGGAACTCCCCATTGGAAATGTTTTTCCAATTGTTTTTCGCGTCTCTCTGTGCGCTGTGGCGCTGATCGAAACGTTGTGCGTAGTTGGATAAGAGACAGCAAAATGCAGATGAATCGATGTTATGCTTGCATGGGCCCGCAACAAGTCCGAGGGGTTTTTTTTTCGTTGTTGTTTCTCGTTTTCCAAGCGGAGAACTACGGAATTCGACCGTATATCACACGTTTTATCGGTTCGGTTTACTTCCAATTCGGTCGCCGAGTCGTGCTGAGGGTTTTTGTAGGCCGAGGTGGCCCCTAATGAGTTGGCCGATCTATCGGTTTGCGAGCGTGAGGTTGTCTTTCGGTTTTGCGGTTCGTTTCATCTGCCCGTCAATTAGGACCTTAAACAGTTTTATGTGATACGCAGCGCGGAAATCACGGAAGAGCGCTATGGCGATGGGTTTCTATGGGTGGGGGATATTTTATGCCTCCGCATGTTGTCCGCATGACAGTCTCTAGCTGTGGATTAGAGAGCAAAATTGCGACGCGTAATATTAGTAAAAGCAATAACTTAAGCTTAACCTCAGTTGTATCAGTGTTGATGGTTTAACTTAACAGGTGTGGGTTGATAATTGTTTGGTCTAAGACACTAAAACACTTTTTTTTGGTTAAATAATTTTTTTTTATTTAACATACATCCCTTCAAGGGTGATTATAGCCGGTTTTCAATTTTTCGATACCATTTTTGTTGTACCATTTGTCATTTGCCTCAAAAAAGGCCTTTGTTTTGACGATCACCTCTTCATCCGAAGAAAATTTCTTCTCAGAGTACATCCTTTTGCGCTCTGAGACATGGAAATAGTCACTGGGGATGAGATCTGGGCAAAACAGGGGGTGGGGAAGCATTTCGTGGCCTAATTCATGAATTTTTGCAATTATTTTTACTGATTTGTGGCACGGTGCATTTTCTTGATGAAACAAAACCTTTTTTTATTCAATTGTGGCCGTTTTTTTGGCGATTTCGTCCTTCAAACGCTCCAAAACTTGATGTAGTAGTCGCTGTTAATGGTCTTTCCTGTCTCAAAATAGTCGATGAAGATTATTCCTTGCAAACCCCAAAAAAATAGAAGTAATAACCTTGCCAGCTGATTGTTGTGTTTCCCCCGCTTTGGAGCAGGTTGATCGCGTCCAGTCTTCTCGGATGACTATCTATTGGACTTTGGAGTGAAATGGAGAAGCTAAGACTCATCCGTGCTAACATACTGACGCAAAAACTCGGATTTATTTCGCTTAAACAGCTCCAAACACTGCTCCCAATCATCAACCCGTTGTTGTTTTTGGTTAAATGTGAGTTCGCGCGGCAGCCATTTTGCACAGAGCTATCTCATATCCAAATACTCGTGAACGATATGTCCAACACGTTCCTTAGAAATCTTTAGGGTGTCAGCTATCTCGATCAGCTTCACATTTCGGTTGCTTTTAATTAATTTGTGGATTTTTTAAATGTCTTCGTCTGTAACTACCTCTTTTGGGCGTCCATTGTGTTCACCGTCCTCAGGGCTCATTTTACCACATTTAAATTTAGCATACCAATATTAGTGGAGCAGTGTCCAAAGACTCTTCATCATGCCAATTTTTGGCTTCAACAGTATTTTTCCCCTTCAAAAAGCAATATTTTATCATCACGCGTAATTCCTTCTTTCAATTCACAAAATGTTCTAGCCTACTAAGATATTGTCCGAGTGCTGTCAAATTTGGACAGAATTCGTTTGAAGATTGGTACAATCTAAATATGATATAGATTTAAATCTACTAGCGCGATATATGTGTTAGGCCAAACCATTATCAGGCGACCTGTTAAGAAAATTAATAGAAAAATAGTGTTGCCGTTGCCGATGTTGACCACATTTCTGTTGTAAGAATACACCGAAACTTTTAGGCACTCGCTCACGATGAAACGATTCAATCAATTAAGCCGGTGTTAGTCAAAGCCAGGACACACAGCAGCATCCAGCCAGCCGGTGCCAATCCATTACGATCCATTCTCACCGATTCGGCGAGTTTGTCCGACGATTACGGCGGGTGCGTGTGTGCCGTCACGTTGCCTTCCGCAATTTCCCGCTCGCACGACGACGCTACACACACGCATAGGTGCTAAAAGTAAACAGCAGCAGGTCTTCCACACGCAGCGAAGCAAAGGGAATGGCCCCTTTGGCGACCATTGTGCACTTGACAGGAGGTCGAGAAGCGGAGGCTCTTCATTTACTGCGAGTGTGACTTTGCTGCCACAGTCTAGTCCGTCTTGAGCTGAAGATTCTCTTGCCCCTTTTTTTTTGCTTTTTCGGGGGGAGCGTTTTGGAGTTACGTGTATCGAAACCCATCGCTTGTTTGGTGTCCCGAACGTCATCGCCGTGAATTCGGCAAGTCAATATTTGACTTTCTCATGTTGAAAAATAATGAAACAGCTAGAAGAAAAGCGATTCAACCATCACGGTCCAGTGGGGTAGTTCACTGGAGTCGTTGTTAGGTCGCTGATGTTCCCAAGCGTTTGATGGGTGCTGGACACATGCTGGAAGGAAGGGTGTGGGCTGCATTGGGTGTACAATAAACCGTAAAAGTGTCAAACTAGTTGATGTTTGAGTTGAGTTTTGTGGTCATTTGCTTGTCAATGGCACATTGTTTTAGATGGATAAGTTTCGTAAAGTGTGCTAATGCTGCCTGGTGATCTTTGTCTAAAGCAAAGGTTTTATTGGGAAGAGATAGATTAGAACAGAAACTTGTAACCATTTAAAGTTAGCAAAAGTAGACTACAAGAAACAATTATTTTTTCAAAACCTAATTTGTGTTCACTGAGAAGTTCTTAAAACCTGGAAGCTGTTTTGTTAATTTTATGGTCAATGCGAACCAGTTACGTCCTCTGATCGTGTTGGTAGTTGACATAATCTATACTAGCCTGTACTGCAGTAATACAACTGATCTCCATTACTAGCGTTTGGCCGCACACAAAAAGGTCAACCGCCTTCTCGGGGCCCAGTGTACAAACTTGTCTAGTGGTTGCGTTCTATACCGTGCTTCAAGGCGTGCTCGAGAAGGTCAATTGGTAAGGTCCAGTGAGTTAGCAAGCAAGTCTGCTACCGTGAGATCGTTCGATCGGCCAACAATGTCTGTCTCGAGAGTATGATCGTTGGAATCGTGAGCTAGGCTTATTAGCCGAACCGGGACGTGGAGAAGATTAGGGTGCCGTTATAAAATGCATTTCCTCTTGGCGAAGGGTTTTCTTGGTTTCAAGCGTGATCATCTCCGGATCAATCACCCCACCTCCATTACGAGGTGGTGAACTCGATACATCCATTGATTGCCCTATCCTACCCCCGGCGTCGACCCATCGGCCGGCAGCTTAATTCCGGTGCGGTTCGCAAACATCTCTGATTGGTTTGTCCAACGCATTAATCATCGCAATGGTTCTCGCGTCAGGTCAGCACACCCCGGGGGGCGATGGTGTGGAGCAGAACGGGAGGCAGAATAAATTATGGAAAATTACCAAAACAAACAAGCGCGTCCCGCGGCCAGAGACGGGTGAGTCCAACCGCTGAGGTAATGTTTGGCAGGTGACGTTTGATTATTGTTGTGGGGTTTTTTTTTGCGTCCACTGACGTGTCTCCCGGTACGGCTCTTAGCGAAGCGAAGGCAGTGTCTAACGGGGATGCTGGGCGGACTATCCCGTCTGCAGCAGACCGACACCTCCCAGCCTGTTAAAATGATGAAGACAACGACGACGATGATGATGATGATGATGAACCTCACAGTGTTCCAAGATTCGTTGCGGTTTTGGAAGAAAATGGATGGAAATAAAACCGATCCACCTTTGGAGCAAGCGTTTGTTAGCAACAGCGAAAGGATTAGCATGGCGGCGAACCAACGTAATGCAGGATGAAAAATAGGTATCCATTTTGGCTGGGGCACCGAACAGGGCCCATGGACAGGAACGTGCGGTGGAGGTTTTTCACCTTCCGTTTGGTAATCCGTTTGGCACAAAACCTCCAACTGGTGACTCATGCAGAACGTGCGTAAAAGATCTGATTGGTTGCCGAGCGCTTGGATGGCCAAGAGTTCAAGATGTCAGCCATTATTTGTCACTAAGAAGCTGAGGTAAACGATGCTGAGGATTTCACATTAACGGCGCAGATTGCTTGAGCTCATCATATGACTGATTGGCTTCACGATTATATATCCAGTGGAATACAATCACCTCTCGTTCGAATAATGGAAAACCTTTTAAAAGCATTTGCTGCAACACAAGTGCAAAATCAGTTGTGAAGTTAAAAAAACTGTGACTCTTCCACAAAGAAAGCTCACGATTACAAACATTGGTTGGAAAATAAAAAAAACGTAAAGCTCTTAACGCATCTCACCACAAAACATTTGCACCAGTTTTAAAGCTCTTGAAAGTTTCACAAAGCGTCAGTACTTTGCAGATCATTACCAGATGACAGAAGCAAAAATAAAGTCAGCGCCTACTGCAGACACGTAGCGAGCAAGAAGAAAAAAAAACGCATATCCTTGCAGGATATAAAAATGCTTTCCTTAGGAGGTGGAGGTTAGGAGAATGGGGTGGAAGCAAAACCTCCGGACAGATTCTCAAACGACAGCCGGTACACGGCAGTGATGACGCTCCACATTTCAAAGTTACACTCCAGTAGTCGATGGTGGTTACTAGTGAAACCATGCTTGCTCAAAGAAAACAGGCTAAAGACACACAGGAACCAAGAGTTAGTGGTGCAAAAAGTGGCGAGGACATTTTTGGGGAAAATACAACCCCCCTCCGTCTCCATTCGTTTTTCGGGCGGGGTTGGTGGGTGGCGAACAGGGAAGGAACTCTCTACGCAGCCAGACTCGTAAATGGAGCGCATAAATTTTCACTGTCATCTGTTTCTGAGCAGCTGCCAGTCAGCGAATTTTTATGTGTTGTTGTTGAACCACGTCCTCCACGTTCGCATCGCACTCGAGCGCCAGTGCGCGGGCCGTGTGTATTGTTTGTCCACGCGTGAGAATGTGTGTGCGCGCGCGTCTGCGTTTGTTTCGGTGGGCGAGTATGGTTTTGACAGGTAGTGGAAAAACAAAGTATTGCGGTGAGAGTAAGTGAATACGCCGCGTTGCTGCCCTTTCACTCCAACCCGGTGCGTGCGCCAGCCCGTATCCTTGCGTACACCAACACCAAGAGCGGGCGGTCTAACACAAAAAGGGAAACTCTGATACGCACCACCACCAAGGATTTTCCACAACCACCACCCAACGGTCACACGATGATGGCAGCACGAGATGCGCATGTTCTGCTCTTTCTGTCTACCCGCGAAAATCTCCGGTTCTTCATTGGAGAGCCGTGTGCTGGAACACACATGCGTGGGTGTTAGTGTACGTCCTTTCCGCTTCCTGCGCCCTTCGCGTCTTTGTGAGGGTTTTTGCAACCCCCTCTTTTTTTTTTGGGGGGGGGGGAAATAGCAGCTCGAGTGGCGAACACAGGCGAACAGGCGCACAAACACTTTTCGCGCTTTTCCTAGTGCACGTGTGCCAGTGCGCGCCATTTTTCATTGGTGTCCGTGTGGGACGGGATGCTCCAACACAGCCGCAAAATGAAGGGAAATACGCGAGTACGCTGTGCACACGTACACCTTCATCTAATCAAGTAGGCACAGCGAATGCGGAGAGTGCAAGAGACGGACAAACTTATGCTGTCTCCCTTTTACTTTGGTCGGGAAAACACCCCCCGTTACCATTACATTGACCGGGGAGACATTTTAAAGTTTCTGTGGTTGTGTGTGTATTCGCTAGTATCCTTCTGACTGGCGTGTTGGTAAACGGTACCGTGTACGTACACGACGCGCCCAGTTTCACTTTCGTTGTGTTGGAATGTTTGTTTTATAAATTTTCTCAATTTGCATATCAAAAGGAAGCCATTTCCTTCCGCGGCCGGTGTTGCGTCTCCTCACAGCAAAAAAGGGATGCACACGGCACGGGGAGAGAGGGGGGGGGGCTTTCGCGGTCATTCACGTTTCTCATTGTGTGGGTGTGTGTTGGTGTGAGTGTGCACACATACACGCGTACAATTTTCACTCCCAATCCCCCCTCCGTCGTCTCGGCCTCGTCGTGTGGGTGGGAGTGGTGGTTATCGTTTGAATGGAGCAAATATTTCATACACACAAAAACCGGCCGAGTGTCGGAAGCATTCGGGGTGCCTGTTTTGGGGAGGTTTTCACGTTCTGCTCGCGTCTACACACGCTCTATTTTGTTACCGGAGTTGGGGTTTTTTTGGGGCCAGGATGGGTATCTTTATTTTCGTGTTTTCCCCGATACGTTCGTCTGGGGGGTGGTGGTGGGTGATACATTTTGAGTAAGTGTCGCAAAAGTGAAGCATAAAACCCCGTCAAGGGGACCATAAATTAAGGTGTACGAGGCACGGCAATTGCTCTCGGTAGGAATCGGTACGGGTTTTCGTTCGGTTTTCCAAAGAAGTATCGCACCTGAAAATGTTGAATTTTACATGAAATGTTGAAAAGTCGACAAGCAGTGTGGAAAGTGCGGAAAGAGCTTACCGGTTGCTAGGTTACCATGCCGTGTCGTGAAACGTCAAACACGGTGGTGCACTTTAAAGAGTCAATTCTGGAAGAAATGCTCCACCGATGTGCATTGAGCAGGTCTGGCGCTTTTGCATCTATGCGCATCTATTTTTTTATGCGCTCCATCACCATTTGACACGAACATTAAAGGCAAGATGTTGGAGGAAACGCAGCCGAAAGGTTCATTCGCTGTCGCTTGATAGAATAATCTTTTATGTCGTTCTTTCCCTGCACATCTCGCCCGGGGAGTGTCTCTGCGCGTATAATATTGAGACCGACGGAATGAGTCGTCGCTGGAATTCCAGCACTCCAGCATCTCTTCTTATCCTACCCCACACACACACACACCCCATCCAATAACAATAATCGTAATCATGCATGCGAAGGTTGTTAATATCACTGTAATTATTACGGTTATGCCAACGATAATGGTGATTATCGGGTAAGGAAATCTTTGACGATTTGCATAAAGGTTGATGCTGTCTGTAGTCGTCTGTGGGGGGGGAACTAGCGTTACCGGGCCGGTAATCGCGCAAGCACGTCAGACAAAATAAAAGGATTAAAACTGAAGCGTCTGTCGAATATTTTGGTAACAAATTGAGATTCATCAGGAAGCAAACCAAAAAAAAAAACAAGACACCATTTTCAATGTTGGAGCTGATCAAATTTGTTTTCTAGCATGTAACACATCACCCAAAAAAAAACCTGTTTACCGCGTGGAACATTCTTCGCTTCACGGCACGATCAGCGTCGCGACGCTATTGGAGCGAGTGTGGAGCGTCAATTAAATTAGGTAGAAAAGGAAGCTTCCATCGGTGGCCAATTATTGGTGGCTCAGTTTCACTTGGGGGCAATCGTCTCACCTCGGCTCACCTTCGTAATCAGGTGAATCAAGGGGGACCCGTTCGGTGGCCGATTTCATAAGCTGATGTCCGCAGTAGTGTTTATTTTTCTTCGCGTAGCTTAATTGTTAGGTATTAATTTCTTCTACGAAGCGACCTCCGGTTCCGATATGGCACCACCAGCTGAGAGGGATTTTTTTCTTCTTCTTCTGTTTGGGGTGGATGTTTAGGTTTTGGCTAGTTGGTTGGCCTGGTCCAAACGGTATCCAGCGGTCCCCCAAACCGGAGTGGTGGTTGAAGAAGACCAGCCAACGACCAAAACTGCGGAACAGAAAAACCTAATAATAAAAATAACGAATATCCCGCGGTTGGATACGATTCGTATTTGGTGTTGCTGGTGCGTTGCTGCTCTAGTGTCGGCTCAGACTGGGCCTCAGACTGGGCCGGGTGCAGACCAACGCTCGGGGAGGATCGTGGGATCGGCTAACCCGGGGCAGACGATCCTCGGGAATAGTTCACCGATATCGTCGTCGTCGATGGACGGCATTGATTAGGCGAGCGACATCGAGCGCGGTCGATTTCCAAAGCTCCAAGGATGAGAGGCAGTTTGGAAAAGGGGGGAGGAGTAGAAAATCGTAACCGATTCCAGCCCGATCGGGTGTTTGGGGTCGCCCGTGTAGACGCATGCCCGGCAGCCGGGAGCAACGGTGTGCCAAGGGCGCAGAGGTAATCTTTTCTCTAATGACAACCATATTTTAGATTAGAAATAAACTCGTAAAGCGAAAATGACATCAACCAAATAAAAAAGTTTCCCATCAAACTGAGTGGACAGTTGTGGTTGTTGTTGTTTTTCCTGCTTCTCCCAAACAGCTCCCGCGATCAACCCGCACGGGGTTGTTGAACAGAAGGGGTGGTTGATCAAGAGGGTTCAAATAAGAAAAAAGCTAATCGATGCGGGAATGGAGAAGGCGGTGGAATCAAACCACCCCGTTTAGTGGTTTTTTGGAGTTCGGGCGAGGCGTGTGTGTTGCCTTTGCTGCCCGTCGCTACCATCACCACGTTCCATGGGCCTGTCAACAGCACCGGAGCAGTGTTTTTTTTGGTGCCATCGTATGAACTATACCCTTAGCGAAGCCGAAAAGATCGATCGAGATTTGATCGGGTGCGCGAGATTGTTCCGTGCATGATCGTTGATTTGTTTTCGTGGGTAGGAAGAAGGTGTGTGTGTGAGTGTGCGCGCACGAGCACAAGAGACAGGGAGAAGTTGATGCTGTGGATCGTTCAATGTGGAATTCATAGAACGAAGGGAGTTTTGGAGAACATTCATTGTCTGACATGTTTATGTTTCACGTTTTGTTTTCACGCAGTCACAAAAGCAAGCAGATATTTTGCGACAAAACATTAACAGGCGTGGTGGAGCAACCTACACATTTCCGTGCCAACGCCAGTATGTATCGGGACTGGAAGATTGATCGACCGAAAGAGGCGAGGGAAGGCATCATGAATGTTGGTAAAATAAAATAAAGAGTTTAATGCTTTTTAGTTCCGAATAGGTTTGCACTTTAAATATGGCACTTAAAGTGCGCACGAATGAATTGTTGGTTAATTTAGAAGCAATTTTAGATGCAATTGAACAACTATTTTAAAGGTCGGACGTGAACCTAAGTAAGCACTGTGCTTTAGATTTTTTGGCCCTCAAACGAAAGAGCACCGGTAAGGTCGTACCTTTTTTGTTTCTGTGCACTCTTATCACACTGCCATCCTACCAGCTGGGCTGCGCATAATTACTCAATTACGCGATAAATTGTTTGTTTTATTCATGTTTCACTCCGCTAAATTTTGAAAGCTTTTGATCGAGGTAGCTTTTTGTGGTTGTTTGTTGTTTTTTTTTTTTGGTTTGGGACCCCCCAAACAAGGGGTCCTCCCCCACCCCCACCCCCAGATTTGTCGACAGGCCCGTTCCCAAACCGGGTCTCAGCTGAGCTACAGCATGATACCGGGGCGTGTGAGAGAATCGCGCATGAAATTAGCAAAAACGCGCAACAGGGAAGCCGCTCCGTGCGTCGGTTCTATTGAGGACGTTCCGGGATGGATGGGCACTTCATTGCTTACAATCCATCGTAACTGGCATAAAATTGACTTGAATTGGATTTGGCGGGAAGCCGTACGCGCGAACAAAGACGGTGAACGCGGCAGCGGTGGCTAGATTTGAAGTGACCGGGTACACAAAATGAAAAAGAAACATTTTAAATTATTTACACACGGAGAACTACGCACGGGCGTGTGTATTGTCTATTGTGTCATTGGGGCACAAATTTACGGCCATATCAGCTAGCGAAGAGAGTAGCAGCGAATACGAAAAAAAAAGCTATCCGGGAAGGTCCATAAAAGTCGGATGGCCAGTTATGGCTCTTTATCAACCGACGTAATGACAACCGGCCAACAGGACGATAGGAAGGGAGAAGGTGAACAGCCGGAAGATGCAGGGTTGAGGGGGGGTGTGGAAAAATCCACACCAAACGACAACACAGCGGTCGGTTTTCGGGAGTTGATATTGTTTTATAAATTTTTCCAAGATATACAACCGGATAAATGTGGATTTATGATGGCTGGAAAAGTGGATTCATCTTCGCCAGTTACTGCCACTCGGTTGGTGTTGAAATTAAGGGCGGGGGGGAGGAAGGGAGGCAAAACGGCGGCATGGGAAGGGTGTTGTTGGCTTAAAGATGAACCATTTATCCCTCCGGTTGGAGAGAATGGAGGGACCATTTTCCTAAACCACCGGCGCTTTCGCAACTGATAGTTTAATTCAATTTGAGCACTTTTATGGCGCACTTTTACAACGCACGGTTTACAATTTGTCCCTTTTTTCGTGATTTGAAATGTAGGTTTATGATGTGTGTGTGAGTGAGGGTTTTTTATTATTGTTGTGAATGAAGAAGGTCACGAAACGGTGAAGGTTGAGGTATTTTAAATTTGAATTTAATGAAAATGCATTTTCATTGCACGACGCTGCTGTACGCGAAGGCAGTTAGTGTTCGCTAAAAGGCAAGAAGATATTCAAACAAATTAAGATCAAATCGCACCGTATGGGTGGAAGATGTAAAATGCAATCAAGTTTAAAGTAGTTAAGCGTAGGTAATTGTGAGCTGATTCAATTAAGCTGCTTTATATGCCCATCAAAAGGATTCTAGAGTTTCCTCCTTTTCACCTTTCCTTCCATTACGCCAATTAAGCCAATTATTATCTCAGATTTTACTCTTCATTAAGCGAAGATTGTAGGTGTAACAGATAGGAAAAAAACAATCCTTATTGGACAAGCACTTGTTGCTATCCGAAGGATTCTTTTGTCTATGAAAAGTTTTTCCTTTTTTTATACATAAAAATCATTCAATTTGAAGACTGCTTTTTTGTTGAGCGTTTGGTTACTTTGTTGCTGAATTAATGAATTAATTCAGCTTAAGTTGAACTGGAATATGTAAAGGAACAAATCTGGAGTCCTTCCCATTTTTTTAAAGTTTCAATCGATTTCAGCGCCCTGAGAGTGTTGAACTTCTCTCTACTAACTCTCCAATAGCTTTATAAATAAGTGAATTGAGAAAGCTTAGAACAGCACCCATTTCAGTTATCTAAAGTCAAATAAAATTTGCACATCTATCCCTAAACATATTTCAGTTGAACTGCAAAAAAAATCCGGAAATAACTCCATTTTTGCCATTTGTACTCGAATACCCTGCCAAACGTCCATTCCAACCTTCACTATACTGAAAAAGGATACCTTATTGGTGGTTGAAGCTTTCGCTTAATCATCTTCGTGTTTCGGCAGCACCCGTCGTTTAGCCGTCGTTTACGGGTTAGCAATGGGCAGTTTGATTTGAATAAAACAAACAAAAATTGAATCGTCGCCGTTTTTTGTGAACCTCCCCTGGATGCCCTGGATCGCACATAAAAAAAAAGCACAGCCTTAGCGGGCAGGACGTATAAGAAATAAACCGATAGGACGGAAGCAGAATCGAAACGATCGTACGAACGAGAGGATCGTCGAGCTTATCCGCGGTTTCGGCAATGTTTTGCGGTTTCGGGCCGGAGGTAAAACATCAAACGAACGCGTTAGTTGGGTTCGATCGAGCGTTAGTGTGGCCGGGCAGAGGATCAGCCCCGGCACGAATGGCGATCTCCAATTCTCCGGCAAGTAAAATCAGTGGCTAACCGCTAGCCGCGTCCCGCTTAAGATAGTGACTAAAATTTGGGTTAAAATTTATGTAAATTCATTTTATTTTACGACCTCCGTCGCGGCATGGTATCAGTTTTCATTTCTGTTCTCGGCATCGCACCATCGCACCAGCCAGCACCGGTGCCACCGGCCGGGATGCTGTTGTCTAATATTTAGGCCACAGTACGGGGGAGCATCTATCCGTGTGCTCTGCTGCGTGAATGTGCGGTGCTTTTCGGTGCAGATTTGTGCACATCCTTCGAGTGGATCCGCCAAACGCCACGGCGAACCGATCGTATATTAATCCCGTACGCCGAGCCAACCTTCGATTGCTCGCTGCGAGTGGTGTTCCGCCGGGGTCGTGAGAGGTTTAGGTTCACGTTCGCATGACGCATTAGCGGAGAAGCTTAGAAATCGAACGATAGCGTAGGATCGGGCAAAGCAAACACACACACACACGCGCACGCCGGATAGAAATAGTCGTGCCCATAAACTTTGAAGAAAAACATCCCGAAGCGTAAGACGATCGAAAGCTGTCTTCCCTCGTCAAATGGATCCACCTGTTGCTCGATGCTCCAAATGCGCAATCATTCGGCTACGTTCGGGGGTAGCTTCAGTCCCGGGGCCGCCTCGTCGTATCGACGTCGCTCATTATACAAACAGTGTTAAATTATTGAAATACTTCTTCCTCATCGAAGGCAGGCAACCCGCTCCCCGAAAATGGACGAAGCAGGGGGGAGAAGCCGTCCCGTGGATCGGATGGGAACCGAAATGCAAAACATGTCCCATAAAATACGGCACGGCGTGTAATAAAATATTTTGCGAGCATGTGGAATTGGCATTCCTGCCAAATTGGATGTGGAGGTCCGCGATTGCACTGCGGTCGGGGGTTTTTAGTGCGAAGCTTTAGCCGTTTATCACATCGTATCGGAAAAGCGGGTAGGTTGTATGGAAAGGAAAGGATTAGAAATATATCATTGTTTTGTTCCACCGGGAAGACAATTGCATGCTGAGGTGGAAAGTGTTTGTGCCCGGGGTTGTTTTTCAATGTTGATCAATGTTGTAGATAAATATTTTCAAAACAACACTACAATGGGCAAGACGTTTCGTTTATGGCAGTTTTAAATTTACTGTCGTTTGAATGTGAAATTTAATTTAATAAGTCGTTTGACAGTGAAGTAATATATAACATGTTTAGTGTTATATTCTTGAGAGCAATCGATTTTTATTTGAAAATCATGAAGATATATGCAAATAAAATTGATTTGTAGATGAGTTTAGATGCTTTACATATATTTCTTTTGAGTTTTAGTTTATCGAAACCCGATGAAAGTATTGAAAACATATCCTTTGCACAACGAAATTGAAAGTTCATTAAAAATGTGATCGAGGTACAAAATATTGAATTTGTTATTAAATAGTCTCAGTAACTCCATCAAATCCGGGGGCGGCCCGGTGGCATGATGGTAGCGGAGCCGGTCTTCACACGAACGGACCGGACCAAAACCCCATCCGGACCAATCCCCCGTAGCAAGGACTGACTATCCGGCTACGTGGTAAAATAAAGTTGAAACGGCCAGGCCGTTCTAACGAAACAAAAAATAACATATTTCAGGCATTTGATATTGCTAAATTTCATTAAAAACGGTTTAATCACTTGTTAGTTCTAGTGTTACTAATATTTAAATGGCTTGATAAGAGAGCTTTTATGATCGTTGTAGTAAAAATTGCATCATTGAAAGAGCATGATGAAATGCAAGTTACGTTTTCTATATAAGAGTCTCTTAAACTTAATATAAGCTCTTATATTTCATAGTATTTATTAGTGTGGAGTACTACGAATCTTACGTTTATAAGTTCACGATCGAGAATGGAGCACTTTTTATAATACAAATGTTTTGTGCTGTTGGTGAATTCAGTCTTTTATTATTATTAAAATTAGAATGCGGACTAGTGTATTAAAAATACATTTCTGATAGATTATTAAAATAAAAACTCAAGTAGTTGGTGTGATTTGTGTCGTGTAATTAAGTAACACTAAGTAACTGCCATGTTGTTCACAATTTGTTTTAAAGGACATCAGAACTTGAAAATTGTAATAAATTATTAAAATAAAGTCGATAATTTGTAACAAGGAAGACTTTGGTAGTTTTAAAAGAAAGAAAAATTGCAGCAGTGACAATAGCTAAGTAAATATATCCTTGCCACGTTCCTTCAATATCCGCAATTAAATATAACAAAAACATTTCTTTGCTTTTAAGCGCGTTCACACTAATGGATCGCACCCCGTCTATGAGCAGCTATGTAAGTTGCCTGATTGGATCCCTGGGGCAAATTGTTGTGCGGTTAAGTTCATGTTTTAGTTTTTCCCCCAATGCTTAGCCACATTCTACGGATTCTTCCATTTTCATTTCCTCTGCCGCAACTGGAGCCACTTGGAAAACGTCTCCCGTTGGCGCTAAACAAACTTAAACAACATCCATAAAGCGCGATCATCTTTGCATCCGCGGATGACGTTCGCCGGGGCCCATCCCAATAGGTTTGGTGTGCATTACCAAACGATCGCTACCGATGCGCTAAAGTAGCCGCTACCGATCGGCAAACATGCACCACGAACGTCTCGTTCGAACGATCGTTCGCCGGGCAATGATCGCGCAACCCGTGTATCCTTGCGGGCTTTGCCATCGCCGAAGCGAAACGAAGGGTTCCGCAAAGTGCAATATCGGGCCATCAGATAACGACAGTTGCCTGCAAAACATTACACCGAGCCACATCTCTCCATCCCCCACCCCGGGGGCTTGTGCTGTGGCGGTGCATGTTCAAGTGGATTTTTCGCTGATGTTTACCGATCGCTGGACCTTTCTTTCTCGCGCCTTCTGCTACAAACCGGATGGACAGCGGTCTTCGGTATGTGGCGGATCTTTTGAGGCGGCATTGCATTGCATCGCTGCACTTTGTTTGCGGTCGTTGCAACTGAACAAATTGATTATTCTTTGTTTAACTTCCCCGGGATGGTTGGTTTTGTTCTGGGGTTCTTCGCTTGCCGAGCTGCGTTTGTGCTGAGCCGAATCGGCAGCTGGACTGTTCTAGGCCCGTGGACGGGGTGGGAGTGCTTTTGGCGTTCGAAAGTATGCAAAATTTACGACATGCTGGCCGTTATGTGAATCGAAGGAATTTCTAAAAATATTTACCACGATCGAGGTTCGAGATCGTTCCTTCATCTATACTAATTATAATTTATGACCGTCTCCTTCCATCCGTTCTTGCACCAGTTGATTTGTAACACCCTCGGCCATATGGTCCACACGGCACACGGTAAGGCTTCCTGTCCGTGGTAGATGCAAAATAATTTACGATGGCCACCCTTTCCGGCCACATTGGAGCCAATGGTGCCACGTAGAAATCAAACACGCAAAAAACGAAACGTGTGTCCAATTCCACGGTTTCACCCCTAAATCTTTCGAGAATCCGTGGTGATCGCGAAAAAAAAAGGTGTCACTTCGGCTCGGTACGTCGGTGAATCGGATAAAAATCCCGGGCCATCCCTTGCCCGATATGGTTGCGCCGTCCGCCCGACTTTACGATCGTGGAACGCGTGGAAGAAAGAAAATAATCTCACCAGCACGGGTCGCTTTTTTTTGAACGGGAAGAGCGGGGACAGCAACGAAACTACTTGTTTCTAGCGCGAAATGTTCGGTGTGTGATGGTTGTTTTGTTGGCCAAAGCATTTGCTTTGGCTTAGTTTTCTAGTTTTAGATAAAAATTTCTCCTCGTAATGAAGCGGGACGATATCGAACAGGATATGTTCGGGATGGGGCTGGTTGGTTGGGAGTACCCCGGGGATGGCCGGACATGGGGGAAGGCGTGACAAAAGGCTAACGAAGCCGGTCCAACGCCGGTAAGATAGATGCCAAACGCGATGACAATAAATTTTGGACCACTTTTTTGTCGTTGCTTTCCTATCCTCCACATAGCGGGGACAGAGAAAGTAGATTGAAGATGTTCGAGGATTCACCTTGCGGAATGGATTGGTTTTTGGGCGAACAAAATCGGGGATTATAGTTGGGGGCTCTGTATGTGCCGTGGCGGGCAAAAGCAGGGAAGGTAGATGATGGCACTAAAAATCCTGCTGCCGCTGTACGCTTTGGTGTGCAAAAAAAAAAGAATTTGGAAAGTTTTCGAACCGACATCGCATACACGGAGACCCTGTGGTCTGTGGAGGCGCTATGGGTCAGTTTCTTTTTCCAGCCAGCCAATTAATTGGTGGAAAACACATTTGTGCCGGAAAAATAATTCCATAAAACTGTCCAGCCGGTGAGCGGTCTGTGGCTCGGTGGAAATAGAATGAAGCATAGTGTGGCGCGCAATACCGCGAGCGCAAAGAGCGCAAAATGGCGCGAGAGAAAAAAAAAAGAAACCACCCCTCCGCGCGAGGAAGAAACAACCCCGAGCGAGCGGCATTGTCCTGGTCGTTAATTAGTGATCGCGCGGTACACGATACATCGGCGGCGGATGGGTGAAATAAAATAAAAACAATATCACTTGGCGATGGGGCGGCCGAGTTCGATCGGTTATCGGTTTGCTGATGAGCAGCACAAGCAGCGGCACCATCGGTATTGGACACGCCGTTGGTGGCCCATCGTACCGCCGCAGAAGGATCGGTTCCGTACGGCCTTGCCACCATCGGAAACCCTGCAGGGCAAATGAGAGATCAGCAAAGTGTCAGAAGTCGACATAAGGTAGCACATTGCCGCTGTCTGCAGCGGGATAGAACGACGAGCACGGTCAGGCCCTTGCCGGATGCCGACACCAACGGCCGATCTCTGTTGTGGTGCCGGTGGCACAAGATGTGTCTTCGTACACGGAGCGCCAGTGAGCGATCGGGGAATGTAAATTTTCGCGGCAACTTCAGCACTCCGGAACATGTCGACCATCGTGGGACCGTTGGGACCACGAAATAGCAGGGAAGCAGAAGAAGCAACCGCTTGTGCCACACGCGATAAGATAAAAATGGTCGCCGAGTTTCTCTAATGGAACGGAACGGTTTCGGTTTTGGTTTATTTATTTCCGAACCGAAGCGATAAAGTTCGCACCAATGGGACGTATATTTGTGGTCTGTGTTCTGGAATTTTGGTTGGGGAATGGTTGGAAATTAAGGATATCCAGTGGCAGTTATCTTTACGATAGTTTTTCTATTTACATTTAATATGCTTATTTCGAAGCACTCAAATGTTTCGTTAAGTTGTCATCTTTTTTTAAATTGAATCGAGTGTTTCTTTAATGTCTTTTATTAAAACATTTAAAATGTAACAAACCACGCCTGATATAACACGGATTTGGTTAGTTTTAATCGAAATCGTATATAAAAAATACTTCCAAGTGCTTCAAACCTCAAGCAAACGAATGTCTGCCAAATGATCTTTCGTGTTCTCGTGCCAATTCCAGACCTCGAGCATCGCGGGGTTTGGGCTTTTGTAGCAAAGTTTTTGCACAACAGACACGATCCTGCAAACAGGGTTTTGATGTGTTTTTTTCGAACTGCAATTTGTTGCCCGGGTACTGTCGGCCCACGGATTTGCGTGCAGACTGTGGCGCACAATTGGAGGCTGTAGATGTAGTGGAGCAACAAAAAAAAACGAAAGCCTAAAAAAAAGCATTAAAGACAGACGATCATTGAAATTCGCATACGCCAACTCATTCTTTGCCGATCGACACGCCAGCCGCTTTGGAGCGTTTGGATTTCAAGCTGTTCCGCTCTTCCCCTGGGCACTAAGCGGAATGGGAGGGGGACGGTGTTAACACAATCTTTCATAAATGTAACAATAAAATTTTTCAACATGATTGTTTCACAAATTGTAACTCCGTCACCGCATCGTGGATGTGTGTGTTTGTGATTGTGAGCAGACGGGGCGTTTCTGAAGCTGATGTTGGCGTATTGTGCTGCAGGGGTACGGGGTACTTCCGGAGATCGGCGAGGTAACAATTCTTACGGCTACAACTTACTTAAAGAAAAACACCACAGAATATTGCAAAGTGATAAATTATTCCACCTTGGTTGGCCGCAAATGTAAGAAGCCGATCTTAAGTTATTTTATTATTTTTGAAACATATCGCTGGAAATTTCTTTTTTTTAATTAAAAATTATTTAAAAATATTTGGAATTTTTTTCAAAATTAAAATCTATTTTAGGGATTTTTTAAAGTTGTCACGTCAATTGTTCAGGTCAACAAGGTACGTAACGAGTGGAAAGTGGCATATTATGGACAAACAACTGACTTCATTGCAGTAAGCAACGCCACTAGCAGTGCTTTTGTGCAGTTCATTATCATCTTTGTTCGATCGATTGATCTTTTGACATGCGTCCGTGGTGGTACGCCCAAGACGTAAAAAGCACGACACAACCGAACTGAACAAATGCTTGCCAGGTTTTTTTTTCCCTTCCCAAAGACTTCCCAACAACGAGTACCTTTCATCGGCGATTAGACGCGGAATATTAGCATCACAAGCCCTCACGTTGAACCCATCCGATATATCCACTTGAGGGTGTTGCCGTCAACGTCATCAGCATCGTCAAGGAGCAGTACTTTCTCGTGCGTATGACCTCGCCTCTTACACCTTTCATTGACCAAAGATCGAGATTCATTCTTTTCATACGCTGCTCGCTGGCCGACATTTTAAATGAATTCTCCCCCACAGTTCATTCATCTCGCGGACGAATTATCTTTCCATATTTTGTCGCACTTCTTCGCGACGCAGTATGCAGTCATATGATGCATTTCGAATGTCGCGCCGTTGTCGTGGCCGTTGCGCGATAGAACAAAACAACAACAAAAAAATCGCCTTTCAATTGTCGCCACCACGGCACGGTTTTCGGTGCCTGCTGGTGAGATGGGAAGAAATGTGAAATATCCAGCACGGGGCAGAACAAAGCGGGGTGAGAAAAAAAAAGCGATCTCAGCCAGGGAACCAGACGCGTTTTTGTGTGTTTGATCCATTCCCGGGGTTTCTTCTTCACGTTTCAGCGGGTGTTATACTTCAATGGGGGAGTGTACTGGTACCGTACTGGATGGGAGTAGCGTAGTGTTCCCTTTCGAGCGGTACCCGTCTATTGTCGTCACTCGGCAACGCCACCGTCTTCCATCAGCCGCTGGTGACAATGTCACATTACGTGCTACTCTTATCCTTCCGCCTGTTGCCCGGCGGAATCGGACGGGGTGAACCGAGTGGACCGATTAAGATAAGGGCCGAAGATCCCCGTATGACACGTTCAGGTGACATCAAAAGAAACGTCCGCCACGAGCGGGGGTTCCGTTTGACCTCCACAGCAAACCCCCGGGGATCGGAACTCTTTCTATTGGGCCCTGCCAAGGCGGGACCTCTGTTTTTTTTATCCCGTCGATCTTCACGACAAGGGCAGCACAGGGCACCGGCCGTAGTGCGGCAAAGAACTAGAACGAACCGCATGTGTCGCGAGAACAATGCTTCATTCGCTCGATGTGTGGCTGGCCGTCTGGTGAGCAACGAATGGAAGGAATGAGGAACAAATAAGCACAAAATCTGCCAACCGGTATCGCGATGGGCAAGAAGTTAAGTTTATGCCGATGCACTGGCACTGATGCACTCGGTGTTTTTGAAGATCCGCAACCCCGAGCGCGGATCGGTAGCCAGCCCGCGTGCGATACGGGAATCGGTGTCACATATTTATTGTTCTTTCCAGCATGGAAATCTGGTTTGTATCGTGATGTTTGAAGGTAATGCTTTGAAAGGCATGCATGGTTGTGACACTTAAAAATGGGTATCGATACCAAATTGGGCTCCAAAGTCCTGGTTTATCGGGGTGACATTCGATATTAGGACACATTACCAATAATGGGAATTTTTCTTTCTATTCCTAATAACTAACTATAATTGATTTTTTTTCTTTTTTTTCGTAAAAATTATAATTTCTGCTTTATTCTGAAACAATATTTAACTCTTCGCACACCAAAAGTTTCATCAGGTGTCTTTTCCAAAGAAACGAAATCATCGTACCACATCCGCTGGTACGCCCTTCAGTGGGTCCGGTAGAGACCCGCCGCCTGACCGAACCGACCCCACCGAAAAAAAGGGGTCTAGAGACTAGGCCACATCGAAAGGAAAGAAATTACACAAAAGCTAATAAATTTGTCATGTTTATAATCCCGAACCCCAATCCTGACAGCTACCGCATCGGGCGGAGATTTTATGTCGATTGTTTGGCGTTAAGCAAAAGGAAAAAAAAGCGAAGAGCGTTTGAATTTGTGTATTCGTTTGGCTTTTTTTTTCGTGCGTCCAAGAGCATATCTTCCAGTGGGTCTTCTCCCCCCAAAAAAAACCCTGGGTGTCGAGTTTTTCGGAGGTTCTATTCTTTCTCAAGTGTTCAGGTCGGTCGGCTATCGATTCATTAGGAGCCATTGCGAGAGATGGCGGACACAGTGTCTATAATGTGTCTAGCGTTTGTGTGTATCGCTTCGCTTTCGGAAGCGGCTAAGATTCCCCATGGCCAGGATACCTGAAGGGAAGGTGGAGCGAGCTGTTCAAATGGCACTTTTTCTCCTTTTCAATTCGAACCGGGTGGATGTTTAAACGGTAATCTTGTTAGGCTGTTATTACTTCTACTACGGCCACGGAACGGAAAGATTTTACGATCGTTCAACCAACGCTACTTTTGACCCGTTTATTTATTTGAATTCTTTCATCGTTTTGCTGCCTTCTCTATTCCTTGGTAATTTTTTAAACTGTTGCTCTCTTACGATTCACATTTTTTTTCTGTTTTGTATCTTGTGCCGTGTGTTTTCTTTCTATCCATCTTCGATTCCCAATAGTTCGGCACGGATGTCATTTAGGAAGGAGAATAATTTCTCGAACAGAGTAGCTTAGACGTTACTAAAGCACTTTTTAATGTTTTAATAAAACAGATTAACAGGTTCGGTGCGCTGGGGTGGAATCTTTGAAGATTGCTACGGGCCACAAAATGCCTGTAACGCCATTTGCAAAAAAATGCACTAAAGAATCAAATATATTTCTTTATAAACAATTATACAGGCATCGTTAGAGATATTTATTGTACATTTAGCTTAAATGTGTTAAAACACTAACAAACAATAAAAGAAACAATAAACAACAAGTTAAACAAATAAAAAAAAAACTTTATGAATTATTATCTAAGATTGGTTATCACATTGAAAGAGCTTGAAAGAAAAAGCGTAACACATTTTTTTCACAATCGAAGTTCGCAAAAAATTGATAAAAAATATGTTGTAAACATTGAGGAAAATTGTTGAACAAATGAAATGTTTAACAGTCATAAAATTACTAAGAGTTGTCCAAAACTATTACAGATTTGGAAAGATTTATTTGCACATCTTAAAATATTATTATTTGTTATCACGAAATTAAACATTTATCCAAAACAATTTTTAATCTTCTGCTTTTTTGTTCATTCCGTACG